>NC_136815.1:6975812-7423312 GCF_951394365.1 Tetrao urogallus
TCTTCTGTGAATGTTACACTACATTATTGCTATCTTTTTCTTTCTTTTCCTCCTTGGAACTTCCTGCAACATCTGTACTCCTCTTTCACTCGTAAATGTGCCATTGACACTTTATCCCTGAAATTATGTGAATAAGGCAGCCCTCTTCATCTCTTAGTATTTCCCCAAACTGTGTGTTTAAATGTCTTCTCTGTGCAGTACTTGTAGTGTTTCATGTTAATGCAAGACTTTTACCTGGAGAAACAAGCTTTGTCTAAGTCCTTCTCAATAGATTGCTACATGTCATGTATATAGCTAGCTCTGTTTGGTATCTTCTTTTTAAATTATTTTGTATTAATTCACAAGCAGAAAGGTTATGGAGTTTACGTTGTTCTATTACATTATTTCTGAGTTTTATGTGTTCATATTGCTTATATATTAAACCATGAGTACAAATTATTATGCAGCTGTACTCAAGATCAGATTTTGTATTCAGAGCTCCCACCTCACGTATTGAGTGCTGAGAAGAAAAAAATAATTCAATTTTGACTATGGAAATTTTATATTTGTTGTTCATAGGAATGATTTTATAAAAGAAAATAGTTTCACAGCATAACAATAATGAATCCCAGACTGAATCATTATTCATAATATGACTTAAAAAAAAAAGTATGTAAGTCCTATCTAGCTTGGGTTATGATTGGGAAATGGAAGTTGTTGTTAGCTCTGATAGTGCTATGTATGTGAGTCCTTTCAAAGATTCTGTCTAGAATCTGAAATGTCTTCAGCTTATTCTTGCCTGAGAGCCACTACATTAGATTATTATCAAGATTAAACCTTTTTGATGTCTAATCTGGGAGAAGTTCTGTCATGTTGTTGTGCTATGGGAACATACAGCTGATAAGGAAGGTAGTGCACACCAAATGCCTGAGAGAAAACCAGGATCCAGTTGTGAGGTTCTGCCATTATATTCTGAAATTGGCAAAAATCCACAGTGAGGCTTTGATCACAATATGACACGAAAAGAACAGTTTGTCAGTTTGAATCTATTTCAGTTACTAGTGATCAAGTCTGGGTTGCTACAGATAGTGATGGTATTTATGGCATAATGTTTGAGATACTCTGCACTTACTAGAAAAAGTAAAATGGGAAAAAGGTGGAAGTGTGGAGTGGTACGTTTGAAGAATTGCTAGGAAAGAGATTAATAAATGCTTTAACAAAATAAGAAATATCCATAGTGAATGGTAAAGACAGACAAGAAATTGGACATTTCTGCATAAACACAGAACATAGCAAGGAGTGTCTGGCACTGTAAAGCAAGTCACTTTCCTTTCTGTGGTTTTAATTCTGTGACACTTAGCAGATATCATTTTACCCTCATGCTATAGGGTGAAAACAAATGTGAATGTGTTTTTGTTTATTTTGCTGACAGAGTTTGTTCAGTTCATAATTTATATAGGTGGACTGTGTTTTTAGATCGCATGTCGAATATAGAGCCAGGATTGGAGGATGAGTAATCATGCCAATATCACAGCCACACTTGATTAGCAGTGTCTGCAGATATGTTTTCAAAACCTTTCAATTACAAACTGCCTTGAAGTATGACTACATCTTTCAGTTAGGCACTACATCAAACAAGGATGCCAACGAATTCTGGAGAAGATTGTTCCATGTTAAGCATTTGTTTGATATACATACCATGCTTCTTTTGAAGAAACGTTTCCCTCACAGATGCACACAGCTGTTAAATTATTTTTTAGTAGAAAAGGACTCTGTCATCACGTCCTGTCTGTAAATGATTCTCTATGGTGACAAAATTCAAGATATATTTTGTTGGTTTCACAAAGCAAACATTCTTGCTTGTTCTGCAAGCTGCATTCTGCATTCTGCAGCATCAGCAGAGTTGTCCCTTTTTGGACTGCATCCAGCATCTCTCATTTTTGTTATAGTTCTTCCATTTCCAGTGGTCATGAGCAGGAATGAGTGGTGGTAACTAGATATGTTCTGTTTCAATACGCGTATTTTGTGTAAAGACAGGGTGTATTATTTTTGTAAAATCTCTTTGAAACCAAAGATAGAAACCATGTAGAATTCTTTATCCAAATCTAGTTTAATATTTTTGCCTCAATTTAATGAGCAGAGCAATAGATTTTTGGATTTCTAGTTTCAGTCAAACTTGTAGATCACTATACTGTAGAACTCAGCTAAGTTTGGTTGCATGTTATGTGTCTACGTTACCAATAGTTCCTGTTTTTATGTAGATATTAGTAAACAAATGTGTCGTTAATTTGCTTGTCTTTAGACTTGAAATATGTTTTGAGTATTTTTATTAGCACAGAAGTTATTGTTCTGATATGAGAAACTCATCAGCAGATGATTATGTAAAGCTTTAAATCTTGTCCTCAGTATTATTTATCCTGTATGAGTAAGTTACTGAAATCCCTTTTTATTCAAAGCAAATCCTGCCTGCCTTGTACACAGAAAACTGCTTGAGCAGAGCAGTACTCTTTGTTCTCTCTAACAAAACCAAATCACTTCCCACTCCAAAATCCAACTAACCTATTCCCAAAATATTTTCACCTCTTCAAATCCCTGTACTTTTCCTTAATTCCTAATTCTCCATGACAGTTATACCTGAATGACCACTGCAAACAGAATGTTTTTCTGCAGTCTTTGTTATGGTACAGAGGCATGTAAAAGATTTACTTGAAGATTCAGAGCTTCACTTCCTAAGTAATACACAGCCATTTGACTCATGATCTTTTTACTGCTTTCTCACTTAGTGGCCCATCTTTCATTAGCTGTTAAGATTTTGATTTCTACTTTTGATCAGACCATGAAGATTTAATTATTCAATACTTTTTCTAAATAACTTTCTTAATGCCTTCCATATTATGTCCAGGAAAGTCAGTGGTACCCTGGGGTGCGTTGAAAGAGCATGGCCAGCAGGTTGAGATTCTCTTCCCTCTGTACTCTGCCCTGGTGAGGCCACATCTAGAGTATTGTGTCCAGTTCTGGGCTCCACCATTAACGAAAGATAGGGAATTTCTTCAGAGAGTATAGCAGAGTGCCAAAAAGATGGTTAGGGACCTGGAGCATCTCTTTTTGAGGATAGGCTGAGAGACCCGGGCTGTTCAGTGTGGAGAAGGCTGAGGAGATCTTATCAATGCATATAAGTATTGAAAGGAGGGAAGTCAGGTGGATGGAGCCAGGATCTTTTTGGTGGCTACCAAACTGGAACTCAGGAAGTTTCAGCTGAACATGACAAATAACCTCTTTACTTTGAGAGTTGTTACAGAGCACTGGAACAGGCTGCACAGAGAAGCTGTAGAGTCTCCTTCTCTGGAGTGGTTCTAAACATACCTGGATGCTTTCCTTTGCAACATACTGTAGGGAACCTCCTTCAGCGGGTGGTTGGGTTGAATGACTTGCAGAGGTCTCTTCCAACCTCTACAATTCTGTGGCTGTCCTTAGTTATGTGGATTCTTAACGAAGAGCAACTTGTACCTCATTGTCTTCAAAAGTACAACACCACCAGTTATCTATGGTTAGGCTGTTGGTGTGTTGACATTGCTGCCTGTTACGTGAAGGTAGAATCATGGAATCACCAAGGTTGGAAAGACCTCCAAGATCATCCAGTCCAACTGTGCACCTATCACCAATTTTTCCCAGTAAGCCACCCCCCCTCGGGGACACATCAACACGTTTCTTGAACCACTCCAGGGAAAGTGACTCCACCACCTCCCTGGGAGCCTGTTCCAGCACCTGACAACTCTTTCAGAGAATTTTTCCTAATGTCCAGTCTTGAGGGTACCAAGACTGTCACATTTATATTGTGCTTATCCATCTCCTTTTGTCTGCTTACTGTTTCATGTTTTATGTTGAAATTATGAGACCTTTGGATGTGAAATACTTTTTGCACTTAGAATACCTGATAGAGTTCAGATCCTGGTCCAACTCACTATACTAATACTAACAATGAAGAGCAGCTATTGGCTCACTTTTTCTTTTTCTCCCATTCAAAAACAACAGACAAGAGTGATCTTAGTACCTCTGCAGCTTGGAATTCAGCTCTGTTCCTGAAAAGCACAGTAGTATGTTTTCAGCCTGGACTTCTAAATTCCTTGATCTCAAGAGCAAGTATATGAATTGTTTCACTAGCCAGACATATCTTTATCAAGCTTAGGAAAACACTGTTTTTTCATGCATTTCGTACTTTGTTTCAGTTCCTTTCATCATTTCATTCTGTGATCTCTTCTGGCTGTGGTAAAATCCTACCATGGCAACAGCCACATTTTTTCAAAGTGACAGCAGAAGTAATGTATAGCAAGGATTACATATCAGCTTGCAGATGATCACAGGACAGAATGTTATAGCATAACACATCTTCAAAAATAAGCATCTAATAGTATTACTGTGGCTGTCATGTCAACAGGTACTGCATGTCACACTTCACAAACATTCATATTTTAATCTGGCTATGATTTGTACCTACTTGATCCTTGTTACACTGTTCTTCCTGAACTTTTGTTAATACATAGAGTTATATATGTGTTGATTACCAAGACTGATGTTCCTTTAGCACGTGGAGCAATTTATTCTTTATCTCGGGGATGCCAGCAAATAAAAGTGTTATTATGGGCAGATGTCCCCATTTTCTTAGGTTCTGTGAAGTTCTTGTCATCTGCATAACATATGAATAAAATCTCTTGTCAACATCAATGCTCTCTGTTAGAACTCTTGAAATTGTGGAGTGTTGCCTTATTTCTTCAGAGGAAAATCTGGTGATAATGCATTCTGCTAGACAAGAGATGTTGCCAATCACAGTCTCTTTGTCAGAATTTGTTTGACCAGCCAATGGATGAAGCTTCTTAAAAATCTACTTCACCAGTATGAAGATTTATTTGCCACTTTGCATTTTTAATTTTATGCATCTTGAGTCTTGTATGTTGAATTTTCCTGTTATTCTGAAATGAGTGTTCACCAGATTGTCTTTGTTTTCTAGCTCTCTATAGAGATTCTATATAGACGATCAAATTACACCGTTTTTCTGTGCATGTGTGTGTTTCACACAACGTGTCTGTGTGTAAACCAGAACAGAGAGAGTTCAGATTATTCAAATGGCACTGAACGAAATGGTAGAGGTAGTCCAGCAGGCAGCAGCATAAGCCAGGTGCTCTCTATGATCTAGAATGCTTGTATTCACTTTTTGTTTTCAGATTTTCAGTTCATAACTTGTACGTTTGCTTACTGTGGTTTCTTACAATATAAATAGAGTCATCTGTAACCTAGTGTAAGATTCTGAATTCCTGCAGTGTCTGTTTAACTTTTCTTCTTCATGGTAACCTGAAAGGCAGCATTCAGTCTGAAATCAAGATTCTGCAGAGGATTTTGAATCTAGCTCAGCAAGGCTGTTTTAAATATGAAAATCTGGAATTCCTACTGACTGCAAAGAAAAATGTAAATACTCGTTATTTCTATGAGCTATAAAATAAGAAAGCAGCTTTAGCAGTTTATGTATTTCCTTTTTTCCCCTTTTTTACGGTATGGAAGAAGTTTATTTTGGCATATTAATGGCTTGAGTTAATATATCTTAAAATATAAATTTCTTGATTTGTTTTATAGGAAGAAGTTCCTCTAGATGTATTCATTTTTTTGTCATTTAGATAGTCCTCAGATATTTGCATTTAGAACTTGAGATAATTTAGAAATCTTGATCTTTTTATAAAGACATGGGGGCAGAGGATCCATCAGCTTCTGTGAGGAAGCACTTTAAGCCAGTGAAGAATATTTATGCAAGTACTGAATTGATTTAGTATACCAGCTGTGTGTGGCTTCAGATCCTTTCTGCCATTCTCTAGTGCAGTATATGCAGTCAGATGCTTATCATCTGGCTCTTGAACAGAAAAGAGGTCGTGGATGCTACTCTCCCAGAGATTTCAGTTGCCAATAAAAAGAATGGAGTGTAGTAACTTCATTCATTCTTATGGCAGCTGTCCCACTGTTTCATTGGTTTGAGAGATATAAATTAGCATTTTGAGATTATTCCCTGTAGAACTACCTAACAGGAACCAAGCAGAAGCATGTAAACATTGAACTGATTTAAAATGTAAATATCCAAAATAAAGTGGTAATTTGTCAAACTAAAAGGATTACAGATAACTGTCCAAAAAAGATACTGGAAGCTAGAAACACAAAAAATAAGGACATTAGTCTTCTTTACCTTGCTTGACAAGGGCACAAATCCGTATTGATAAAGGTAGATGGGGAGGTTAAATGAAATTTCTTTATTGGCCATTTTAATTTCAAAACGAGTATTAGATTGTTGTTACTTAATTGAATGAGATTCTAGTTTCATTTCATTTTCATGTCAACTGTGCTTTGTCTTCCTTTGTTCATTATTTGTGTACACTCACAGAACTATTTTTAAAATTATTTATAGTTCTGATTGAGAGTGACTAAATTGAGACCATACAAGATCTTTTTCAGACTGTGTTGTGCATTCTTGCAGCTCTTAGCAAAGTAGTGTAATTTTTCTGGCCTGAGGCGTATCGTCAGAGGATTATGTATCATGCACTAATACCAGAGAAGTTACTGTGCACTACATAATTAAAAAGCCAACTTTTAGACACCTCGATCTGTACGTTTTTGAAGATCAATAGCGTCAAGGACTCTATCTGTAGGCTGACATAAGAACAAGATATGAGATTTTAATTTCCTGACATTTTTAACTGCAGCTTTCCATCCAGCTCCATTGGCGATTAGACTTTGGTCCACCTGTTCTGCTCTTAGATCAGATGTTGTAGATGTTGTGTGGAGCCTTACATTTCAAGCAGGAGCCACCTCTGGAGCAGGTAGCCTCAGGAAAGGGAATGAAACAGTTACAAAAAGGGAGTGCTGTCTGAATTCACAAAATTTTCAGTGTTTAAGCAGCAGCTAGAGTGGTTGTTTTTGTTGAAAAAGGTATATAGGAGTATCAGGAGAAGGAAAGTGTTATGTTTCTTTTCATGGTTTAGTTTGTTGCATTTTGAACAGGAGCTCAAAATGTAAAAGGTAACTTTAGGGATATCCATTTTTTGTGACACCATAAATTTGTTTTTCTGGAGGTGGGTGCAAATTTTCTTACGTCAAGACAAAGCATTCTACATCACACAACTTTGTTAGACATGGAATCTTAACGACTGCTGGAGCTGTTTAAAATAAATTGCAATTAAAAGGTTCAGGTATGCTTGGTAAAAGATGCAGAACATGGAATGGACTTTATCCTTATCGCATATCTTTATCCCTATAATCTGAATGCTGTGCAATAAAGCCAGAGTCAGCATCAGTAGCTAAAATTGTGCTGTTGAGGTAAGGTAAATGGCATTGGTAAGATTCTCTTTAGAAGTTTGATCTTCTACCAGTTAAGATCCACTTATATTTCATCAGTACCACAGATGTACTTGGACCTCTGAATAATTTAACACTTGAACGTATTTGTTATTGTTTGAGAAAAAGCCTTGTAAAGCTTGATGAATTGAGTGAAAGTTCAAAGTGATATGAAGTCCTGCAGGGTCTATTTGTGTCTGAAATCTTCCTGATCTGTCAGATACTTAAAACATGGAAGAAAAAAAACTGCAGAAAAGTCAATATACGAAAATGGGAATGGTTGCTTGGGGGAGTGTAACATGTAAATAAATAACTAAAAATCTAAAAAGGAGAACCAAGAAATGGGCATACAGAATTTCTTCTTGCCAGTCTCTAAGGAGTCTGGCACATGCTTAAACACTTCACTGCTGTTCTCCCTGCTCTTCCCACTCTCCTCCTAAGCACCAATACTGAACTTCCGTAGAATTCCTTGGAGTCTATTGTTCTAATACTACTGCTTAGAAATCAGTGTTGTACAAAGGAGAAGTGGAGAACTTTTGAATAGTTTCTAATTTAAAAAAAAATAATGCATGTTACAGATGTAAGTATACGTAATTTAGAGAACTCCACAAAGAGTGGAATCTATCACACTTACTTTTTAAAATCTCTTATGACTTCGTTACTGCTAGGAGCACAATATACACTGCTCTGAGATACAAGGGTTACACTGAAATCTAGTAAACTGATCTAGTAAACTGACTGATCCTGTGTTCTCTTCATATTTCACTTTGTGTGACTGTTAGAAATGCCATCAAGTTTTGCTTTCTGCCAAAGTATGTAGGTGAGCCACAGTTCCATGTTCGTGCTCTGTTGTTAGTGATATGTATATATATAGTTTATGACTTATATATATAAGTTGGTGATTTATAGATCCATTTGATGATGTGAAAAAGGTATTTCTGTAGAGATTGCTCCTAGAGATTCAGTCAGTTACTTTCTTGCAGTGACAAACATCATTTATCTCTGGAAGTTCATTTTATAAAGCATTTTATAAGCCTAAATGAAAAAGAAATAAGCCTTAGCAAGAACTACCCATTTTCCAAATAGGAAAGAAAGAGAAGATCTAATTAACTGCATGTTGCAGATACAAGTGGATTGGCATTTATATTCCAGCAAATAAAACAGCCCTCGTCAGTGAACAAGGGGAGTGTGTTATGCTGAAAACACCTAACAGATGCCTTTGCATGTATTTTGTGCATGTAAAAATTGCTATCCCATTCTGTCCCCAAAATAATGTTATAATTAGTATGTGTTAGAATCAATTTCCTCCTCATAACTTAGAATGCAATGTGTTGTTACTCACCTGGAACACTACGCATTGATGGGCTGTATGAATCTAGTGAAGAGCTAGATTTTGATCTTGAATTCTACTGAGTACTGTAGTCTCAGTATAATTTACAAATAGTGGAGTTCTTTTAAATTTAATACCAGAATCTGATGCACATCTTCCTTTTTTGTCAAAAAGTAGAATGCTTATTAAAAGCAATTTTCAGTTGCTACTATCAGTATTCTTTCAATAATGTAAAAATTGCTGCCTCATAAACAGGTGTAACGGGTGCATTTCAGTGAATCTTAAATTTCACAGTTTTCTAATTAATTAGTCCATTATGTTTTGGTTGCAATGACTGTTCTTGAAGTTTAGAATGACTTTGTTTGTTTGTTTGTTTACTTATTTTACCTCAATGAGCAACAATCTATTGGTTTAAAAAAAAAAAAAAAAAAAGAGTGAGAATTGTTCTGTGGTGTGTTGGTGCCCATAGCAGGGGGGTTGGGTCCAGGATGATCTTTTAAGATCCCTATCAACCCAAGCCATTCTGTGATGACTGTATACGTCTTTTAATGTGGTTTTGGATGGATTCTCATGTCACAGGTAGTGGAGGAGCTGTTTACTTTTTTGGTTTATTTAAATAAAGGCAGTTTTGAGTGAATTACAGGTGAGAGATTAAAACTGTTTCAAGAGACATGGGTTCCTATAACTTTGTAGTTCTCCATGCGTGTAACTGCAATGATGGTTTACTGCTTTCAGCATTTTGTCTGTCTAAACACTTATTAAAATTAATTGATACAAATTTTGTGTAAAGCTTTCAAAAGTTTCTGATTTCTGTGTTGTATTTGCATTAATCATCACAGTAGCAATTATTTATTGGAAAGGTGAAACTTCTGTAAACACTTCAATTTCTTCCTAGGTAAAAGAAGAGGAGCAATCAGCCAATCACACTTTGATGATTCAGGAGACTCTACAGCAGGCCTCAGTGGAGCTGTCTGAACAGCATCACCTGGTAGTCTCATCAGATGAAGTGGAGGGAATTGAGACAGTGACTGTCTACACACAGGGTGGAGAAGCTTCAGAATTCATAGTTTATGTTCAGGAAGCGATGCAGTCTGTAGAAGAACAGACTGTGGAACAATCTGTGCAGGAGCTCTAAAGAATGGTATTTAAATGGGATGGCTACTTATTTGCCAAAGCCAAAACTTGTAATTCTTTTCCTAACACAACAAAAACAAGCAAGCAGACAGATTTTTAATTGATTTATGAGGTAAAACCTTTTTACAGATATGGCTGGTTGGACTGTGTCAGTAACTTTCAGTACAAAACTACCTTGGACTTTCTTTTTCCTGAAAGAAGTTCCTATTGTGAGGAAAAAAATTATTCTTCTCCATCTAAGACCTCATATCATTACTTCAAAATCTTCAAAATATTGTTTTCTCAAATTTATTATATACCACAATAAAAAAAACATCCATCAAAGCAGCAGATTGTCTAGAAAAGTCCCTCCGTCCCTCCTTAAGTTCGTGCTTGACTTCAATGGAAACAGGGCTTTTTGGTGGGGGTTTTTTTTGTTTGTTTTTGTTTTGTTTTAGGAAGAATTAGTAGGACTTCTTATTTATGAATATATGCTTAGAATGTGTGTGCAGATTTGTAGACCTCACTCATTCAAAGACTCAAGATTTAGAAATATACCAGAGGTAGATTTTAATTTCTATTTGTGAGTTGATTGTTAGGGAGATATTTAAAGCCATATATGATAATTCTAGGTGCCAATTATTTTTTAGATACTTGGATAATGATAACTCTTTCCATCCCACTGAATAAAGAACTGTTCAGTACTACATGATGAAACCAAATGTTTGTCAACGCAATGTATTCTGGTTTAAAAAAAACCATCCAAATTATTTGTAAATGCTATAAAATATGTCTGTTCATATGTTTTAAAAAGATGTTTGTAAATATGGCTGTGTGAAAGAACTTGTACAAAAAATAAGTAAATACTGGCAAAAATTTAGATATTCTTAATTATAAGTGTACATAGTTCCAGACTTTTCTTTGTGAATTCGAATTGTTTGATTCAATATTTTTAAACTTGAGTTATAAAAGTTACTAATTAATAATAAAATCGTCATGTTTTCATTTAATGCACTAATTACTTAAGTGTTTAATTCCTTTTCACAGCTAATTAAAGAATGCTTTTTTTTTTTTTTTTTTTCGTATGATTCTGGAAAAGAAAGAGAAATTATATTGCAGATATTCCGTGGTTCAAAGAAATGTTTTGAACTCTTAGTGAACAGAGAATTTGGTATGGAAGGGACCTTTTTGGTTCTGTACTTAACTGCAGAATCAGGATTTGATTTTTGGATTGAACTCCTCCTGCTTGCCTGCAGAAGAGGTTTATAATTTGCTGCACCACTTGTTGAAGCTTCAGCGAGTTTAATGAAGATATGAAAACTGACCCAGTGAGTAAATTTAAGTACTCAGCTCTTCTGAAAATCAATTTCTTAGAATAAAAGCACATTGAAAACTCAAGATTGACCAATTCAGGAGAACGTCTTTCAAATTTACATCATTCATGAAAGGGGAGGCGGTCTATCAAAGCCTTATGCTTCAAAAGCTGTAAAGCCCTACTTAAATGTCAAGTCTTATTTCTGTAAGAACAGTGGGGTTCGACTGAGGACAATGCAACTAGTAATGAATTGAAAAGAATGTTGACTTTTGTTTTGCAGTTCTTTTCATCTGAAAATAATGATTGCTATCAGAGTGCACACAGTGAAGCAGAGTAGAACAGATGCTGTACACAAAATCACAGTGATTGTTTTTATTTTATGTTTATTTTGTGGATGCCACATTGCAGTTCCTGCTTTTTGGAGATATGTTTGAGCTGCATCTGAAATGTTAAATGGGGAAGGATGTGAGTTCATTTGCAGAACTTATCACCGCTAAAAATGTGCTTTCTTTAGGTCATGCTAATACTACAGTCTTTGCTCATAACTTGACAAACTGCAGATGTTCCTTTCCCTTTTATAATCTGATCACAATGAGGTTACTGAGTTGTACTGTACTTAACAGCTTCTCAGTTTCCAGCTTTCACATCGTTAGCAGACATCATTTCCATCAATAGTGCTATTCTATTTGTCCTTTTTTTTCCTCCTTGTAATGAGAACTTTTCATCTCTTAAGACTTTTTCACATGCACTTAGTCGTAACTATACTTTGGCACATCCTGAGAGCATCAAACTTATGCCATTAATATGTAGCATCATATTCATCTCTGATTTAATTCGTAACATGCAGGTAATTAGATGTGTGATCTTTCATGCATCCCTGTTCTCAATTTACCTGTGCTGGGCTTTAGTGATTACAAGCGGTACCACACATTTCAAAGGACAGTTGAAGTTACAGAGCCATTGTTGTACCCAACAAAATCCTCTGTTCAAGTTTTTTGTGTTCTCCACAGTTGACATGGATGAGGCATGAGGCAACACGCGTTCCTCTATTGCTAAACAGTAACGGATAAATTGCTTTGCTCATTTGCAAACATAATTCCTTTCAGTCGTGCATGAAGCAGAACATCTTTCTCATGGAGCACCTGTGAGTAAGGCAGCTGACCTCAAAGGTTGCTCTACTACCTCAAGATTTCTGGGCTTTAATAACAACAAAGGAGAACAAAATGATGTAAGACCCGTATGTTATATACTCAGAGAGCTGCACCTCACTAGGATGCTATTGAGAGTAGTAATTGATGAGGTGGGTGTTGATGGAATCTTAAATAAGACCAAGATTGCAACTTCTATTTTTTAATTCTTAAATCACTTATTCTTCATTTCAATCCAGTGCAGGGCTTGAAATGAGTAGTGCTTGCCAGTAAAATATGAAAACAGAAAATAAACAGCTCTGACAATGCTGTGAATGACCTGTTCTGTAAAAATATTGTTAGAGTCATCTTTGCTAAATCTGGATGAAGGAGGGAAATTATAATAAAAACATTGCAAGAGGTCAACCTGATTTATCAAATGCTGTGAATTTTTTCTGAACAGCTGCAAGTAACTTCATCAGCCTCGGTAAATTAAAAAGGTTGAGAAGATCTTTAGTGCTTTGGAATGAAATCAAACAGGAGAAATTTGTAGAAGAAGCTTTGTTACGATTTCTTCAATTCAAGGAATATTATCTTCAGGAAAATAAGGAATCATTTTATGTCTTGCATCCAAATGAAATACTGTGTAAGTGTATTTTACAGGCATATGCGAGATATATGACACTATACAATCTATGTCATCCATTACATTCCTTATGGGAGAGCAAGGAACTAAAAGACAAAATATTGTGGTAGATTATAGAGCTAGTCAATATTTTTACAATTTGTTTTGGAAATGGTTTCCCTTTTTCATTAGTCTTGAGAGCATTTATTTTGCTACTAGTATTAGGAGTGAAAATAGTTTCTAGAACCTGAAAGGTGAAGGGACTTGGAGTACTGAAAACAGCATGTGCAGGTGTTTTCTTTGGTGCTATATAACTTATTCAAATCCATCCTCAAATGGAAATAATTGAGTATTTCCATCAGCTAATGGTAATTGAATAAGTTAAAGAGATCATGATATAATAGGAAAGGCCCAAGTCAAGATTCTCCATGTCATTGGGAACGAAATCACTTGTCAGTTCTTACTGAAACAATGATATTTCAAACACTGACATGAAGCCTAAGTTTAGATCATCTATAGAGTAGTTGAAAAATACATTAGCAAATAAGTGTGAAACTTTCTGTTGCTGTTGTGATACAACGTCTGTGATGCACTTTTTCTTTGAATATATGATTTACAGTTTTGGTAACAATGCAAGTGTAAGGTAGCAGGCTCTATACAGTATTAATTTATTATTTTTATCTCAAATCTGGTACAAAGGTATTTTATGTTAGTATCAACCAATTCAAACTCCAGAATGAAATTTTAGAGGAAAAATAAGTAGATAAGAGAATATTTTGCTCATCAGAGCGCTGTTCGTTAGTGTGAGTGGAGTCCAAGTGGGAACTAAATAACCCTAGTGCAATTGTGAGAACTTGAGACAGGAGGAAGAATGGAAGTCCAAATTAAGAAACTTTATTTGTGATCATCTTGCCAATTTTCCTCATGTAAAAGCTCAGTATTTGTAATACATACCCGAATTTCAAGGAAAAAGAAGTCATTGCTGATTTTAATTTGTGGTGTGTTTTTTCATCAGCAGTTGCCTATTTATGGCTTAGTAGAAGTAAGAGACATGACTGATGCTTAGCAATATTAGTAAATTATAATTCTCTGATACAGAAAGGCCTACATGATTTATCAACTTTCTTTAACTCTTGAATTGAGCAGGGTTGTTTTTTTTTCATGTTACATTCCTCTAATCCCTTGATCAAAGGCCCAGTTAGTTTATCCAAACAGCAAAAACAGCCATCGTTCCTTTGCCGTAAAGGTAGCCTGGACAGTGGCATTCTGTTTTAAGTTTGAATTTAGCTATTCAGATTCAGGTTGCATTTTAAACCTTTAAATAATGAATTGCATGTGAAGTCATGTCTATTTACAGTTCAGTGTCCTGAAGTGCATTAGAAAGAGCGTAGCTGGCAGGGTGAGAGGGGTGACCTTCCCCCTGTACTCTGCTCTGGTGAGGCCGCATCTGAAGTATCATGTCTAGTTCTGGGCTGCACAGTTCAGAAGAGACAGGGAACTTCTTCAGAAAGTACAGCGAAGGGACAGAAAGATGGTTAGGGGCCTGGACCCTCTTAGGGTGAGATTAAAAAAAAAAAATAAATCACAACAGCAAATGAGCAAAGCTCTAAATGGTGTTTATAGCTGGTCTCACTACTTTAATTTGCCCAAATCAGAAGGAAAAATAATAATAACTAACTCCTCCCTCCCAGGTCAGTAGCTAACTAAAAATTTATATATGTATGTACTTTAGCAGAGAGTAAATAACAGAAGGACTGTGTTTGTGTTATGTTTTTGGTGCTTAGTCTAGGTATTCTATTTTACTTTTCCTGGGGCTGTAGCAGAACGCCCATCTTTCCCTGCAATGCATTCAATTACAGATCCTCAAGTGAAGTAAGGAAAACAAAGAAATCAGGCAAATACTGTAAGACTTCCATGTAAAGATGCAAGATGTCTGAGAAAATATTTAATTAGCTTTACTTAAACATGGAGACAAGGTGAAATCTATTCCTGATACTGCCTAGTAAGCAAGATGCACTATTTGCAATATTTTTTTTTAACATCATGTTAAAAACTTATGACAGGAATCAAATTGCAACACAAGATGCATCAAGAGTAAATAAAAAGTAAATATATTACTATGTCATGTATTCTGGAGTTTAATCTAGGGCTATTTATTATACTATTTGTAGCAGAGCACAATGTAGTCACCAGTGGATCCTGAGGTAGTGCTGTAAAATCAGACTGAAAATACTTGTTCCAGAGATATTACTCTGGCAGAATTGGTACAGTTCTTAAAATAGTACTTTTCCATATCTTTTAAATGGAGAGTTAAAGTAACTGTAGCTGTAAATCTGTGGCACAGCCCAGAGGAGCCAAGTATCTTTAGGTTATCTTGATATACAAGAAACGGGCAAAGTGCAGAAATGCCTGAGGGTAGATGGGGACAAGCATCTGTGGAACCTCTTCTTAAAGAAAGCTTTTCTCATAGCAGGAATGGATCTTACCTGATACACCATGCACCATGTCTTCAAGTGGAGACAGTGCACGCATGGTTGTTTGGGTCTATAGGTCTGAACAAGTGTGAGCCTGGAGATTCCTAACTTCTGGAAACCAGCACTTCCATGGCAGGAGCAGTGGAAGCATGGAAGGACAGAAGCTGGCTGAATGATGCTGCGTGCTTTCACTTGTTATGCTGTTTTTCTGGGTGGTGTTCTCAGGATAGGAAGCTATGTGGGACTGGCTTTGAACCACTCTAGATGCGTATAATGAGTGTATTTTGTCAGGCCTGCTGTAGTGGTAAGTCTGAATAGATACCAAGGTTGGGGTGCAGCACCAAGGTAAGCATGAACAGAGCTTTCAAAGGGATGTGTAAAGGATACAGTACTCTTGAAAAGCCCAGAATTGTAGTGTTACAAGAAGGAAATATGTTTTTATCTATTTAACAATAGTAATGTGTATAGCAGCAAAATTCTGTATTTACACGGTCCTGTGGGGGTTATAAGAAAGAAGGGAACAGACTCATTAGCACTGTCTGTTGTGACAGGACAAGGGAAAATGGTTTCAAACTAAAACAGGAGATTTAGATTGGGTATCAGGAAATGGTTTTCATGATTAGGGTGGTTCTGCATTGGAACAGGTTACCCAGAGAGGTGATGGACAACCTGTCCCTGAAGACACTCAAGATCAGGCTGGATGGGGCTCTGAGCAACCTGCTCTAACTGTAGGTGCCCCTGTTCAGTGCAGGGGAGTTGCACTAGGTCACCTTTAAGGGTCCTCCCGACTCAAACTATTCTATGATTCTGTGGGTAAGCCACCAGGACTACTGTTCCCCTGCCCGTTCCTTGAAACAATGAAAGTGTTTTGTCTTAAGCTACAAACAAACTTTTGTTTTTTACTTTATTATGTCTTTTCACAGCCCAGTTCACTAGCTGTTAGTGTCTGTACTTTATGCTTCAGTTGTTCCACAAAGACTTCAAGGCATTGAGTGCTGTGAGGCATCAATAAGGCTTCTGCATTAGATGTCAGAATGTCCTACATCACAGCTTGGCGTAAAGCCAGATTGCCATTTAATTGCATATTTCCCAGTTGAGCCAAGATCCATCTGAATTGGATGTTCATGCTTAGTCCCTTGTGCTCTATATTCAGCAGAACACGCTTGCCACTTTTGCTGTGCTTTCAGATCTCTTGATGCTCTTTTGTTATGCTGAGTGTGCCGGTCTGTTTTTCAACCTTTGTTTAAGAAAGTTTGCTTTATCCAGATATTCAGAAATTTAAAAGGTTTCTGTGTATTAAAGGACTTTACTTGTTCTGAGATGGAAGGTCCTGCTTACAAAAGAGATAGCACTAAGACTTGGATTTACTGCACACTCAAACCGTTTTACTGAGGCTGACACCACAAGGGTGTATGAAATCATGTTTAAATCACCCTCCCAGTGATTTAGAAGGACTAGTTAAATACCTGCTTTAGAAACTAATAATTGAGCCTATGTGAACTGGCAATTATGCATGCAGTAATTGCGTGTGTTGGGAACATGTATCATGGAAATGGGAACCAGTGGGGTTATAGTGCTTCTCAGGAGCTTTTGGAGATTGAGAGGAACAGCTAGAGTGGTTAAAAACAAAATTAGCTATGCGTGTCTAGAGATTCTAAAGCATCAGTACATGAACAACAGAACCAATTCTCCAGTGCCAACGAGCTTGGGAGCTCATTGCCACTAATTGAGTGTTCAACTGCTCTGTACATTAAGGTAGGAGCTGCACTGCTGACACAGGATGCCTGGAGGACTCTTGCAATATCTGGAACATGAGATGAAGCTGCTCTAAAAATAGATGGAGAGCAGAGTCTCAGGACGTGCGCTGCCAGTTGCTGACCATCCGGAGATCTAAACTTATTGCAGAGAACAAAGTATTGCAAGACCTTTCAGCAAAGGTGACAGCCCACAAAGATCCCCGCGTGCTGCAGTGTAATTTGGGCTGACTGCCCTAACGATGATTTCTGTTTGCATGGTGTTGTAGGCAGGGAGTGAGATGCTACAAATCAATCCATTGCAAAGGCAATTGACTTTCACCAGGAGCATGTACAACCCATAATGCAGTGTTTTTCCCTAGGTGTATTCAGAGGTGGGGAGCATTTGGCATGCCTCAGAGGTTTTGAAATATGCAGTTAAGCGGTTCCCTACAGCAGGCTGCATAAGCAGGTGTCCAGGTGAGTCTTGAATATCTCCAGAGAAGGAGACTCCCCAGCCTCACTGGGCAGCCTGCTCCAGTGAAAGGAACAAGAAGAAATGAGCTTAAATGTTAGGAAGAAAGAGATGGAACAGAGATAAATCTTTGCAGAGGCGATTTTTGTAGGGAAAGGCTTTCATCAGTGCAGGATTTTAAATGTAAGCTAGGTAACTTTACTTGAGTCCTGTTGATCCTCCTTTAAGGCAGAAGGAGAAGCTCTATGGCCTCAATGTTAGAACCCAGTGTTAACGAATGGAATAAAGCAGTTAGACCCTACTATGTGATGGGCTTATGAGTGCTACTGGAATATGAATGTTTGGGAATAATTATCTTGACATTTAAACATGTCCAATGCTCTTTGTGGCTTTTTGTAGCTGCAGAGCACAAATGCAAGCCAAGCCAAGTAACACTGATACCAACCTTGCTGCATGTATTTGTAAATCACTTGCACAGTGTTTCCCTAAATGCTTTTTAGATTTGTCATGCAAAACTGGCGCTTCATTTTTAAGGCCCAAATTAAGTTGTTTGGCATTAAAATGGCATCTGGAAAATTAATTATTTCAGTTAGCATTTCCTTGCTGTGGCCAGCAATCTACTCTCAGGATGTACAGCAACTTCTCTGCTTCTACTCCATGCATTACTCTTCTACCTTTGCAACAGTACCTTCTGTGCTGCTTTACTTGTGCTTTGGCTTGAATTTGTTTGCTTTATCAGGTTGACTTAATTGACCGACTAGTGAATCTAAGGTGTGAGCCATTTCATGTGAAGGGGGTCAGCATATACCAGTGGATAGAACCACTTTGCACTTGCAATGCAGCACACATTAAAAGGTGTGAATTCCATTCTACTTGAAGATGATATAGTCCACAGAACTTTGAAATCATAGAATCACCAGAGTTGGAAAAAACCTCCAAGAACATCCAGTCCAACCATCCACCTACTGGCAATATTTCCCACTAAACCATGTCCCTTAGTACAGCATCCAAATGTTTCCTTACCACCTCCAGGGTGACTTCACCACCTCACTGTGCGGCCCGTTCCAGCACCTCTCCACTCTTTCAGAGAAATTTTTCCTACTATCCAACCAGAATCTCCCATGGTACAACTTCAAGCCATGCCCTCTAGTCCTATTGCTTGTTATGTGGGAGAAGAGGCCGACTTCCACCTCTCCCCAGTCTCCTTTCAGGTAGTTATAGAGAGCAATAAGGTCTCCCCTGAGCCTCCTCTTCTCCACACTGAACAATCCCAGTTCCCTCAGCTGCTCCTCATGAGGTTGTTCTCCAACCCCCTCACCAGGCTCCTTACCCTGCTCTGGATGATTAATTTAATTACCTTTCCTGATGAGCTCTCTCACCAGCTGTGTCAGGAAGCTACCTTCCATACACTCTAGAAACCACCTAGACTGCTTCTTCTGTACCGCGTTGTATTCCCAGCATATATCAGGGAACTCGAAGTCCCCCATGAGAACAAGGGCCAGTGATTGCCTGACTTCTGCCAGCTGCTCAAAGAACCCCTTATCCATCTCTTCATCCTGGTTAGGTGGTCTATAACAAACCCCCAGCAGGATGTCTGCTTTGTTGGCACTTCTTTTGCAGAAGTCATTTCCAGTTGAGATCTTACTTGAACCTTTCTTCCACAACCATCATTTGTACACAAAAACAATAATCACGCTCTGATGAATGCTGTTGTATTGCTTGGTTTTCAGAAGCGGTAAGAGAAAACAGCAAAGACATCAAATATATATAAAAACATTTGCAAGGATTTCAGATAAACTAAAAAACTTTCAGACTGTTTCTAACAAGTGGATCAGAATAACTAAAGTTATTCTGTAGCCTTCTCAAACCTTTCATTCAAGGTCCATCCAAAGAGTCAGCAGTTGACGGTTGGACTAGACGATCTTAGTGGTCTTCTCCAACCTTAATGAGTCTGTGAAAAATGTTGGACAAACTCAGGGCACTTTCTCACTATGACACTGGAAAGCAGAGCAGTCTAGATTGATATGGAAAAATGTCACAAAATCAAATTCTCGATGCTTAAGCTGTAGGTTTCATTCTTTGTAGGGGAGAAAAGCATCTGGCAACTGCTCATGATTCAAAATGTCAAAGATCACATGTTAATTGACTCTTGCTAGGAGTTGCTCATTATCTTTCAGCAAAGCCTGTGTGCAAGATGAGTTGATCTTTGAGAAGCGCATGGAGCAGCCATGAAAGTACTTTAATGAGAAAAAACATCATGTGCAAAGAACATCAGAAGTCTGCTCCTGTTTGCTGTTCTGCCTCATTCTTTCTCTTTCTAGTTTCTAACAGTTCCAGCCCTGCTGTGCAGCTTTTTAATTAACTTCTCTTATGTTATACAAATGGTAGGAGTAACACTGCCTCAGCTTCTTTTCACTTGGAGGTATGGCATGTTTAAAGCATTTTTTAGTCACAAGCATGAGATGGAGAAGTAACAAAGGAAAGAGGAAAAAAAAATCCATATCAAAAACCTCAAAAAAAAACCAACACAACAAAAACAACAATAAAAACCACCTGTTTCCTAAACCATAAGGTCCCATAGGGCAGGATCCAAAATCTGATGAAAGAAAGGAGATCCTTTTTCCATCAGCTTCAGTGGACTTGGAAGCAAGCTTGCTGTTCTAACAAATGCCCACTGCCCGCCTTTAGGACTTGCAGTTGGTAACAGCTGCTGAAGAGAAGGATAAAAGAAGCAGCATTCTGTGTCTCCATAAGAAAAAAAAATGCCCTTGAACATCTTTGTCCCACATGTTTGTAATAGCAACATGGAGTGAACATTCGCTGCAGGAATGACAGCTGAATGCTGGATATGCCCCAATTAGGCTCTGAAGCCAGCTTCTAGGGCTCGGTGGGTTCAATACACTGGTATTGGCATCTCCAGCTACAGTGGCTTAATCTTTCTTTTGCACTCACCTACACACACTTATCTGGGAAGATCGAAGTGCTGGACAATAGGAAACTCATTAAGATTCCTAGTTCCTTTCTGGAACTAGAAACCTCAACAGATTCTTCAGTGTGCTGTAATAGGTATTGCACATTCACTGAATGGAGTCATTTTGTTTGAACGCATCAGGCAAGGCATGTGCCCTCGGTTGCAGGCAGCAGGGAGGAGGGGGCTGCAAGGTGCTGTCAGGGTCAGAGCAAACCCCGCAACTTTCAAACCGACTGCTTCCAGAGCACCAGAGGCAGGAAGCAGGATTGTTTTCTTCTGTGGACTTCTGAAAACAAGCACAGGATGCTCCAGTACAGAAGCAGGATATGCAACACATACTGCATGCAGTGTCATTCATAGTTGTTCAGCTTGGAGAGGAGAAAGCTCCAGGGAGAACTGATAGCCTTCCAGTATCTATTGAGGGGCTGTAAGAAAGAAGGGGCAGACTAGTAGAGATTGTTGAGATAGGACAAGGGGAAATAGTTTCAAACTAAAACTAGAGATTTAAACTGCATGTAAGAAAAATGAGTTTCATGACCAGGGCAGTGAGACCCAGGAACAGGTTGCCCAGAAAGGTGATGGGTGCCGCATCCCTGGAGACATCCAAGGTCAGGCTCTGAGCAACCTGCTCTGCTGTAGGTGTCCCTGTTCATTGCAGGGGAGTTGTTCCAGATGGCCTTTAAAGTTCCCTTCCAACTCAAATAATTCAATGATTCTTTGCGTTGGGAAACGTTCAGTAGTGTGGGGGTTCGCTGCACGCTTCCAGCTCAGGCCCCAAAGCTCCTCAGCATCCAACAACAGGCACTTTCCAGCTGTGGCCTTTCACCGTCTGTTCTTTGTCTCCTAGCTAAAAATGACAGCCTTTATTTTATCCCTCAGCCCCTGTGGACACCATTACCATACAGGCTGCAGCTGGGTGCTGGTCCCCAACAGCACTTGAACGCTGTGCTCTTTGAAGCACAATCAATCCAAATACGTAACAGGGGAAAAGCAACCAGAAACAAACCTGCACATCATTAGCATACAGCTTCTTCTCTGGGGGACGAGAGTGCAGACCACACATCGAAAAGTGGCAGATTTCTGTTATCAGAGGGTGAAGGGAATGACAGGGCACGGCGGCATTTGTCACATCCGTGTCAGATTGAATGGCAAAGGAAGGACGGCGATGTGTCTCTCAGGCACAGTCAGAGATAACTGCCCGGAGTCAGAGCCACAGTTGTCACTCAGCCATTGTGAGATGCGACAAAGCAATAGCGGCTGCCCTGCCGTTTAGGAGCAGCATGAATTATTAATGATGCACTTGTAAAAGTAAGTTTTAAAAAAAAAAAATTGTCAGCATACCATGCTGCAAATACAGTGATAACAATTCCCTCCCCTCTTCTTTCCTCTTTTTAATCAGAAAATGGAGTGTTCCGGGTTGGCTGCTTCTATTTTCATGTAATAAGTGCACAGTGCTGGAGTGACACAGCATGGATTCCAGAAAGATTCTGCGTGGATTTTTCCCCATAAATATTTTGGCTCTTGCTTTACCCTATATGAAACCCTCCAAAAAAAGCCCTGGATACTAATGATAAAGCTTCTCTCCTCTCTCCCCTCCCAATCATAAAATCTTAGGGTAGGTTGAGTTGGAAGGGATCTCAAAGATCATCCAATTCTAACCCCTGCCGTGGGCAGGGCTGCCACCCACCAGATCAGGCTGTTCAGGGCACCGTCCCACCTGGCTTTAATCATGCAAGTTATCTTTTTTTTTTTTTTTTTAATTTAATTTTTTAATTTAATTTTGCAAAGATCCGCTCTTCTGTCAAATTTTAGGTGAAACACCTATTTTTCCTCGCACAGAAGACAGGAGAGCGTAGGGTTAAAGCAGTGAATTGGATTTTAAATTTTAATCACTGTTGGCCTGTTGTCCAGGGAAATTTCTTTATCAGTGTTCAAACTGGAAGGCAGCTCAGTAGGCAGGCAGTAAATAACAAACTTGAGATGATTGGCAGTAGTGTTTTTAAAGGAATCAAAGGTTTGTAGCTTATTACTTTGTACCAGTGCTGTTCTGAAGCCTGGTTGCAGGATTTCTATGAATTAGCAATGTGCTTCTGCTGGCCTTTAATTTTTTGTCAAGTGCTCTTAGGTCCCTTCCTCTATTTCACCCTCACAGTGACACACAACTTGTGTTTGACAGCCTGAAAACATTTCTGATGGCTCAAAATTAGTTCCTACACCTCCTTTGTGACAGGGGTGCACTTCTGGAGCTGGAGATGATTTGTAGCCATGCTTCCAGCAAAATACAGGAAAGTGGAAGTTCTGAATCATTTCCATAAATAAAGTTTTATAGGACACAGCAAGTGTGTGCCTGTTCATAAAATCACAGACTCAGTAAGGTTGGAAAAGACCTCCAAGATCATCTAGTCCAACCATCAACCCACCAGCACCATGCCCACTAAGCCATGTCCCTTAGTGCAAAATCCATCCTTTTCTTGAGCACCTCCAGGGATGGTGACTACACTTCCCTGGGCAGCCTGTTCCAATACCTTACCATTCTTTCTGAGAACAATTATTTCCTCATATCCATCCTGATGTTGGTTTTCTGTCAAGCACTTGTTTGCTTCTGTCTCTATCAAGAACTCAGCTTAAAAATAACTTGCTGACTACATCATCTCCTACATCCTGCCATGTAAAGCTGCAGAAAGACAACTGTGCCCATCCCAAAATGAGAAAACGAAACAGAAAAGAACATCAGAAGCATTATAAAGTGATAGAATCATAGAATGGCTTAGGTTGGAAGAGGCTTTAAAGATCAGCAAAGTCTGTCTTCCTGCCGTGGACAGGATTGCCGCCCAACCTGGCTTTGAGCACCTCCAGAGATGGGCTATCCATAGCTTCTCTGGGCAGCCTGTGCCAGTTCCTCACTACTCTCTGAAGGGAATTTTTTCCTAACTTTTAATCTGAATCACCGTTTGTTTAGTTTTAAGTCATTCCCCTTAAAATCAATCACTTCAGGGTCAGCAGTATTCAAACCTGCACAGGACCCCAATGGATTTATACTCCATCACCGTAACCACTCAGTCACAACTATTGCACAGTCATAAAATCATTTGAGTTGGAAGGGGACCTTTAAAGGACATCTAGTCCAACTCCCCTGCATTGAACAGGGACGATCATCGATCATAGCTCAATGAGGTTGCTTAGAGCCCCATACAGCCTAACCTTGGATGTCTCTAGGGATGGGGCATCCACCACTTCTCTGGGCAGCCTGTTCCAGTGCCTCACCACCCTTACTGTAAAGAACTTTTTTCTTATATTCAGTCTAAATCTTCCATTTAAATTTGAAACCATTTCCCCTTGCTTTATCACTGCAGACCCTACTGAAGTCTTTCTTCTTTCTTCACAGTCACATTGAATTGCTGGACTGATGCTTTACCTTTAAGTTCGTACCTAAGATGTCATTCTGAGGTGTTGTTTTACTGAGTTCTGATTATTTTCTCATAGGATCAGCTAGGATAAACTTCACATCAGTTTAAGGCAGGGCTGTGATCAATCCAAATGAGTTTAAATGTGATACAAATGTATATGTTAACAAAGAGCAGATGGCAGTGGTTGTATCTCACAGTGAGATGTACACTGCTGAGCAACACTGTGGGCTCCTGGTGCTGGAGGAGGTGATGTCCTGCAGCCCTCCCACTGCCAGTCCTCAGGGATGGGAGTCAAGGAGGAGTAGTGCTTCAGGCATGGAGCCCTGAAAGCTTTATGCCCAGGATTCAAGCCCAGGATGCTTTATAGATCAGATGAACAGAGGGTTGGTGTTTATGGTGGTGTCTGGCACCTTCTACAAATATGTTTTAAAATGCAAAATACAATCCTCACCTCCCACAAGGAGCAAATAGAAATAAATCTTCAGCTACTGCAATGCTGCCCTTAAATAGAGCTTCTTGTTCCTCTGAAACCTCTCTCACAACCATTTAAATATTTAAATATAAATAAATGCAGTAAACTCTTCCAGGCAGTATACAATAAACGTTTTTTTTTCTGTATTTCTGACTGGCAAAGAAGCAGTGTGCATACACTGCAGCCCACTGTGCAAAACCTGACACCTCCATTTTCACTGCACTGAATTTTCAGACACCATGTGTTTGTTTCTGTGTTTTCAAATAATTTTAATATTAAATGAGTTCTCTCTCTCATCTCTGGTGAACTAGGCTGGAAATACTGTAGTGTTTTTCCTTCGTGCCCTCCCATGCTGGTGAAGTCTTGTGTCCTTGGGCCATTACATAAATACATAAAGGTTCATGGGTTGGCACTGTTTGGAAACTGGAAAACCACATTAAATTTAGTCCATTTGTTTCCTGACACCTCAGTAACTTCACTGCTCTGCACAGGATGAGCAGTTGCATCTTCTGCCTGCGAGGGCTGCTTTATGCATGAAATATTGTGAGACACCAAAAGCAATTTTCACTTCAAATTGTTGGTAGTATTAGATCCAGCTGAGATGTGGCTACACAGGGATGGATGAAAATGAAGACTTATTTAGCACAACAAGGAGGGAAATGAACTAAATACTCAGGTTCATTCCAATGACTCATCACAGTTTTGAAAACAGAAGTGTTTTTCCAAATGCTGCATCACCTATCTCCATTCATTGGCTCAATGACCAGGACTTCAACGAAAGGAGAGTCCACGCTCTCCATAGTTTTATCTGAGCTAAATATAACAGGAGAGCTTTGTAACGGTGTAATGAGTGAAAGCCATTCTCTGAGGGGAAGGTGAAGAAGTGATTCATTTACCTTGTTTTACAGAGGTGTAATAATTTCCTTACAATTTACTCCTTTGGGAAGATAGAGTGCACCAGGGAGTCTTGAATCTTTTTACCTCAGTCATGAATAATACCTAAAAAAGGAAAGGGGGAAAAAAGGTCGTCATAAAAATCTTTTACTTACAGTAGCCTTTACATACGAGGTGCAGAGAGATGTTTCCAACATTACAGCATGTGTTGTCCATTTGAGGTGGCATATTGGTAGCAGGATGGTACCAGGCCAGCCTTCTGGGATTGGTAGTCAGCCATCTGAGTGTGAATGGCACATTGGTTTGAGAGCTGGTATACAGTTTTTACAAGCTAAGGATGATGGAAGTAAACATGGGACAAGCAATGTTGTGACGTCTCAGCTGAAAAGGCAGCAGACAGCTCTGTTACGCTCCTACCAGGTTTTCTGTGATACTTAGCAGCCAGCTCAACATGAACCACTTCAGCCACATGTGAACAAGAAACACTGGCACTCCTTGTTCAGATCAGCCTGAAGAAGAATGCGTGTTGGCCACTGTGGATTCCTCCCAACTTAACCGTGTGGGTAAAGACTGAATGTCACCATGAAACAAACAAACAAAAAGGAAATATTAATTAGCTTTTTACACAAATAGATGAAACACTTGAACGGATCACTTATCTTTTGGCTTTGAATGCTAAGAATTACCCAGAGAGGTGGTGGAAGCCCCATCCTTGGATGGGGTTCTGAGCAACCTGCTCTAGCTGTAGGTGTCCCTGATCATTGTAGGGGGGTTGGACTGGAAGGGAGCCTTAAATGTCCCTTCCAACTCAACCGATTCTATGATCCTATGATTGTATGCTGTAGATGAGAAAGCTAATGTGTAGTAGTATATCCTCAACTCCATAGTGGTGTCATTCAGCATATAAATAAATATATGTTTGAATTCTGTGAGTTGTTTTTTCCTTCCCTCCCCCAAGGCACTTAGTCCCTGCAAGACAAATGTAGAAGAAAAATCAAATGATATTGTTGCTGCCTGAAATAGCGTCATATAGATTTACATCAATAACAATATCTAAACAACTTTGTTTTTTATCACCAAATCGTGGTTGCTGATATTTCAAATGAGCCAGAAATGCTTTCAAGTTTCATCCTCCTACGTTATCACACATTCCCACACTAGGTTGAATGGGCAAAAATTTTGTGAAGAGGCCGGAAAAACTTTGACATAAATCTTTTAAAGAGAATGCTTAAGGAGACATCAATCATCAGCACATCCAGCAGAGACTTCCAGGACCGTCTTCTCCTTCAGTCTTTCTTCCTAAGGTGATTTATCTGTGGTTTCTGTACAGGTATCCAGGCTTCCTTTCATGAAGTAAGTGGGATGTTTCAGCTTGTATTTTATGCCCAAGACAAGCAGTTCTAATAGGGGAAATACTTGGCTCTGTCTATAGATCAGAGCACATCCTGACTATTTGAATTGGGCATTGGACTGGAGTTCAGCAATAATGAGCTTTCAATGCGCTCAGTGCATGTACATAGATAAATATAATTTTCTGTTTATGCCAAATGCATGTTCTCTATGGAATTATGTAACTTCTCAGATTTTCCAAAAAATGTTTTTCTTGAATCCAAGTTACCTTCTCATAAGTTAGGGAAATGTGTTTTTCAAGCTGAATATTACATTTGTACTTCACTGAAGTGCCGCCTGCTTTTGCTTGCAGAGTATTTGACCTCTTGACCTTAATGTAAAGAACATATTTTCCTTACAGAGACATTTATCTAATGGGGACCTCTAAGGGAAGAAAAAAATTTGGTTTACAGATGATTTGATTCCCTCAAGGTGCATGAATCAATCACATAAATTGCAGCGTGTCCAGCACTTCAGCTTAAATCAATAGCGGATTAAAACTCTAGTTTTAGTGTGAGGAAAATAAATGCCTGTATTGATGCTATTAATAACATCTGGGCTTACTAAAAGTGTACTGATGTATTAAAAATCTCAATTTTTAGTGTGTATATGTCTTGTTTGGTATTTCCAGCGTTCTTCTCTGCTGGGAGGGTGAAAATGGAGGAGGAGCTTTGACTTATTCTAACTTGCTGCCAGGCATCACTAAAAAGGTACATTTCCTGCAGCTTGGTACCCTGTGTGTTGTTTCTGGCTTCATCTGCATCAGAATATTGAAAATAAGCCATCAGCAAAATTAAGAAGGGCCTTTTTTAACAGATTTTTGGAGGGCCTCTGCTCTGCTACGTTCACCCTTGCTCATTTGCACATTTCCTACGTTGCATTGGACAATCCACTTATGTAAAAACTGCCCAAGTTCACATGGCTGTCATATCCCTGATTTGAAGGCAGGTGTTTCCAAAGGATATGATGTACTGCTGATTTTGCGTGCTTCTCTTTTCACTTCAGCTCTGGTCCATCCTCAGCCTCACTACCTGCCCACCTGATTTTTCTCCATTTTTAGGATGGTTCATTAGAGATCCATTAAGATCTGTATGACCATGGGGTAGGAATTGGTCTCTGCTGCCTCCCACTAAATACAACCTGGGGAGAGGAAGGCTCCCTGGCTAGGAGGTGAAACAGGGCAGGGAGTCCCACTCACTGAGTGGGAGCAGCCTGGAAGTGACCAAAAGAAATACAAGTGCTGACACAAGTGTAACAGTGCATGTTACACTTTCTTGGTCTGCTGTGCGGTCTGGGCATTCAGTTTTCATGCAGAGATGATACATAGTAGATGTAATGTTGGGATTGAGATCTGCTGCCCAAGCATTTACTACATCTTCCAACATACCTTTCCAGTCCTAAACAAAACAAACAAACAAACAAACAAAATAAAACAAATAAACACAGATTTCCTTCAATATATTTTTTGCTGGGGCCCACCAGTTATCATGTTATTTTGTTCTTTCATATTTAGAAAATGGAGCTTAAATAATAGGCTTCTTCAGAAATTAAACTGATAGGATATAAAGAAGCATCAAATGCTATTTTCATATCAGTTTGTTTTGGAGCTAAGAAATATGTTGTAGCTGGTAGTGAGTTATAGAATGCCTAAACTGTCTGCTTTAGATGGTTGTCACTGATTTTGAAAAGTGCTTGATGTACATAAAATATGGTACTGCAAATTGCTTCCTTTAAACTTCAGAGACTCCTTCTTTAATTTACTGTAGTCATTTATCCTAGCTCTCAAAATGCTTTTGGCAAAGGAAGCATCCTGCCTCATGAAACAGAGTAAGTCTGAAACCAGACAGCATTAGGAATATTTCCTATCAGGAGGATTCAGTCTGTGCTCTTTGCATGATTATTTTTCTATCATCTCATTTTCTGTGAAAGCTCCTTGCAGGAAGCTGGTGTTCTTGTCCAATGTCCAGTCTGTCGGTGGCCAAAGGTATGATTGAAGGGATCTTAAAAGCAGGAAGGGGAGTGACTTTTCACACAGTCTAACAGTGATAGGACAAGGGGGAATGCCTTTAAACTAAAAGAGGGAACATTTAGGTCAGGGATTAGGAAGAAATTCTTTACTTGGAGGGCACAGGCTGCCCAGAAAAGCTGTGGATGTCCCATTTCTGGAGGCACTGAAGGCCAGGTTGAGTGGGGTCCTGGGCAGCCAGAGTGGATGGCAACCCTGGCCACAATTATCCTTAAGGTCCCCTGCAACCTAAGCCATTCTGTGATCAGGCACACATCTGCAAACACACTCACAACTGGGCCACAGCCTTGGCTCCTGGGACCAAGGCTCTCCTAGACAGCCTGACAGGGGCTTGCGTCTCTGGCTGGGGTAATGAGGTTCCCTCAGTGCCCTCACATCTCTGGGCTCCTTCGTATGTTTGAGTAGATAAGCTTTATGTCAAATAGCCTAACTGGTCAAAACAATCTCATGTTATTCTACGTAATCTACGAAAGTGCACATTCCAGTCCCAGCAAAGAACGCTGTGTACCTGATATTCAACCTACATCTCCCTTACCTTGTTTTCACAGGGCTGTTGATGGCTTCCTGACGTGCTTAACATTGCCCTGGGCAAACAGTTCATCTATGATCACATCTTCTATGAGACCTGCTCTGTCTACTACATCAGTAAAACCTTTATATGGTTGCAAACAATAATTAATGTCTCCAGCAAGGTATGCAGCTTCTTATCTTCCCTAGGCTGTATGCTGCTTCTCAAGCATATCAAGATTGTTTGCTTTTTCAAATGTCAGGAAATTCTTGACTCATCTCCAGCTCATGACTCACTGCATGCCCCTTCCCTGTTTCTGAATCGCTGCTGCCTGGGGAGTTAGTCCATATCTTGTGTTTATGCAGTTGGTTCTTCCTGCCTTGCATGCTTTTGTATTGAATTTCACCCTGTATGTGTCAGATAACGTCAAGAATGTCTGTGATTTTGACCTTGTTCTCAAGGAGACTCAGTGGGGCCTTCTCAGCTTTTGCAAATTCGTTGAAGACTCGCTGTTCAAGCAAGGAACAGGCAGAAGGATGGCACCTCACCCAGTGCATATTCTCAAACTAGCAAAGACCTATTGATAACAGCCCTGGTCATCAACAGTATGAACAGTACTAGTATGAAACACAGCAGGGTGTACCATTAGTTCTGCACCTACAAAAGATAATTTTATCCAGACTATGTTTTATCTTATTTACAAAATAGTGTCATGGATACTAGTGTCAAAAATGGTGCCAAGTTAACTACATGAAATCCAGAAATTCTTTGTTGTTATACGAACTTGTATCTAGTGAAAGGAAATAAGTTAGGGCAGTCGTGATTAGATTTTTGGCACACTGCTATTTGTTGTTCAGTTTTGTGTTATCTTCCAGATTCTTACGTATGTCTGCTCTATTGATTTTATCCAGAACTTCACTGTGGATATAGGCCAAGCTTATAGGTCTGCATTTCCCTTCTGCTTTTCACCTTCCCAGTCTGCTGACAGTCAATCTGTCCTTTAAAAATTTTCCCATCTCACTACCAACAGATCTGAGTTTTTTTCAGATAGTTTTTTAGGGATCCTGAGGTTAACCTTATATGGCCAATCTTTGAGAATATCAAAGGCCCAAATGAGTATTTTTAACACAGAATACCATTTGGGATGCCTGAGTATGGGGTAAGAGCAGTACTGCATCTTTCTGCACCCACAGCTGGAAGTGAGATGGACCTCTAAAATGGCAGCACCAGCACCCATGGCTAATCAGTGACATCGAAGGGCCAATGCATTCCCTGGGGGTGTTCAAGGCCAGGTTGGATGGAGCCCTGGGCAACCTGGTCTAGTACCAGATCTGGAGTTGGTGGACTTCCAACCCAAGCCATTCTATGATTCTATGATTCTGGTTCATGTACCTGCCTCCTGCTCTTTCTCATTGGCATTAAATATTCACTTCACTTGGAAGGAAAAATAACTCCACCTTTTGACTTTCTTACCATTGCCTATCAGCGGTTTTCCCTTTCCACTGAGAAACTGATCAACAATTTCTTTGGTCTTCCTTTTACTGCTAATGTAGACCATTATTCCTTCTATAGAGAAGGAATAGTCACTTTATATACTCCTTTTTCATAGAGATTATTTATGCTTTTGCTGTGTGTGTATTCTGAGCAGCACCAAATCATCCTTAGCTTTTTTCTCCTTTAGACTTACCCCCTTATGAAATGTTACTGGCTCTGTATTTGAGACTGTTCAAGACTGAAAGGGGTCTATGGAGTGAGTGAGATTTCTGGATCTGAGATAGCGTTCAATGTCATGGAGAGCTGCTCTTTTGAGAATAAATATACATGCCTTCATTTCCTTCAATCAAAATATGAACTTTCTGGCAATTCCTTCTGTCTCTGCGTAATCTCTTCTAGGGCTTCTCTATTGAAAAACAGTAGCATTAGAAGAGTGTGTGTTTCCATTCCTGTGCACCGAGTAGACAGCACAATGCTGTGGGGTGGTTATAAATAAAAAAAAATTCAAGTAAATCATGGAAATGAAGCATTGAATATTATTGGCGTGTAGGCTGGTTAGAACTGACTTAAATGAGATCATTATAAAAGAGTATCTAAGTAGTTGCAATAATTCAACCAAACTAAGTTCTCTGCTCCAACCTGTTAAGTAATACCATATGCAAACTTGTTTTTGTTATATATCCAAAATTGGAAGCATATTCTTCCATGAAAAATTCATTGCTTTAACCTGGCTTTGCACTTAATCAGAAGAAATAACTATGTTGGTAGGAGGCCTGCGGCCAGAAAAACAGCATGGCATTGAAAATCTTTACTTCTTTCAAGCTCCTCCTTTGATCATCTGTGCACTGGCTCCATTAATAACTTGCTAGAGTACTGGAATATCTGCTTAGAGAACAGAAAGAATGAGCTTCCTGGTTAATTACATCCAAACTTTTTATCTTTTTTCTTTAGTTACTGTTCTGCTAAACTGTTTTCAATACTAGGCACTGATGAACTTCAATTCCACCAAAATCTGTGGCATGTATATATTCATAGACTGTAAAAACCTAGTCCTAAGGTGCTGGTCAAAGCTTCTTTCCTCTGTGTTAATAAGGGACTGTTTTCAAAAAGCAGAGCATCATGGAAATGGTACAGACTTCAAAGCAGTAGATAGAACAAAATCAATGCAACGTACAACCAGAATAAATACAGAGCATAATATAGTGAACTCACTTTTAAGTTTTACATTTTTTGGTTTTTCTGTTAGTTAATGGGAAACACAGCCAACTTTCTGTTATGAACAATAAAATTGGGACTGCAGTATTTATGTTATTATTTTCATCTTAAATTCACTTTATCTAATGCTGCATTTTCAGTTTGCTTTATGATGATTTTTTTTTTCTGCTAGCAGCACAGTGTTGTATGATCAAAAGCAGTTCCTGTAAATTAACTACATTAGTGTGCAGTGCTTGCTAAATGCAGTCCAGTATTTAATTGCTGTATATTTTTCAGATCATTCAAAAATAAGCACAAAGTCATGAGTAATGCTTTGTTCTTTTTTGGTACCATGGAAGATGAGGCTGAGCTGTTAAACTTCACCTAGAATGCTGCTCTAGAATGATCATTCAGACTCTGCCTCCTGTTGTTATACGTACCACATTTTCTTATCCCCGTGATCAACTGATTGAAAAATGTCTCTAAACTACATCCTTTTTCTGTGTTTGCTGAGGGTCCCAGGGTTTCAGTGCTCAGAAAATTTACTATTTAAATGTATCCATGTCAAGGTTACTTATCCTTTATTATAGTCTCCGTTAAAGAAATTGAGAGGAGGAAGTAACTTTTAGTAAAAGGCCATCACATCTTTCTCTATTTATGTTTTGACAAATTGAGGAAGTCCTTTGCATCCAGCTTCCTCTTGCATCCTCTTGCTTCCTCTTGCCCATCAGCACTGTTGGCTATTTTTGTTCCATGCCCACTTTGTGTTTTAAATTGTGCAACATCACTGTCTCAGTGTACTGAAGATGAAGCCCCTGGGAATAATGACCAATGTCACATTTCTATTTCACTGTATGCATTGGAAAAGTCTCTTCCCATGCATCTTAGCAACACCTCTGACTTTCACACAGCTACAGCAGTGGAAACTCTCAATTACTCATGATAGACAAGTACAAACCAGCCTTCCTCCTCAGTTGTTCCAATTATTACCACCCTATATAAATTATTCCACTAACTGACCTAAAAATTTATCATCACCAGTCACTTCCAAATAGCATACTTACATTTCCTCTCTTACTGACACTATTTTAGCATATTCTTTTATTGTTTATTGCCAAATCTGTTCTCTACATTGTATGCTATAAATTCCTTTAACCGTTTTCCCTTGTCAAACCTTGAAATTCTACTCTGGCACCTGTACCTTTGTCTGGCATTATTTCTCTTCATCTCACACTTCTGTGTACCAATGTTGGTCCTGTTTCTGCAAATCAAAATGCTTTCTGGAGTTGACAGGACATGTGCCATTGTGCAGAATGCTGCTTTCCAGTCAGAGCATCCAATAGGCAAAAGAAATGGGAGGCTTAATGTTGGAAAACATTAAAGTCACTTCATGTTGTATGAACTCCTTGGGACAGCCCGTGGAAGCATGAGAATTTAACAGAAGGTTGAAAAACTACTGTGTCATTTAGGCAAACCGCTTCCTCCACCATGTTCCAAGCTATTTTCTTGCTTTTCTGATGCCCAACATTTTTATGTCTAAATATATAAGTGTGAGGGAAAGGCACACATAAAATAAAAATAAACAAATGGTAAAACAGCCACTATTAAATGTTAGGTTTTTAAAGACTATAAGAAAATATTGTAGAGGTAAAATAGGTGCTGTATTCACTCGTGTCTCTGTGAAAAATTGTAGTCGTTCAAATCAATTATCTTTTTACAGATGTGATTTCATAAAGGGATAATTATTTCATGTTTAGAATCGCATCAGCAAAACCAATCTATTTTGATTGTTTCTGTATCAGTGAATTGTAGCACAACTTCTTTTTCTAACCACAAAACAAATTTAATCAACTCTGCCAAATAAGATGTCATTTGTCACTTGAAAGATGAAGTTGTTCATTGTCACTGTCAGAAAAAAAGATACTTGCCATATAGACATCTGCATGTATATGATTTTTGCAGCCATAAATGCACTAATGTTGGCATTTTATAAAAATCCATCCTCACTGAAGAGTGGTTCTCCTCTCATTACCTTCAAAAGAAGTTACTCTTTGGTATAATGCTTACACAAAGAATGTAGTCATGCTAGCTTCTATTGAAAGACAACTTTAACCAGGTGGAATTAAAAACCTCTGCCTTCAAGATCATTTTTTGAAAGTCACATGTGACACATGATTGATGAAATACCGCCTCCTGTTTTTCTCAGGAGAAACAGAATTTATTAAATGGATTCACTAATACAAAGATCATAGAATCATAGAATCATAAAATGGCTTGGGTTGGAAGGGACACCAAGGGTCACCAAGTTCCCATCCTTCTGCCATAGGCAGGGCCACCAACCTCCAGATCTGGTACTAGACCAGGTAGATAAAATAGCTTAGTGGATAAAATAACATTTTTTGAGTGAAATTCAGTCAAAACCTAGTAGATATTTCCTTATACATCTGACTGCTACAGCTCAGCAAAGTGGATGAATGTGAATTTGTAGAACTGCAGAGGACATACTTTGCAAACCTCATGCTCCAAGGATGCTTTGCAGTCAGCAGTTTCTAGCCCCATACCTAGAACTGGCATCCAGGCTGCCCCATCCAGCCTGGATGTGTCAACACTGAGCAGCACATCACTTGTCCACGCTTTCTGGTCTTCCCTGTGCTGTGACTCCTCCATTACATAGTGGACTAGGCATTCTCTGGTATGCCCTACTTGTGTGGGTAGGGTAGCGAGCCCTATTAGTGACTCTGAACCACATAATGTGGGTTGGATCCCAAATAGCCCTACCAAAGACTTTTCCATCTCCACTCCTGCCCTACCAGTTCCAGTTCTCCACCCATCTGCACACAAGGGCTGCTTCTCTCCCAGTAATTTCCAGCATGCTCCTTGGCACGGGGATGTAGTTCTGTGTGCTGACGAGTCACTACGCTATTTCCCCTTAAGACTTTGTCCTGTTCCAACTTGTGTACTCCCAGCAGACATTTCATACAATCTGACAACTGGTCTAGAGATCATTCCCCAAGGTGGCACGTGTACAGCTATCTTGTTTTGGGTACTGCTGTGACTAACTAGCTTGGCTGTGGGCTGATGTGTGCCACTAGGCCTCAAGGTCCAGAAATATTTATTTGCCATTGAAAGCAGTCAGTATACCTCACCGTGTTCTTTGCTCTGCTCCTGTCAGCCAATCTATGGCACCTGCCATTTCACATCTCAGCTGCTACAGTCCTTATCCACTCTCTGAGCTTAGCTATGAGCTAATCCCATCACTCAGCAGCAGACGTCTCTGAGCTCATACCAAAGCTTACTCCATGAGGTGCAGTCCAACTGTAGAGCTCTACATCTCCCAGCATGTGATTGATGTAACTGCCAATAAATGTTGAAACAATAAATAGACTTTTTCCTAGAAGATTAACACTGTGGATATATTTCCTGTCATATTTCTTTCATAGGCCTTGGATTACAATAATCTGATAAAATCCTTAATAATAATATATTGTCACTGCTTGAGGAGATGACTGGAATCACAGAAAACTATCCAAACTAATTGGAATCTTTTCTTTTCTGATAAGATTTGCACCTCTGAACTGGACAGCAGAGGTTTGCAGCATGACTCTCATAGCTCCTTGTGAACTGATAGCTGGATAATTGAGAAAAGAAGAGCAATTCAAACTGTTTCACATTGGATTTACCTGCAGCAGTTGAAGAGGTTACCAGCCTGGAAGATAAACTCTTCACCTGTTGGAGCTAAATCAGAGATGATAGTGAATCTGAGTCATCAGCCTGCACAGCTTACAGCTGGATGTTTTAATGTAAACTGAGATTGATGGTGGTCTGCACTTAGTGGCAATAGTGAAATCACCCAATCAGTAATCTGACAAAGACATTTTGGGATGGAAAGCTTTTAAACCACCCCAACCTGAACTGCCAAATCTTGTGAAAGAGGTGTTTTTAAGGACAGGACCATGATATTTGAATTCACAATCTCCTGTTCATCATCCCATTGGATTTCAATGGAGTAGAAAAAAATATTTCCTCCACACAGTTTCTCTACATATCACTTGATCTTATTGTCAGATAAGACAATTGGACATTTATTTGAGTGGGTAAGAAAAAAAAAAAGGAAATGGACAATCAATTATGCCAAATTGATGGGTCTGCCAAAACCATATTAGGTTTGTGCTAGTTATATCTAAGTGTTAAAAAAAATTATTTTGAAGTCGTGGTTATACAGTAAAATGAATTAATAAGCTACAATACTTTGTTCAAATCCATTTTCCCCAAATAATCTGAATTCTTCTTTCATAAGACCTGAGATACTCTGAGTAAATCAATGATTTTTTTTTTTGACATGTTTCCTTGACACAACACAAAATTATTATTTAAGATGAATAACCTGATGATCATTAGTGAAGTGATTAGGGATGAAATTAAATAATAATAGCAGCACTAGATCATGAGGATTTAAGTGGAAAAAGGTCTCTGGCTTGGAAACTAATATTTAGAAGTAGATGTTAATAGCCTGTACAGAAAAGCAATGATATGCTGAAGTAAATTGTTTCTGAGAAAAAAGTCAAGTACCATTTTCATCTCAGAATTGTCTAAGAGTATCATTCAGGAGGCCATAGGAATGGAAGTGGCCTAAGTACCAGAATGAAATGCAAGTCATGCAGGCCTTGATAACAGGAATTTTGGCTGTATAGTGGAAACTTGCCTTCTTACATAATGGGAACATACATGGCTACCCATTGAAATGTAATTCCAAGACTAGGATTGCAAGACAAAATGCCTTCAGCAGAGATAAGAAAATAGAAGACTGTTGTGGGATTTATCTGGAATGTCCTAGGAATTCTGATTTCCCTCGCCCAAGAAAAAGAAATTTGCACTGAAGCAGGCAGAAAGAAAGATGACTTGGCAGTTTATTTTATTGGAAGAAATCCAAAGGAGTTGGTTTATTTCAAACAACAAAATGATGGTGGTTGTTTAACACACCTGTTATATGTGTGTTCACCTATGCAAGGAACATGGTTCTTGATTGAGAAGACTGGCAAATCATCTTCAGATCTTCATACGGGGGAAGGGAACACAAAATGGTTCAACAGAAAGCCATTCCAACATTTTCAGTTGTGTATAGATCAAAATGTTTAATGTCGCCTTGAAAGTTCCTGGGCAAGCATGTGATAAATCAGAGAATCATAGAATTACCCAGGTTGGAGAAGACCTTAAAGATCACTGAGTCCAACTGCAACCTAACCATAACTAACCATAACCCTAACTAACAATCCTCCACTAAATCATGTCCCTGAGCACCACATCCAAACAGTTTTTAAACACATCCAGGATGGTGGCTCAACCACCTCCCTGAGGAGCCTATTCCAGTGCTTAACAACCCTTTCTGTAAAGAAGTGTTTCCTGATATCCAACCTAAACTTACTCTGGTGCAACTTGAGGCCATTTCCCCTCATCCTGTTACCAGTGAGAAGAGACCAGCCTTGCTCTCGCTGTAAGCACCTTTCAGATATTGGAAGAGAGCAATAAGGTCTCCCCTCAGACTCATTTTTCCCAGGCTAAAAAGCCCCAGTTCCTTCAGTCTCTCCTCATAGGGCATATTCTCCAAACCCTTCACAAGCCTTGTTGCCCTTCTTTGGACCTGCTCAGCACCTCCATGTTCTTTCTGTACTGAGCTGCCCAAAACTGAACACAGTACTCGAGGTGAGAACTCACCAATGCCAAGTACAGGGGCAGGATTGCTTTCCTAGTCCTGCTCACCACAGCATTCTTGATACAAGCCAGGATGCCATTGGCCTTCTTGCCCACCTGGGCACATTGCTGGCTCATATTCAGCCAGCTGTCCATCAGTACACCAAAGTCCCTTTCCATCAGACAGCTTTCCAGCCACTCCTCCCCAAGCCTGTAGGGTTGCCTGAGGTTATTGTGACCAAAATGCAGGACCTGACACTTGGCCCTATTGAAACTCATACAGCTAGCCTTTGACCATCGATCCAGTCTATCCAGGTCCCTCTGTAGTGCCTTTCTCCCCTCTGGCAGATCAACACTCCCTCCCAACTTGGTGACATCTGCAAACTTACTGAGGGTGCAGTCAATCCCCTCATCAAGATCATTAATAAAGATGTTAAATTGAACAGCCCCAGTACTGAGCCCTGGGGGACACCCCTCATGACCAGCCACCAACTGGATTTAACTCCATTGACCACAACTCTTTGGGTCTGGCCATCCAGCCAGCGTTTCACCCAGCGGAGCATACACCCATCCAAACCGTGGGCAGCCAGCTTCTCCTCAAGAATGTTGTGGGGGACAGTGCCAAAGGCTTTACTGAAGTCCAGGTAGACAGCCTTACCTTCATCCACTAAGCAGATCACCTCGTCATAGAATGAAATCAGGCTTGCCAAACAGGATCTACCATTCCTAAACCCATGCTGACTGGGCCTGATCCTCTGGTTGATCTTTAACTGGTCCATGATGGCTCCCGAGATTATCAATTCCATAACCTTCCCTGGCACCGAGGTGAGACTGATAGGTCTGTAGCTACCAGGATCATCTTTCCAGTCCTTTCTGAAGATGGCCATCACATTTGCCAGTCTCCATTTCTGGTTAGCCAGGACTGCTGAAGACTGATGGAAAATGGCTTGGCAACCACATCTGCCAACTCCCTCAGCACTCTATGGTGCAATCCATCTGGCCCCATGGATTTGTGAGCATCCAGCTTTCAAAGCAGGTCCAAAACCATCTCATCATGGATCATGCAGGGCCCGTTCTGTTCCCCATCCCTATCTCCCAGCACAAGGGGCTGCGTGCCCAGGGAATAAAAAGTCTTACTATTAAAGACTGAGGCAAAGAAGTCATTAAGTACCTCAGCCTTACCCTGATCCTTGGTCACCTTATTGCCCTCGGAGTCCAAAAAGAGATGGAGATTCTCCCTAGCCCTCCTATTTCTGTTGGTGTGTTTGTAGAAATATTTATTGTTATCTTTTACCTTAGTGGCCAAGTTCAGTTGTAGCTGGGCTTTGGCTTTTCTAATTTTCTCCCTGCACAGCTTCACTGCATACCTGTAATAGTCTTAAGAGGCTTGCCCACTCTTCCAAAGGCCATAAACTTTCCTTTTGCTCTTGAGTTCCAGGTCAAATGGAGAGTGGGAACTTGGTTACTTGGTGTCTCAGTGTGTGAGGGTGCAGGGAGAGATGACTGCCTCGACTTACATCATCTGAAGGCTGTCTTATACGCTTTATGGTCTGTGTAATTATGCAGATTATACCTGGCACACTTTAAGAGCCAGCAGGGGCCAGGAAACCTTCCCGGTAGCATTTGGCTGATGTTTTGACCTCCAAAACATCATGGGCAGATAAAAGGAAGACTATGCTCGTGCATGTGCTATCTTGTGTATTGTCTGCACTCTACTGCAACGTGGTAAACTAAAACTGAGGGTAGTGAAAGTCATGGACTACAAAATCCACATCCAAACTTGGTAAAGTAGAATGAAATCTGTAAGAGTTTGGCATGATAGAAAGGATTTAATACAAATATCAATACTGCTATGTCATTCGGACTCCATGAGGGACCCTGAGGCTTGTTTATCTGTTGGTTAAATAGATGGAACAGACCTTACCTGCTTCAAAGAGGATTCATTAGAGGCAGCAATCGATATATACTTGTGACGATCTTGAAAACAGAAAATGCTATTTTCACTAGTTTTATACAAGAATCCAATTACTGCTTTGGAGGATCAGAGGTAGAAGAGTAAACCTATTTGACCATGTCTGAGGTTCTTTGCGTACACCTACACTTAAAGGCAAAAAGAAATAATAACAGTGGGCTAAGAAAGAATGGATTCAAATAGTTATCTTTCAAACTTGAAGTAAGATCTAGAAATGTGAGAAAAAAATATTGAAGAAGATAGACAAGGGCCCTTCTGTCAGATCAACTGTTTCTGTGTCAGCACTAATGGATGCAATCAGTCAGGTTAGGAAGGCACAGTTGCTACACTAATGAAAATGCAGGGAAATGCTAAGTGTGTTTTGATAACATCCTAAGATCTAGGTGTCTCTTAAGACCTTATTTCAGAAATAACTGTGGGGCACAATTCAGTTCCATGTAATTGCAGTGAAGGAGAGATTGAAGACGTGAAAATTAACATTGAATTTTAAATGATGATCTTCAGAATTTGGATACCATCAGCTCAGAACAGTGCTTCAAAACAGCAGTTCTCTTAATGCCCTCTAAAGTCTATCGCCTACAAGAAATTTTGATCAGTCTCAAAATTCCCTGTCTATATAAATGCAAGCATTGCACAACTCTGTTGTCATCCATTCAGATGAAGTTGATGCCCATGTCCCATTTGAGGTCCCTGCTTTTCAGATTGGGGCACCAATACCTAATTCCCAGACCTGGAGAGCTCCCGTCTGATTGTACCATATTGTAGGAGCCCCCTATCATGCATATATCCACAGGCTGAAAGACTGCAGATGTACAAACTCATAGTGGTGAACAAGACAATAAGCAACCAGCAGGAGTTTAATCCCTCGTACTGTGAGATGTTTTGAGTCACTATCGTATGCCATTGTGCTTCAGGGACACACAGCATACCCTTGTGGGGTACACAAATAGGAGCTCATGATATACAATATGAGGAGAAGAACAGAGAAACCATAACTTGCCCTATGCTGAGAAAGACAGGCTGAGTTTCTGTTTGGGCTAGTAAAACTTGCTGAAAGAGAGTAAAAGCAGACAATAGTGTAAGTAGTGGTGTAGCACCTGGAAGATTTTGCACCTCACACCCCTGTGTGAAAAGGACCTGCCAACTGATATTTCTTATCCCTAAAGTTTGCTTCCACTGTGCCAACTTGTTTAAAAGTGCTTCTCTCAATTCATTTGTTATGTGCTTTTCCTTGCAAAGGAAAAAATGTCATTTGAATATAATGGAAAACCTACTCCCATGATTAAATGCAATGAGGAAGCCACTAAATACAACGATTTTCTAGCAGGAGACTCATACATCTTTAAATCAATAGAGTTGCATTTGCTGGCTGTGATGAGCCATCGGCCCACCTATGGCTAGTGAGAGGTGCATCAGCTGGTTAGCAGCAGGCCTCCAGCAGTATGTATTATAAAATCATCAAAAAGAGCAGCCAACAGGAAATTTGTCCTGGCTGCTGCTTTGAGCATAAATCCTGTGCTGGGCAGTTCACAAATATTATACTGTAATCAACCTCCTGCCAACATCTTGGCCTGTCTCTTGTATCTCTCTTCTGTGAGTGTGCAGTCTTAGCATGGCCCCGAATCTGAGCCCTCTTTCTTCCATCTTTCCCTTCCCTTGGCTTTATTGTCAAGGATACATCACTAATCTGCCTCTTCGTCATGACTAGGACATCATCCCTTTCCTCTCTTCTCTCAAAATACTGCTGCTCATAACATCAGTTATCTCTTCCTACTACTTGGACTGTTTACTACATCAATCATAGCCAGCAAAGACTAGTTGGTTTCACTTAAAAAGAGTCCACAACCTACTTCTTTGTCCTTTTACTCATACTCTGCAGCTTCCATTTCTTAGTTGGGCTTAGCATTGCCTTCTGCTTGCTTTCTGCTTTCATGCAAGCTCCTCCTTGCCTTCTTTGAACTTGCCCCTTGTGCTAGGCAGGAATACCCCACAGACAGCTCTGAAGCTATTCTGTTATGAAGATCCTCTGAAATATCTCTCTGAAATCTCTCCCTGAAATTTCTATCTGCTGTGTAAGCAGGGTTTTTTTCTCCTGAACACAGTGGTCTTATCACCTTTACCAACACTGTGTGCTTCTTGCATTTTCCTGGTCCTCTTGCCTCTCATATTTATCTCATAAGCTCAGCAAAAAGTGGAGCTGACACCCCCACCAGTTTGGAAAGAAGACTGGGACAGAAGTACTCTTAGGCTAAATTTATATTCTACAGTCATTTGCTCTTTCTGTTAAGGCAGAATCCATTTTCGTCTGTTGCCTCTCCACTTTATTTGTTGTGTTTATTCCAATCATAGAATCATAGAATCACCAAGGTTGGAAAAAACCTCCAAGATCATCTTGTCCAACCATCACCTACTACCAGTATTTCTCCACTAAACTATGCCTGTTAGTGCAACATCCACATGTTTCTTGAATACCCCCAAGGGACAGTGACTTCACCACCTCCCTGGGCAGTCTGTTCCAGTGCCTGACCACTCTTTCAGAGAAGAAATTTTTCCTAATATCCAGTCCGAACTCCGTCTGGCTCAACTTGAGGCCATTCCCTCTACTCCTATTGCTAGTTACGTGGGAGAAAATACCAACTTCCACTTCTCCCCTGTCTCCTTTCAGGGAGTTGTAGAGAGTTAAGGTCTCCCCTGAGCCTCCTCATCTCTAGACTGAACAATCTCAGTTCCCTCAGCTGCTCCTCATAAGTCTTGTGCTCCAGACACTTCACAGCTTTGTTGCCCTTCTCTGGACATGGTCCAGGGCTTCAATGTCTTTCTTTTAGATAGGGGCCCAAATTGGAACACAGTACTGGAGGTGCGGTCTCATCAGAGCTCAGCTGCTTTATGTATTTTTTTTTAAGCCCCCAAAGGTCTCTGTCATGAATTAGACTGATCTTTGCTATGGCGCACATCAATATGGCAATACTGAATATGGCTATGTTGAATATCACCATGAGGCTTTGGGAAATGCACTCTGTTTGGTCTGAGGCACCCAGAGTGTTCTCTATTTCACTTTGCTCCAGTGGGAATTTTCTACAGCTGTTGTTTTTTTTTTTAAAAAAAACAAAACATTCCAGACTGGATTTTTAAGTTTCTGCTTTCAGCCCTCTGATACCAATTATATCTTCACCAGGCACATGAATTCCTTAAAATGCACCATATTCTACAGCTGCAGTCTGGTCACTTTTCAGCTGTATCTTTTACCTTCAAGAGTATAATAAATACCATAATGAAGATAATAACTAATAATGATGATAGACTCCATTATTCACAGAAGAGACAAAACATGCCAAGTGCAAAATACATAGAATCAAAAGCAAAGGCTTGAGTGTAACCTAAGACACTTCATAAATTGGGACATAATTGCTCTTGATTTCTCTATATTGGCTTTTTATCTCAAAGAAGCCAGATGATGAATTACCATGTGATTTATCATAAGCTTTAGTATGTGATTTTTTCCCTTCTTCCTCCTCATCATGCACTTCTCTTTTGCCTTTGGATTCTTTCATTTGATATTTGTAAATTTACACAATTTGGAAAGGCAAAACAATGCAGAGCACAAGCCTTTTATACTCCACAGCCAGCTGGTCTCTTTCCTGCCGTTTATGCACTGAAGTTGCACTTGGGGAACTGGGTCATACTGAGTGTTAGACAAACCAATTTAAGTAGGTGCTCCTGCCCTGAAAGATTTGCACTGAACAGATGAAGCATCCAAGAGAAAGAGGATAAAGCACAGTGACGCATGCAAAGTCACAGGGCAGGCAAAGAGCAGGCCTGGGAATTAATTATATCTCAGTGGTGTCTTAGTCCCTGCTTTTCCCAGCAGCTAATGTCTTATTTTTAGGACAAAGAGACTGAGTAATAGTGCATTTCTCTAACCTGTTAGTGGCCAATAAGTGATGTAGGAGATCAACACACCTTTGAGGTTTATGAAGAACCACTGCAGTGGTTCAGGGCAGTTTAATCATCTCAGGATATGCCTACATCCCTGGAAAGAGATTTCAGTGCCCCTTTTTCTCCTTGCCCAGTACACCCCATTTCTGTTCCTCCCTCATACCACCCAAAACTTGTGCACTCTGGATGTGGGGCCCTGGCCCTCCCTTCCTTTTGCTTTTAATTGCTGTTTTGGGCAGCTGGAGACGGCTTGCAATGCTGGCAGTATCAGGGCATTTTTCATCCTCCCCATGATAGGAATGGAGGTGAGGAGTTCAGCACTCTCCCTTACCTCCACTGACATCAACGCTGTGTCAGCCCTGATGGTATTAAGGCAATCTTTTTAAAGCAGTTCATCTTATTACCATGGTGTGCGCTCTCTGAAGGCCTTGGACAAATGTTAAACCCTGTAAGTGTGCGCGATGCCACAGAAGAAATATGAAACAACAGCTGAACTGCTATCCGCTACAAGGACAAATTTTGGTTAATGTTTCCTATTAACTCCCAGCTCCTTCTGTCATCCTGCTAATGTGGTTAGAGAAGCTAAAGGAAATAGCTTTCTCATCTTCTACTCCAAACTGTCATTTGCCAAAGATTTGCTAGAGGTCTAATTAAAGCAGGATAAATGTATTTTGCATTTCTCAACCAAGAGGGTAGTTCAGATCATAATCTGTAGAATGAATATAGCATGTTTCTGACTGAATTTCTAGTGCTAGTGAAAAAGGAAACTCTGAACGATGAAGACAAATGTACTTCAAAGTGAAGAATTAATACAGCTCATAACAGCACAAATATGAAAATCCACATTCTGAGAACAAAAGCTTTGGTACTATAGGCACTTCTGTGTCTCAATCTCGCTTATACCGTACAGCTGGAAGAGACAAATATTTATGCTGATATTTAGTACTTAGTACCAATGTGGATGCAATATGTTTCCCTCCTCAACTATGTCAGAATGACACTTTGAATGTTTTGTGCTGTGGCATTTCCACTTTCAATTTTAATGTCCCCAAAGCAGCTCTTCAAGGAGAAAACCATTCTTCCATCCAAAGAACAACTGTTGTCATATCTCTCTGGTGCTCTCTGAAGTACGAGTAATTACACTAATAAGACCCAGAACTTCTAGACTGAACAATGTAAAACTAGTTTGTGAAAAATGATTTTTGCACACAGGACCCTGTGTTCTTAAACAAGATTACTCAACCGATTTTTGCAAATGAAATCTAACTAGTATATGTGATTATGAAGGCTGTTTGTAAATGTTAGTTATGAGAATGTCCTGTTTTTACAGACAGAAGCAAAAAATATTTGTGGGCAAGTCTTAATAAATCTTGTTTGCTCCTATACCAGAATCACTAAGATCTGCACTCCCCATTGGCACTCTTTGGATTGGATTAGCCCCCAAAGAGATGCAGGCTTACATCTTAAACATGAATAAAATGTTTTACCAGTTTGGTCTCTCCCATGCTCCTTCTGGGAGCTCCCATAGCCTCCAACTGATCACACTCTCGGAAGCACATTCTTGACATCCCCAAGTCAGTTTCTCTGCTTTTATCAGACCCAGTGAGCAAGCAAAGCACATGCCTGTGGTAGCCTGAAGGATTACATCAAATCCATTCCTAGAGGAAGCCTAAGCCTGGCCACATATAGCTTTCCCAAAACACTGAACTAAATTCAATTTCAAAATTTAATGTATGTTCCCAAAAGTTTTGTTGGAAGAGTAGTGGAGACTGTTAAAGGCAGCAGCTGAAGTCTGATATCAGAAATAGGTAATAAAATTTAGGATATATTTTCTTATTATTTATTTTGCATGGTAACCTACTGCCACTGTTTTGCAGCAAGAGTTCAGTTAGAGTGGATTTTGGATTGGTTGGTGCATAACTTTAAAGACTTCCTCTGTTCATATCTCATTTTATTGACATAAATGACTTGAAAAGAACACTAAGGTACAGAGTCATAGAATGGCTTGGGTTGGAAGAGACCTTAAAGATCCCCCATCCAGCCCCCATCCAACCTGGCCTTGAGCACCTCCAGGGATGGGGCATCCACAGCTTCTGTGGGCAGCCTGTGCCACTGCCTCACCACCCTCTGTGTAAAAAATTTCCTCTTAATATCAGTCTTAAACCATTCTCCCTTGTCCTATCATTATCTGCTCATGTAAACCATTGGTCTCCCTTCTGTTAATACACTCCCTTTAATTACTGGAATGAATTTGAAGGAGATACAGAAGTCTTTAAGTAAACTTTTGGTTCAATTTAATGATAATTCACCATGATTAACTCTATTTCATAATTTTTATGAAAAAATATACCAATCACCTTGTATTATGTCACCTCATAGAACATATTTTAAAACATTCTCACTAATATTTTTAATATGTTCTTTAAAGTGTTGCCCCATCCTTGCTTTACAGACTGTAGCTGTCTGCCTGACTGACTCCATTTGCTCCCATCTAATAAAGTATTATAATAGTTTCTACTAGCATGCGTTTTTACAGGCTGTCAATGAAGCACTGCTGTTTAATCAAGGAGAAAAGTAATCAGTAGTATCTTGGTTCCTTGTGACAATGTAGATATTAGTTTACACAGGGAGTATCTGCTTCCTTGCCATTGAGTTTATGCCAGCTTTTATAGTACCAATTTATACAACATTTGAGGATCAAATGTGTAACAATAACTGGAGGGGCTGAAATAACTGTTAAGGTTAGGTCAGGGTGATCGAGTTCCCAAATGCCTTTTGCAGAATATGATGTTAACTCTTCAGGACTTCTTTCATGTGTCAGAACTCATTTAGGCTTTAGACAGTGCCATAAAAGGTAATCAGATCTTCCTTTCCAATATCCCACAATGATTTTGAAACAAGTAAAATCCATAGAGTCACATCATTTAAAGTCTTCTTCTAGCACACTGTACAGCTGCTCAGGCAGTTAATTACAATATGCTCTCAGAATGAGGAGCTAAATAGGCAGTCGCATTTCTGTGCTTCATTAAAATCAGTTTAGTGAAATTAGGCCGATAGGATAAAGGGAATACCTTGTGCAGTTTCCACTATTCTCAGCACAAGGATTGCACCAGATGTTGCCCTTTTTATGTTTAAATCATATACCTTGTATTAGTCGACTAAGAATAAGTAATATCCATGTGCTTTCATCTTGCATCCAGCCGGTAAACAGAAATATTTTAAAGTCTAATGAATGAATGCCGCATCCACTTGTGCAAAGAAAGCCCCACAGTATGAATACTATCAAGATAACTCTTTTGTGCTGAAAAGAGATAGGAACTAGAAATATTTTTGTTGGGAAGTACAGGAAATGAGCCACTCTACAAAAACAGGTGACTTACACAAAATATATCATTTTTGCTTCATCATCATAAATTAAAGTAAAAATGTTCTTTCTAAGCTTATGTGGTTCTTCTCTCTCACCTTCAATATTTTTTAAGATTGGAAATTCAAATGATTTTAATAGCATTGATCCGCCCAGTGCTGATTAATTTGCAGTAGGTTGGGTACCAGAGAGAGAATTAATTTCACCTATATCTTAAAAATTGACATCAGTTAGCTACGTTTGGTGATCAGGGGAACAAACTGCCATTCAGGGAAACCTGCTCTAGGAGACTAATCATCTAATTACCAAAAGAGCCTCCATACCAGCCTGAAAGAAATCAGCTGAATGTGAAAGCCAAGAGGTGGATCCGGGCCAGAGTTTGACGTTTTGAATGCATCCACTAACAAGCTTTATTTGGCTAACAGAAAAGTGAATAAATTCAGAGCAAATAAAAGATGTTTGACAGGTTTGATTTTTTTTTATTTTAATTTTTATTTTATTTTATTTTTTCAGCTGTGCCTCTTAATTCCTGATTTTCTTTTGCATGGTAACGTGAAGATTCTGGCTCTTCTCTTGACTTAACATGGATGGATGCAGGAGGGCAGGTTATGCTTTAACAAACACCATTGGAGGCTTGTCTGTGTGGACAAGGGACCAATGTTTGTAGCTTCCATATACGGTGTCAGCAAGAGCGGAGGGGAAGAATCATAGAATGGCAGGATTTGGAAGGAACCTCAAAGCCCATCCAGTTCCAACTCCTTTGAACACTTCCAGGGATGGGACATTCACAACTTCCCTGGTCAACCTGTTCCAGTGCCTCACTACCACACGAGTCAGAAATTTCCTCCTAATATCTAATTGAAATCTCCCCTCTTTTAGTTCATTATCAGACTGTGTCAAAAGTTGGTCTTCCAGTAATTGATCCAGATCCAGAAGAATGTGATTTTGGTCCTTATGTCTGGGAGTCCTGAAATAAGTTAGAGAGAATATAAACTGAAAACTTTCAAGGCAATGAATAAGACTGCTAATTCTGATTTGAGCTGACTCAGTTGTCTGTTTGCAGAAGGAGTATATGAAGCATGTTCTGCTGGATACTTCAAACTCTTTGTCTGAAATTTTGAGGGTATCATGGTCAAATATAAAATCAGAAAATATATGTCCAGTGTCTGTTTCTTTAGTAACTACACTGCAATGAAAATGACAAGTAGTATGAGTCAATTACATCTAAATGGCCACTGAGGGAGGAAACAGGTGTCTCTTTCTTCCCTATTAGCAAGAGATGTTTTCTAAAGATAAGTGAGTAAAGCAGTTGTTGAGAAAAGACATTGTGGACACTGTCCATCACATACCTAATTATGTTAAATAGGTTAAGCATGAATGATTTCCTGTTTTCAAAAACAAAACAAAGCAAAACAAAACAAAACAAAAACCAGCCAAACTAAAACAACAACAAAAAACTACTATGGACGTGTATGAGTTTGTTTTTTTTTTTTTTCTGGGCAGAAAAAAGCCAGATGAGGTTTAACAAAAGCAAGTGTAGTCTTGCATCTGGGGAGGAATAATTGCATGCACTGGTACAGGTTGGGGGATGACCTGCTGGAGGGGAGCTCTGCGGAGAGGGACCTGGGTGTCCTGGTGGATGACAGGTTGGCCATGAGCCAGCAGTGTGCCCTTGTGGCCAAGAGGGCCAATGGCATCCTGGGGTGCATTAAAAAGAGCGTGTCCAGCAGGTCGAGGGAGGTGATCCTCCCCCTCTACTCTGCCCTGGTGAGGCCTCATCTGGAGTACTGCATCCAGTTCTGGGCTCCCCAGTACAAAAAAGACAGGGATCTCTTGGAAAGAGTCCAGCGGAGGGCCACCAAGATGGTGAGAGGGCCTGGAGCATCTCTCCTATGAAGAAAGGCTGAGTGAACTGGGTCTGTTCAGCCTTGAGAGAAGAAGACTGAGAGGAGACCTGATCCAGGTCTATAAATATCTAAGGTGTGGGGGGCAGAATGGCGAGGCCGGACTCTTTTCAGTGGTGAATGGAGACAGGACAAGGGGAAACGGCCGGAAACTGCAGCATAGGAAGTTCCGCACAAATGTGCGCAAGAACTTCTTTACAGTGAGGTGACGGAGCACTGGAACAGGCTGCCCAGGGAGGTGGTGGAGTCTCCTTCTCTGGAGATGTTCAAGACCTGCCTGGATGCCTACCTGTGAGGCCTGCTGTAGGGAACCTGCTTTGGCAGGGGGGTTGGACTCGATGATCTCTGGAGGTCCCTTCCAACCCCTGCAATTCTGTGAGTCTGTGATTCTGTGATTCTGTGTGAGTAGAAAATCTTCGATTTTGGTGTGTGCAGTTTTATTGCATTCAGCATCACTGAAAATAATTAGCCACAACATTAGTTATCAGTTTCCCTCCTGGAGCTAAGAATCAGGCTGATAGTAGTGGGGTTATTAAGAATACTACCAGAACAGTAAATATAAATTTCTAGTCATGTATAATGGCAGGCTAGACATCTGCATTTGACTGAAATGTAGAAATATATCACTGCACCTTCCATTTCAGGGAAAATATACGTCCATCCATCCTACAAGCTGCAAATGTGATACATAGAAAACATTTTTCAAAGCACATAATTCCTTCAGTGATCAGCTCCTAACCTTTACTTTTGCTTCCAAAGTATTAAAAACTAAACTTGCATCATATATTGCAGCGGTTCCATTTTGCATCTTGATCTACTAAAAGGTTGGAATATTGTTTATATGCATTGTATGGATAAGAATAGCACTCTGGATCAAAATCTATGTGAAAGCAGTGAGACTCCCACTGATGGGTCAGTTGTTCAAATCACTGATAAGGTGCTGGAGGTCTTGCTGACGCGCAGTACTTGGCCACATCAAAAAGATAAGTCAGCTCTTGCGGAGCTGTGTTAGCGGCTGACTATTGCTCTCAGCCATGAAGCATGCAATTTCCATGCCCCTTGACAGCAAAGCAAATGGTCTGATAAGCACAAACCAGGGCCAATATTTAACACTCTGTGCTCTTGAGGTATTTAGTATTTACCTAATGCCATTCTCACTGAAAACCTTAAGAGGTGTGTGGACAACATTTCCCATACAGAATTAATGTAGCCTTTAACGCTCTGCTTGGTGTGTATTAATCACAATTTATATCTGTGTTTTGTTACATTTGTAGCATTTAATGACTTTAATCATAAAATTATAGGATCATTATGGTTGGAAATACCAATAAGGTCATAGAGTCCAACCATCAACCCTGGCCTGTGACCTCTCTAGACCAGTGAGTCACTCACTCAGTTCCACACCCACCCTTTTCTTGAACACATCCAGAGATGATGCCTCCACCACCTTCATGGGCAGTCTGTTCCAACGCCTCACCGCTCCTTTTGAGAAGAAATCTTTCCTAACAACCAAACTGAAAAACCATGCTGCAAACCATAGCTGTGCCACAAGCACTTATACTCACCTATGACCTTTGCTATATTATTTTAATAAATTTATACACGTTTTAAAGGAAGATTAGAGTATCAGATTAAATAATTTGATTCCTGCTAAAAGGTGAACATTGATATTAGATGAGACTTCCTAGGACTTCACTTTGAAGTGAGATCACCTCTACACCTATAGGTTGGTTTTGACTCAACACTAAGCCAGGCTTCATAGTGAGCTACCTTTCCCAATCCATTCACCTTACCAGAGCGTGTAATGATAGGACAAGGGGTAATGGATTTAAACTACATAAGATGGTAAATTTAGATTAGATGTAAAGAAGAAATTATTTAATATGAGGATCATGAGGCACCAGAACAGTCTGCTCATAGGAGCGTGGATACCCAGACCATGGAATTGTTCAAGGCCAGATTGAAAAGGGCTTTCAGCAGTATGGTCTAGTGCTCAAGATGGGAGGTAGAAGTAGATGACCTGAAGGGTCCTGTGGTAAACTGTATCAGAAGGACACTAGGTGGCTGATGAAGGTGTCTTCTGGTAATCAAGTTGCTCATTATTAAAATTTTTAACTATGCTTTTGATTTCTACTTATTCACTTATCTAATTATCATAGGATGGTGAGTTGTAGCTAGGAAGAACTTCACCATGCAGGGCATGGGATAATGAACAGCTTAGGCTTACTGCAGTAGTAGACTTTACACTTCTGGATGACATTTAACCTCTCTCCTTTTAAAAATAGATTTGAGTGTTAGCTTATATCTCCATGACTTTTCTGAGCTTAGAAGTTCTGGGTATTGCTTTCCATCTGAAGGGCAGATAAGGCAACGCCTTTATTCAGAAAATCAGCAATAGGCACAGCTTTTTAATGGGGCTTTATTTTCTTCTTTTTAACACTTTGCGAGTTGTATTACCAGACATGAAAAACAGCAAATGCTTTATGCTCTCTAATTATTAAAGTTGTTTTTTTTTAATGTGATTAAATCAACCGGCTCATTAGCGTTAACCATACTGCACATTCTAATGACTTAATTTATTTTAAACTACAGATCCAAGCAGACCTGAGATAGATAAGGGCAGAGTATATTGATTTTAAAATAATTCCCCATCTAGAACAGCCTCCTGGGCATTTGCAGCCACATCAGATCACATACTGTTACAAATGGACTTACTCAGCAGACCAAACCAGACCAGTTCAACTGAAGGAATTAGGGAGAAAACTTGCAAGCTTTTAACTCAGTTGATTCTTGATGGGCATTTGCTGGCTTCATTTTAATTTAAATGTATCTAAGCACTGAAAAACAAAGCTATTTTGGAAAATGAACTCTTTTCCTGTGTGTTGCAGATCTGCCTCTCTCTTAAGGACAGCATCTGGCAGATTGTGTGATACGTCATATTGAAATGCAGCTCCTGCGCATTTAATAAGCAACCTGCAATTACAAAGGCAAATCTTAGAGAATGGTTTGTTTTGGAACAGCATTTTAGTCCCAGACACCAGATTACTTAGCTTTAGCGTTTCAGATGAGGGATCATATACTCATTCCCAGTAGTTTTATAATGCATGCAGAAAATGACCATGCTTGCATGATAGTGGCAACTTCACAGTAATGCCTGTGATCTGAGCCCCCAGGACACAGCCCAGGTGCCATGGAAAGTCATATAGTGACATTAACATAATGCTGGGCCTGACCTGCTTCTTCCTGACATGACTGGGGAGTTTTGGTCAGCTCAAAGCACAGGCAGAGCACATTCTTCTGTACCATACACATGGAGTGCAGTCACTGGCTATCACACCACAGTCTCTCCTTCTAGGCAACTTCAGCGTTTATCAGCAATCACTGTTAGGAGAGGATTTTGAGTTTAAATCCGATAAGCTCAGGTTATCTTTAAAGAGGAAGGTCATTCAGTGTGATCGGATGAGATGGCAGACACTCGCCTTTCAGAAGAGCTCCATTAAATGAAAAAATAAGCCTCTTATTAGTGAGAAATTTAGCCCCAGATGTTAAAAATCCACATCCAGATATTGATCCTGGATGCACTCTGTAGACAGATTAATTTAAATATTTACTATAATCTTTCATTACATGCATCTAGATGCTTCATAAACCAATTTACCGTAGGTAAAGGTAAATGGAAAGATCAAGCACTAGACTTGCAAACAATATATAACTTCTATTCAAGAATGTCAGATCATGACATTGATTTCTTTTCTAATTTCCTATGCTCCCATTTTTGTCATACAAGGTGACATCCCTTACAGCAACTGGATGATTTATACTGTGTAGGGTAATTCTTAACTATCTTAAATATTGGTAGAGTAGCTCATCTGTCTTGAGGGAAGTGATATATGCAAGATTATTTATAAAGGGTAGGCACTGAAAAAAGACTTATTCCTGATTAAATGCAGCATATCTATGCCTCTCTAGTGTCAAGTAAATAATATGTGTCCATTCTGAGTATATGCAACCTCCAAATACAAACGGACTCCAAAATCTTTTGATTTTGAAATATGACCCTGAAGTAAATAAGGACTTAAAGAAAAGAAAAAGAAAAGAAAAAAATAGTCAAAGGAACTTACCTTCCTATTTCTTCAATATAAAATTTGACATTATGTCAGAGAAGTGGAATCAATAAAGTAACTCTATGTAATCTATTATGGCACTGAGCTTACTGGAGTTCAAGAAACACCTGGACAAAGCCCTCAAACATATGGTCTGATTTTTGAGATGTCCTTTGTGGAGCCAGGAGTTGGACTCGATGATCCTTATGAGTCCCTTCCAACTCAAGATTTTACATGATTCTATGATTTTATGATTCTATGATTCTATTCCAGCCTAATGGAATGCCAAAGTTGTTGTTGTTTTTTTGTTTGTTTGTTTGTTTTCAGGATCTGTTGAGTCTTATGAGTGGTGGAAAGTCATGTAGGAAGGAGATGATTTTTCATGCAGTGTAAGGAATATTGTTGGTGGTCCAAAGAGGCTACTTATGCTAAAAAATGGAGCATGAGATTGAAGGCCATTGAAAGAGAATGACTCCTTCTGGGAGAGGAAAGATGCAGACCAAAGAGAAACTTAGTCAAAAAATGACTGAAGTGATCATAAAGCTTCTACAGCCTTCAAATGTGTTTGAGACAACTTCTAATGGCATTCCAAATGAGTTTTTTTTTTCTTCAACTATGTGAAAGTTTGAAGCAAAATGAAACTATCTGGTAAATTGATTTGTTTCCTCCAAGCTTCATTTTGTTAGGCCAAAAGGTCAATGCCCTATAGTAGAGTCAGAGTTCAATTTACATCTTCTAAAACCAGAGGTGAGGCACAGGTGGAGAGAAAGTTCAGAGCAATCTAGGAAATTTGGTGATAAAAATGGAGGAATATCAAAACACAAGCTGAAAATATGCAGTTTTTGAAATTTTTGGTCTTGGGTTTTAGTTAAAATGTTTATATTCAACTGTATCCCAAGTGAACTCATAAGTACTGAGAGGATGGTCTAATCATTTTTAATCGTATTTGGCTACCTCGTGCTGAAATCAAAGAAAACAAAGGCAATCTGAAGAAAATTCCAACCCTCTGTACTGAAGAAGAACTACAGTCTGTAAGCACCAAATGTGGAAGAAAAAATTGCAGTGCATTTTTCTTCCACGGGAATTACCCAAATAACTTTTGTCTTTGAAAAGCTGAGATTCATGTTTTGTCGTACCATTTTCCTTTCTTTTACAGGAATTGCCTCAGATATAAAATGCATGCCTTAGGAAAGAAAAATCAATCAAATCATAATAACTTATTTAATAGTATAGACTACTGCTGCCAGTGAAAATTGATAAAGGAATAATCAGAGTGCATTAGACCCCATCCTTTCCTGAATTATATGAATGCAGCTCTTGATGTAACACAGACAGTTCTTATACTCTAGGATCTATTAAAAAAGCATGGGCTTAAATCGTCTCCTGTATTAATTTTATGCCATGGTAATTTCATACATTTTAATGAGATCACTTTGTTTTTACCCCAGTGACAGAAACAGAAGATAAAGATTATCTCTCCCTCTATTTTTTAAGAGGGGGGAAAAAAACTACAAGTTGGACATACTGGATGTAGTAATTTGCAGAAACAGGAGGCTTTCTTTTTTGAAAGGGTCTACAATGCCATAAAGACAAATAATCACCATTAAGCAAAGTTTATTTGTTATGTTGCCAACAAAATACTGACCTGAAAACCAAAAAATCAAACTAAGCTTAATGAAAATGTGTATTCTAACCTGGGTTAAATTAAATTATCTTTTTAAATATAGGAGTAAGGAACTGAGAGAGGAATTTCCTCCTGAACGATTTATATGTTTATTTATTTATTTATATATTTATTTAATTTTGTTGTCATTTTTTTTTTTTACTCATCATTCAGTCTGCATCCTGAAGAACATCTCTCTGCTAATAAGGTTACTCATTCAGCCCTTTTCAACTCCTGTAATTTGCCTGAATTATGGAAGACAAATTAAGCAGCTCAAAACAATAGCAACAGATTGGTGCTACCATCATCATTAAATTACAGCAGATGCAAAAGGACAGTGGAGACTTGGTTGTAAATGTATGAAATTCTTCTGATGACAGTCATGCATTTTATCAGGGCATTTTTATGATCTAATACACATTTACCCTTTTCTTGCCTTTCAATCACAAGGCAGCACATAAGGTAAATTGGTTTCCTCTGTGCTCAAGTGTTTTTTTGCTAATTAACTGATATTAAGATTAAATTCTACATTGTTTAGTGGTTACTCTTGCACACATTTCAGGTGATGTCAATACAGGAAAATTACTGTTCTCAAGAGCACTGCTACCTCATCAACAATCTCATGCAATAGGCTCCATGAAAGACAGAAGGACCAAGCTCTGTTTCTCCTTCCCCTGAGCAGCAGCAAGCCTCTGTGTCCTAAGCTAGACCTAAGGAAAGACCATGCAGGATCTGTGCCATGAGGACCATGAGGAACACAGTACAGCTTGTTCTCAGCTGTGGAGAGGCCTGAACCCAAATTTGCAGTCCTTTGATGTGTGCATTAATCACTTGGTTAAACAGCAGGACTGCTGCCTTCTCCAGGCATAATTTAAAAAACGTGCAAGATGATACTTGTTATAAACAGCTTCCAGTGCTTGCCATCAGCTGTGTGGCTGGAGTTGAGCACGGAGGAGAAATGAATGTGTCATCAAGGATGAACATGTCACCTCAACAACTCAAGTGAGGAAGTCAGGGGAGGAAAGGGAAAGAAGCTCCACAGTGACAGGTTATTAGAGGTTCACATAGGACTCTGTGCAAATGGGGTTAAGGACACATTAGAATAGATGGACCTCAAGCTCCCAAGATAAGTGTTTCTGCTCATTTTCTCAGTACCCTCCTCTTGGGCTCTGCTCCAAGCCACCTCCTCTTACCGTATTTGCAGGGCAGGTTTAATATGCAGCAGAGTTAGCGCTGGGCCTGAACACTGTTGTAGTCCAAATGCTGACTAGGAGGGAGCACACAGTGTGGTGTTTGTATGTGCATTGTGCTATAGGGTTGTTATACATGATCTATCTCTTTGGGTATTTATCAGACTGCGGCACTCGGGTGGCTAACCTTGGAATCATCCCTGCTTTTCTCATTCCCACAGGAGTCTGGGAATTTTTTTTATGCTGATAACTTTCACTTGATTTCAGGCTGGCTTCATGTGATGCCTATACTACACATCTCTGCTAGTTTACATTACAGAAATGAAATCAACTTAGAAAAAACAAGGATCTTGTACTAAATTTTGAGCATCGATCAAACAAACCAATGAAGAGGAAAAGAAGTGGAAATGGAGTGTCACATCTGTGGGAAAGCCTTCCTTTCATCTCCATGTTAGTTACAGGAAAACACCATTCTTTCATTATTCTCTGATATCTGAAGTTATTGTTTCAGGTAAGGGTAGTGGCTGGATACCTACGTCTAGGAGTTTATGCTGGGGAGAAACTTTGTGATCATAACATAGTACAAACTACAGAAGACAGTTTATATAAAAATTAATAACTTATATTCATACAGACGTGCTATTACCTATAAATTGTCCAACAAGTTTTAGTTGCGATAGAAGGCCTGCAAGATAATTACATGATTTGAACAGTGTGGAGACCCCTCATTGCACACCTCTTCCTATTACAGTACTGTACATACTTACTAATTTACCTGAAGACATATCCATTAACTAGATTAAATATGAAATAAATAATTTTTACCATGCTAATGATATGTTTAGTGTTATCCATGCATTAATTGCAGTTCAGGAGAAAGATGGCCCAACAATCTTCCTGGCTTTGATCTGCTGAATTGAAGATCTGAGTGTATTATGACTGTAGAATAGGTACATGACAACATCCTAGATAGCGGTACGCTTCATATCGTGACTTTTCCTGGCATCACATAACAGCACATGTAATGAGAAGAAGACTTTCATTATAAACCAAATGAACAGAGAAGGTATTCTGATCATAGCTGACATCTGAACTTTCAGTGACCTACAAAGCACTTTTTTTGCTTTTAATGCCAAAAAAAAAAAAAGAAGCAGATCTTCCCCTGGAACAAATGATGTCTTTGCCAGTCTAATATTTTAGGGGCTTGCATAAATAAAAATAGTATTTGCTAGGTTGTGCTTGCCAAATCCTTTACAATCAAATTATATATTGGCATATAATCAGAGAATTTATGTGCATTCATGACTTTTTTTTGAGACAGAAATGCCAACATTAAACTTTCCAAAGTGTGACAATCTGTGCTTTATGCAGAGGATTATCTCCATACAAAAAACAGAAAACGACAGTAAAAGACACTCTGGAGGAGCATAGAGTCATAGAATGAATTAAGGTAGGAAAGATCACTGAGATCAACTATCCAACCATCAATCTCTCACTACCACTCTCGCTAAACTAAAATAAATTCAGCCCTATCACTAATCTCAGTTTCCATAATGTCTTGGCTGGCTTGGAAAACCTATTCCTTCTTACCATACGATGATCTAACTGGTTAACCATATAGACAGTACATTTAACCTAGATGAAATCCTTGTTGTTATTACATCTGAGTAACTGAACCAAGTCTTACACTATACTAACCTCTTTTATCGACAGTAGTGGATGTGAGGAGAGATGTGAAGGACTAGGCAAATAACTACTCTCTTTCCTATGTGGGGACATGGACTTTCACTATTATTTACTCATACTGGAGCACCCACTATTTCACCCCAACAGCTTCTTTTTGTAATACACAAACTCATCCAAATTGAGATGTATGATGTTACAGTTCCTTGTACTTGAGGGATTATAGCAAATAGTGTAGTGTTCTGGTCTTAATTTCATTTAATACAGAATTTCTGTGGGTTTAGGTTTGTTTGTTTGTTTGTTTGTTTGTTTGTAATCCAGAGCCTGAAAGGCCTAATGTGTAATCATAATAACTACAGGTTGCTGTTCTTTGAAACTACTTTTGCATGTCTTTAAAAAACTCGTGTAAATATTATTCTGAGTGCAAAGAGATAGTCAAATGGGGTTTTCTTTAGTGGAAAAGAGTAAAACCATATACATAGAGAGAATAATATTAAAGTTTCTCTGTGCTATATGATTATTACAGTCAAAGCATGCACACTTTAGCCATATCATGTTTTAGGATTTATCTAAGTGGACATATGAATATAGGCATTCTTTTATCTATTATAAAAATATATATAAATAGTCTAAAGTGAAACAGTATGGTTCGTGTCCCAGAGAGGTGGTGGATGTCCCATCATCGGAGACATTCAAATTCAGGCTGGATGGGGCGCTGAGCAACCTGATTTAGTGTCCCTGTTTCTTGTAGGGGAGTTGCACTAGATGACCTTTAAAGGTCCTTTCCAATCAAATAATTCTATGATTCTGTGACCACAGGAATGTCTGCTTGCTGTGCATCTGCAACTCAGAGTGACTTCTCTTAGCACTGGATATCAGCATGGCCTCTGCAGTCAGATAGGCTGCCTATCAGTCACTGACTATTTATCTTCAAGTTGCCTTGTGAAGACTCTGCTATTCTGAACAATTTGGGTTAATACAGACCAAAAATGCCCATAAAAGATACTTTTATGTCATTATATTGTGCAATAATATATCCAGATAGTTTCCTTTTCTATGGCTTGAACCATATAAATGAAGAAAAAAGTCACAAAACAATCTCAGGAAAAGAATTGTGGGGTCATTGCAAGTGTATGTCTGCAAATCTTTTCAGCCTGACAGACACTGAAGTTAGTTCAAAAAGGGTTTTATTTTTTTCTGGTTTTGATTGTGTGGTACAACTTAAAGCAGAAAAAATGAGATGTTGTTTAACCACTGTTCTGAACATATATCAGAACCTGATGAGCATTAGATCTCAATCCAAAGATTAATCATGGTCGTTAATGAATTAAAACCCTGTCTAGTTATGAATTTTATGTTTTGACAAACTTCAGTGCTTAACATCAAAGTCATACAGTGGAGCCCCTTTCATCTCTAGCCTCAGATCTCTCCCTATCTCAGACAAGGGATTCTTCTTACTGAACTGAAGCAAAATTCAGTAGATTCACAGGGGTTCCCCAAATACCTAAGAAACCAAAAAATTGTTGCAAGTTTCCCTGCCATAGCAAAACTGCTTCTATTTTAAATATTTTTCAGGAAGGATTTTGTTTCCAGGTCCCTAAAATAAAACCAACATCTCCAGAGTGGGTAACAGTACTTATATTTATGACCTGACAAACTTTATGCAGGAAAAGATTACAGTTGTCTGTATGTTTTGGTTGTTTTGTGGAAGCTGATGTCATCAAAAATGAAATAACCAACTTCTGAGAATGCTTCCGTTTTGTTTATTGCCTCATTTTGTTTTATGAACGCAGCTTCCATAGCCCTTTGCTTTTATTCTGTCTTTCACGTTGTAGTACTGCCACTCCAGCTATTCATATCATCATTTACACTGTTAAATCCACAGGCGCTATCTTGCCACAAAAAATATCCTCTCATTAAATTTGTGAACCTCCACAAAATGGATGTGAAATAACAAAAACAATGAAAATCTTCATGCATTTAGAAACAAATCAGGTTTTTTGTTTTTGTTTTTGTTTTGTTTTTTAATTTAAAAAATAGAAAGGAAAATAAATCCTAAAAGTGAAAGAGGATAAAACCCCATCTTTGCCTTAATCACCTACTCTCTGCGTAACCAGCCAAAGGAGGAAATTTCTCCTGTAGAGGATATGGAATCATGGAATCATAGAATCATTAAGGTTGGAAAGACTACTAACATCTTTGAGTCCAGCTGTCAACCCATCATCACCATGCCCACTAAACAACATCCCTCAGTGCCACATGTCCACATTTCTTGAACACCTCCAGGGATGGTTACTTCACCATCTCTCTGTGCAGCCTGTTCCAATATCTCACCAACACCTCTTTCTGTGAAGAAATTTTTCCCTAATATCCAACCTGAATTTCTCTTGGCTCAGGGTCAGGGCAATCTCAAGCACAGATACAGGTTGGGTGGAGAATGGCCTAAGAACAGCCCTGAGGAGAAGGATGTGGGAGTGTTGACTGATGAAAGATCAACGTAAGCCAGCAAAATGTGCTTACAGCCTGGAAAGCCAACTGTATATTGAGTTACATCAAGAGAAGTGTGACCAGCAGATTGAGGGAGGTGATTCTACTCCTCAGCTCTGCTCTCATGAGACCCGACCTGGACTATTACATCCAGTTCTGGGGTCCCCAAAATGGGAAGGACATGGAGATGTTGGAATGGGTCCAGAAGGAGGGCCATGAAGATGATCAGCAGCACTTCTCCTATGAAGACCAGCTGAGAGAGCTGGAGCTCTGCAGCCTGGAGAAAAGAAGGCTCTGAGAAGACTTCATTGTGGCCTTCTAGTGCCTGAAGGGACCCTACAGGAAAGCTGGGGAAGCACTTATAAGGTATACTTCTCACATGTAGTGAGAAGATGAGAGGAAATGGTTTTAAACTGCAAGAGGGTAGATTTAGACTAGATATCAGGAAGAAATTCTTTACTGTGAGAGTGGCGAGACTGAAACAGATTGCCCAGCGAGCTTGTGGATGCTCCCTCCCTGGAAGCATTCAAGGACAGGTTGGATGGGCTGTGAGCAACCTGGTCTAGAGGGAGATGTCCCTGCCCATAGAAGGAGAGTTGGATCTAAGTGATCTTAAAGGTCCCTACCAACCGTTCTATTATTCTAAGATTCTGAGTCTGGAGGAAGTTTTGATCTGCTTGAGGGTAGTAAGGCCCTAAAGAGGGATCTGTACAGCCTGGATAAATGTGCTGAAGCTGTTGAGATGAAGTTCAACAAGATCAAATGTCAAGTCATCCAGCTCGGTCACAACAATCCCATGCAACGCTACAGGCTTGGATCAGAGTGGCTGCAAAGCTGCCTGCAGGAAAAGGTTCTGAGTCTGTTTGTCAGTACTCAGCTCAACATGAACCAGCAGCATGCCCAGGTGGCCAAGGCCTGACTTGTGTAAGAAACAGTGCAACCAGCACGAGTAAGGAGGTGGTCATTTCCCTGTACTCAGCACTGGCAAGGCTGCACCATGAGTACTGTGTTCAGTTTTGGGTAGGACAAGAGAAGAAGGCCTCAAGATGTACCAGGGGAAGTTCAGATTGGATATTAGGAAGAACTTCTCAGAAATAGTTAGGCACTGGAACAGGCTGCCCATGGATGTGGTGGAGTCACTGTCTCTGGAGGTGTTCAAGAAATGCTTAGATGTAGTACATAGGGACATGTTTTAGTGGGCAATTTTAGTGGTATGTGGATAGCTGTACTAGATGATCTTAGAGGTTTTTACCTGCCTCAGTGACTCTATGATTTTATGTCAAGTACACTCAGAGAAAAAAGGACAATCACAAATTTTAGCCTTGAACTGTAGTCTTCATCTTTAAATCTGAGCCTCATATTAAACTCAGTGAACAGCCTGTTTTTTAAACTAAATATAGACTGCTTACTCATGCAAATTACAATACCCCAAGTGGAGCATTCCATTACAGTAATTGCATTTACAAACGATGTGAATGTGCCTAAGCATTGTGGGAAATGGGTTTTCCTCTCCCTTCATTAATCTTAACATTCAAGGCTCTGTTGAGATGAAAGGTCTGTTTACACCTCAAGCTCTCCCTAACAGCCCTCCATCAATACATGCTGCAGAGGAGTGGGCATTCACAGTGATTCTCCAGTTACCATCCCTGGTGTGGTTGTTCATGTCTAACTGATAAGTGAATATAAAATGCTCTCAAGTGAAAGGGGAACATTTTACACTTCTTTTGTTCTCAGAGTAATTGTTTAAGAAGAATGACAGCATCGATATACAGGTGTAGTTAACAAACAATTAATTTGCAGGAGGGAGGTGCATCAAGAGGTGAAGAGGGCTGCAAAACAAACTGAGATTATAGCTTTCCCCATCATCTTTCTACTAATATTTATTTTTGAAAATTAAAAATCTCTATGCAAATGCATGTAGCTACATAGAGAAAATCACCTTATAAGCCAATTTACTGCCTCCATATCTTTCTGATATGAAAACTAACAATCATCCAATAAATAGGAAGATGGGAGTTTAGGTTAACAGGAGGAAAATACCACATCAAGAAGAAAGTATTTTTGAGTCAGAAAATGTAATATATGGAATTTAGACATTCTTTCATCACTTAGTCTTCATGGCATATTCTGGAGCCATGATGAAGATGTTATGGCCAAAAAGCAAGATCTAGGAAGAACTCTTTCACCCCTGAGATAAAAGAGCAATTCCAATAAATACTGTCGTAGACAACATAAAAATGCAGGAAAAATATGGGAGCAATTTAATAACCTACATCATACTGATAGAATTGTATATCATAAATTCATGAAGGTTGGAAAAGACCACTAAGTTCATCTAGTCCAACTGTCAACCCATCCCTACTGTGCCCAATAAGCCACGTCTCTCAGTACCACATCTAAAAGTTTCTTGAACATCTCCATGGTGCCTACCCCACTTTGCTGAACAGTCTTTTCCAATGCCTCGCCATTATTTCTGAGAATAAATTTTTCCTAATATCCAGTCTGAACCTTCCCTGGCACAACTTAAAGCCATTATCTCTCATCCTATGTAACCAGGGAGAAGAGTTGACTCCCACCTCACTACAACATCCTTTCAGGGAGTTGTAGAGAGCAATAAGTCTACCCTCACCCTCCTCTTCTCCAGATTGGACAATCCCAATATATTTTTGGGATAGTCTGCTAAGGCATTTGCAGCAGAAAAATAAGCAGTTGTGTCAGATAGAAAGTTCCTTGCCTTTACAAAGTGAGTAAAATCTCCAAAAAGAGACATGATTTGATCTCAGAAGTCCTACATTCTCATCACCTCCTACCACCAAACCAAAAGGGACATAGAATGCTTGCAAATTAAAAGAAAATATTAGGAACCATTAAGACTAATCTTCAAAAAGATTATGTAGAATTGTGATGGCAAGTGCATGGAAAGCCATACATGGTTTTAAGCAGTCTATAACTTAATGGCATATTTCCTCTAAGGACAGCATTCTCTATGTGTTCCAGAGATGAAGCGCTGTAACACGCTGAGCGGAGAGGTTGTGGATACCCCATTCTTGGAGACATTCAAGGTGAGGATATAGAAGGCACTGAGCAAGCTGATCTAGCTGTAGGTGTCACTCTTAATTGCAGGTAAGTTGGACTAAATGACTTTCAAGGGTCCCTTCCAATTTAAATGATTCTATGATTCTATGATTTATGCAGGGCTGTCTGAGCTGCATAAGCCTGGTTATGACATTTTTAACAACCACAAAGGAATAGAAGAGACCTGCCTTCTGGCAGGGATGGTGGGGCCAGTTAGGGCATCAAGTAGTGGGATGTTTCTTGGTCAACAGTGGGAATTTGCAGCTCAAGTGCTTAAGGCTGCTGAGTAAGGTGCTGACTGCTGCTGGAGTATTGCTGTGAATCAGTGTTAAGAGCTGTTGAGAGGAAACTGTTCTTCATGTAAAGCTGTTCATAATCAGTTCAAGGAAGCTGCAAAATGAGCCTCCCCTAGGACAGTGGTTGAATGGATGTGGCACAGATGACATTAAGGGGACTGTTTGGTCAAGACACTCGATTTAGAAACACTGTGATTTCATTCCCAAAAAGGGAAAGCAATGCATTCAAATAAATTTCCATCTGCCTTCTCCTCCTAGTCCCAGATTCCCTTTCCTCCCAGACATTGGCAGCACTGACACAGAGAAAATACAACACTGGTGTGTCCGTTTGAATGAGACATTTGCTGTGGACTTCGAGGTGGAAGAGTCAAACTGATCTTTCCCATGTGCTGTCTCCATAGCCAAACCCAAACGATGGCCTCTCTGCTTTCCCATACATGAGCACAGCCAAGGTACATAAAGCAGTATGACAACAGAGCTTATAAACGTACTACGAACCTCAGGTCAGACAGCACTAGTACCTAAACAACCTCAGAGGGAGTTGTATGTGTGCAATGTATTCAAATACACCATTTACTTAGTTTCAATCAAATATTTCTCTCCAGGGTGTAAAGCATTAAGTAAAAGCTGCAGTAGTGCCTTGAGCACTCAGTTTCTCTAACAATATAAACCAGACCAGCCTCTTCGGGATTTTTCTAATTGATAGGAAAGTGATTAAACAGAGAGTGATGAGGCAGGAAGTGCCCTAGGTGTTAAATACTTTTAAAGCTGGTTTGTGCCATTGCATGTAAATGTAATCAATGCTCTGTATCATTTAAACACTATAATTAAATTTGGAAATTCAGGTGCTTAATGTTCCCTCTGGCTCACAGCCAGAAAAAATGTGGTCAAGGGAGAGTGGGCCAACAATCACCAAAGCAGCTCAGATGCGTTTGGAGATTCGAGAAATTCCAATGTACTAATTGAAACCAGCGGCCTTAAAGAGAGGCCCAATCGATCTCAGGGAGATGAGTGAGTCCTGTTCCCTTTTTGTGCTCTTTTGGAAAGATGATTTCTGCTACTCTGTGCTTCCATCTTAAAGATCTCTCCACAGTGAATTGTTGTACAGACACGTACAAAATGTACAAAAGATCTTCCTTGCATGGATCATCAACAGCAGGACCTGCTTGTGAACCTCACTGCTGCTCTCAAGGTGCTGTGGCAGCCCCACTTACCCCCCAGCACCTGAATGACTAGATGGTCTAAAATACTATGCTAATTAAGGCTTTTTTTTTTCTTTCTTATGTCAATACAGCCATGACAACACACTAGATGGGGAGCAATATGTCACCTTCTCTGGACACTGATTTCTTCAGAAGGCATTTTCCTGCAACGTGAATATTGGGTTCAGGTCTCCATTTTTAATGTGACAGAGTTTGGGAATGATGGTAAGATTTCTGCCAAAATTGACTACAGTAATCTTAATTCCATACAGTCAGCCTAATGCCTGGAGACTGACAGCAAGAAAATCTATACCGGAAATGAATTTCCATTGACAAAGCTTAATAGGTTGTCATTGACAAGGCCTTCAGTCACTTTGAAGAATTATAGGGAAAATAGGGCCATCAGTAGTTTTCAATGTGTTGTCCTACCCTTCTTGCAGTCAGAGAGATGAGTCCTCATTCAAGTTGCATTTTTCTTAGCATATTTTAACAGGTAGATCTGGCTTTGACATTCCCTTCTAGCAAAGAAAAAAAAAGATAAAAAAACTACAATGTGAATTGCAGAAAGATACCTTCAAGCGTATCATAAAGATGAGATTTCCTACTAAAGATAATCTTTAGTGAAGTTTCTGTGGTACGTGCAAACAGTGTTAATGTGAAATAAGGTCTGGATCTCTTTCAGATGCTCTCTTATCTAAAATAAGCAGACATAAATAGCTCATTCCCATTGCCACCTTCCTTCACAAGTGGTGCCACTGAAATCAGCAGTAAGGCTGGCAAAACCAGACTGCGTAATCCTGCTTTCTAAGAGAGTTTTGGTTCTGCATGATACTACGTATATCCTGCAAAGCATTGGACTTGGGGCCAATTAAGACTTTACAGAATCAAACTGATAATTATCAGGCTTTGATTAGTGTTACCTCCTGGGAATAAAGCTTCTGTTTTAACATTTGATCTGGTAAGTAATTTCCCTAACTTTTTCTCATTGCATCTACTTAAATGAAGTCATTAAATAACTTTGACATACAGATTTATGATTTTCTCACACTTTATTGGAGGTGGTACTAATGGCTTTTGGGGCATATTAATTAACCCAAAGATTATTTTACCTTCTCCAGGCACAAGCAAATTCTAAACCTGATTTTTAGATACATTTCTCTGCTTGCCTAAATATCTAAGTATAACTTCCATATGTTGGTCAAAACATTTGTATGCAGTATTTGATAATTCCTACGTTTCTGTAGCATAAACTAGACAAACATACGTGCGTCTGTGTCCCTTACATAGAATCACAGAATCATAAGGGTTGGAAAAGACCACTAAGATCATCTAGTCCAGCCATTAACACATCATCTCATGTCCATCACAGATGATACTGTTAGTTCTAAGGCATGACCTTCTACACTGAACATCTTGGGAAAGGCAGCAACCATACAACAGAAAAAGTCAGGCTTACAATAGTATTTTGAGGCTGGGGTAGTGTGAATGTAGGATCAGTCTTTTCGGTGCTACTGAGGTTCTCAGCAGTGGTGGCTGTGGTGAGCGAGCCATCCACAACCTGCTCCACAAACCAATACTGACTTGGCAGTATTTGCAGTTAGAAAGTTGCTGAAGTGCACATTGATCTGGCAGACATAGTGAAATTTCAGAGGTTTGGGTCTGAAACCTTTGGGGATCGCAACTTATGAATTAGGTGATTCATCTAGGAAGGAGGATAACTAGTTACTTTAAATGGAACATTCTTTTAGGAAATCATGTGGATGGGAAGTAGCTGGCACAGGAGAACATGTCATCACCAGCTTACTTTACAGCAGATAAAGACAGCAGTACATACATGTGTCACCTCACACAGTGGCTGCTCTAATGAAAAGGTCTTTAATGCCATACTTGTTGTGAGGGAGATGAACCTTTCCTAGCTTAAAATGAATCAAGTGTTTTTCTTTTTTTATTTTTGGCAAGAGAGGAATTCTAAACAACTGCACAGATACAAATTGAGCTTCTTTTGCTGCAAATAGAGAGTTTCCATCTCCAGGCCCTGCTCTCTGGCACTTCATATGCACCGATACTATGAAAAAAAATTACCTAGAACAAAGACTTTTTTTTTAAATACAGATGCCTAATTAGCTACTGACTGTTATTCTTCTCTTAGATGTCTTTTCAGGAGATTGATGATAATGAATATTTGCTGAATCCCTCTTATCCCAAAGAACATTTGTTCCAATACTTCAGATCCAAAACCATAACCCACAACATACTGTTGGTTGATTTCTGCTTTCAAGTGTAGCCCCTGTCTCTGCTTTGGGGAAAGGTGCACTGATTTCTTTTGGTACTTCCATGTCTGCTTTCATTCATATGTAATTTGTGGTGGCTTTCAAGTCTTGAGCTAACTTATTCCATGCATATTCCACAAAGCAAACAGCGTTTGTAAGCCAGTTGTACAAACTTTGAAGAGTTCTACTTCTTAAAACTGTTTGATGGATTGCAATGTATTTGTATAATAAGATATGGTGTGCACGTTGTCACAGACCATGCTTAATGGAATGGAAGTAAGTTTATAATCCCACTGTGAACATCAGCAATAGCTGTGTTTGCAGGCTACAAGTCAGAAAAATCAACTGAAGCAAAACATATGCTGCCAAAAAAAGGAAAGTTGTCTGCTGACAGTCAGCCATTGTATTGCAGTGGGAAGCAAGGAGGCACAGTATTGTATGCTTATATTGAGATGAAAACAGGGAGCCAACAGATATCTGTCTGTGTAGAAATTTTCTGGAACGTAACTGCTTTTAGCAGAGCTCCAGTTCATTCTCCTTCTCAATTACGTTCGTTTAGTCTTTTTCTGCCTCTGCCAGAGACCTTTCAGTCTTCTCTGAGCACTCAAGAGTGAACTGTCACTGGACACTTAAGGAAGACAGTTCAAGCATGTCTTCACATCTCTATTTTATCTGCCTTTGGCAATAACCTTCACATTAATTTTTCTCATAATTCTTTTTAATCGTACTGCACTGACCTTATAACCCTCCAAAATTTGGTAGAAAATCTTCATATCACACTACATAGTTTCCCAGTAATTGAAATATGGTACTGAAATAGAAACTCAGGTGATAACTGCACTGAGACATCTGAGTCTAGGAGAATATTCTTTTTCATAACATGTTTTGGCTATACAATCTCTGAAAGACAACTGATGAAGCCCCACTATCACAACAGTGGTAGCTGAACACTTTAACAAAAGGTCAGCTTTTCTGTAGAATTATTTTTACAAACACTTTCAGCTGTTGTCACATATGTTGAGCACACTTGGGAGAGGCTTGGCAGGACACCGGAGCTTTTTGTGCCTGATGATATGGCAGATCTCTTAAGAATGAATTATTCATAATGATGTTGCGACCTTTCAATAATATCCCCAGTTTCAAAAATAAATTTTAATCCTTTTTAATAAGTCTCCCTTCACAGAATCACAGAATCACAGAATCACAAGGTTGGAAATGACCTGCAAGATCATCTAGTCCAACCACCCTCCCATTCCTATCAGTGCCACAAGCTACTAAACCATCTCTCGTAGCTCCTCATCCATGCACCTCTTGAACACTGCCAGGGACGGCGACTCCACCACCTCCCTGGGCAGCCATGCCAGTGCCTGACCACCCTTTGAGAGAAAAAGTTTCTCCTAATATCCAACCTAAATTGTTTATTCTGTTTATCCCTTGTTTATTCTGAACATCTTTTCCATTTAAGTCAAGAATAGAGAACCTAAAACTTCAATTGCTGAGGAAAATCTGTTTTTTTTTGTTTTTTTTTTCTCTCATCATTCCCCAGTCTCTTTTTTCTTTTTTCATTAATAAGCTCATGAAATTAAGAAGCTATCCCATATTCCTTTCACAGAACATACCGGTAATATCACCTTCAAAGGAAAAAAGCCACTATGGCCCTATATAACTTAACTTCCTACAGAATCTTATTAATTATATGCACTTTCGTTTTGGGAAATTATTACCCAATTCTTGCATCATAAGACAAGAAATGTAAGATGTGATAATACCGATTCATTTCTACAGATACTTTCCTTCATACAACGAAGATCTCTTTCATTCCCAATCTTCTCTCAACAGCTTGATATTCAATAGCTCTTCCATCCTCATTAGTAAACAATAGATCTTTGAATTTTACCCTCCTCTAGTAGTATTACATTTTTTCAAATGTAAAAATTATCTCAGTATCCTGGTTTCTAATCTGAACTGGATGACTTTTCTTGTTTAGGCTTCTGGATGGGTACAAAGCTTTTCTCATATTATTTCATTTTTCTTGTATTTGCATTTGTAAACAAAGGGCTTGTAAATCACCCCCCAGTATGCAGAGTACCTTTTAAATCATTGCCATGATACCTTGGGCTTCATCTAATTAAACCATACTCAAATCAGAAATGTGTTTCTGTTTTATCTTTTGTTGTATAGTGATATTCTTTTCTAGACTTCCTGGGTCGCTCGTAAAATCCTGCAAAAATTCTAGAAAGAATGGTGGGAGGATTTGCCCTGTGAGTTTACATGCAGACTGATCCCATGCGCTGTCAGTAGAACGATGCCTTGTGATTTCAGTAGGCTTTTGATTAAACCTGATGCATTCAACTCTGTAGTTCTCTGAATTCTCAGATCAAGTCCTTCTTTTATTTCTCCTCTTCAATAGCTTAAACATGGGCAAGGGCAAAAAAATGTTATTCTTTTTATAAATTCCACAGAATAGAGAACAATGAGAAAAAAAGAGAGGGAGAGAAACCCAAAACTGCTCATGTCAGACATAAAGACCTGGAGGCTGTTCTTCTCTCCAAGTGTGAATACAACTCTTTCCATGGAGCTCATACTCTTAAATCTCTCTTGATTCTCAAATCAAGAGATGACTTCTGTCTTGTCATACTCCTTGATGTCACTGAATCACTTAGGTAAAACAGCTTCACATCCTCTTGAGATGTGAATGTACATATACCTCATCTCTCAAGACACTGAATCAGTCTGTGATCAAGAGAAATTACGATGTCATTTGAAATACATACAGCTTTCTACTTATCATTACAGAGTGAATTTAAATAAAGATTTTGTGTCCGTCTGGAAATGGAGAGCATTATTTCTTACAGTCCTATTCCAGACACAGCTGAAGAAAACAGTGCTAGTTCTTGATTCTGACTGGGACTTGTAGCTGGCTTCAGAAACTTGAATACTGCAATGTTGAATATTTGGTACCTATCTATGAAGCACCTTCCTCCTTAGTATATTTCATGGTGTTCAGGCATCATACAAGGCTTGGGTTGTGTTTGATGCTGATGAACAAGAATCACAGATGTCCATATGCTGTGCAGAGAGCTCTTGAACTTATTCAGTGAAATGCTATGAGGGGAAGGCTTAAACTCTCTGACCCTTTAGCAATCCTCAACATTTACTGCTGTATATTCTTGCCTTGCAATGCTTCTTATTCCCTTTTTCATAATCTAGGGACAAAAGTGTTACTGCATCTCAAGTTGTGCTCCTTTGATAATCTTCCATTTTGCCTGGGTAACCTCAAGATCTCTAATGACACACAAGATTTTTGCATTTACATGACATAAAGGTTCAGATCAGACAGATAATAGGTGTGACCACGACCCTTGCAGATTTTATTGGTACCATAATCTCTCTCCTCATGGTTGAACTGCTCTTCTGCTGCACTGGGAGAAGGGAATATCCAGTTCTAGTTTTAGGATCACAGGTTGAAGTCAGCTTCCTGAGAAGGTTAAGCTAAGAACTCAGAACTCAGAACTAAGAACTTTCTCCTGACCATGGTCCTCTTCATCTTGGGTAAAGTCTTTACCTACTAACACTTAAATAAAGAGATAAAACATCATTCTTTCTAGTTATCTTCTTTGAGAATCTTCTTTCCAGCATTTGGAAGATGTGGACCAATCATCGAATCATAGAATTGCTCAGGTTGGAAAAGACCTTAAAGATCATTGAGTCCAACCACAACCGAACCATACTATCCTAATTCTTAACAACCCTCCACTAAATCATGTTTCCACATCCAAACAGTTTTTAAACACATCCAGGGATGGTGACTTAACCACCTCCCTGGAGAGCCTATTCCAGTGCTTAACAACCTCTTCTGTAAAGAAGTTTTTCCTGATATCCAACCTAAACTTACCCTGGTGCAACTTGAGGCCATTTCCCCTCGTCCTGTCACCTGTCATCAGTGAGAAGAGACCGCCCCGCTCTTGCTGTAAGCACCTTACAGATATTGGAAGAGGGCAATTTGGTCTCCCCTCAGCCTCTCCAGACTAAACAGCAGCAGTTCCTTCAGTCGCTCCTTGTGCATACTGCCTAGATATGAAGGCACCCCTATGTGCAAGAACTCCAGAGAAGGAAGAGCCATGATGCCCCTAGGCCAGCTGTCAGCTTGAGGGCACCGCAGATATTGGATTAAATTGAGAGAGCTGAGATTTTACTTTAGAGATCTCCAGGAGGGTTGAAGTTAGGAACTCTATGCCTTTCCCAGTTCAAACTCTTCCTGAATTGCACTGATCATATGCAGTGTTCAGAATCTGGCTCTAGGCTTTTAATTCCCTCTTGCAGAAAGCCAAAAGTGAGGTCCCAAAAGCTTTATCTGGGCAAATTGTTTTCAGATGTACTCAATATGTGCTTTTAAAGCTGGCAATCTGTATTTACCTGTGAAAAAAAATCATGAATCATTATGCCTTCAGTTTTGGAAACTTTGTTGTCAAGCCTACATGCCTCAAAACCTTCCATTTCAATGATTTTTTTTTTATTATTTTTTTTTTAAAGAAGGAAAAAGCCCTGCAAAACTACTTAAAGCAGAATTGTTCATGGTATCAAGATTCTGTGTGGTATAAATATCAGCACAAGCATCTGCATTATTCATATATATGCTTAAAAGAGGAGTGGAGACATTCATTCAAGAGCCTGTGATACTTGTATAACACATATCTCCTCTTGGATTTCATGTATTATTCCCCCTTGCACTTGACCTATTTAAGTCAAAGTTCACTTGACCTTTGTACTGAATATGCAGCCAGTGCACAATTATTTTTGGCATATTTTGGCATATCTGTTAAGAATGAGCAAAACTCAGAAATTTCATATGAAAGTTGACAGTGTATATACTACAGTCACCTATATTCTGAAGGTATTCTCTTCTTTACAATACTGCTGTAAAACTAACTAAGCCAACCTCATCAAATACCACCATCAGATTAAGAAAAAGATATAACCACAATGCTTGGTCCATTCAGACTCATTTATATTTCAGCACCACTATTTCAGAGAGAGAGAGAGAGAAAGCTTCTCTGCATTGGTAGAAGCTAATTAATAAACCAATTAAAAACCTGATTAAACAAAACACCTTGCCTCCTGCTCTCATAACCAACTTAATTCACCAGCGATTGCTTTATAAATGAGGATGCATTTTAATATTCATGTGATTTGTTGATGAAGTTGTTTATGCTTTTTCTGCATTCTGCATTCTTAAAAATATTCTCATTTCTGCAACTTCTTTGGAGCCTATCATCTCAAAAAACAGCCTGTTCAGAGCCTGTCTTTCAGTGTGCTGAGTGCTCCTCTTAAAAACACTTGAACCCTCAGTTCAGTGAGCTCAGGGACATTCTGTGCAGCTCTACTCATGCTCAGCATAGCACAGAACATCCAGTTTTCTTGCTTTAATCTTTTACTCCTTCCTTACTTTTCTCTCCCCCCACTCTGCCTATCTTATTTTAGCTTCAACAACGTTGCTTCAAATAACTCACCTTTTATGAATCTTATCTTCCCTGTCAAGGTACAGAGAAATGGTATCTGATATTTTTTATTGTAGAGGTAGGTGCTAGGAAATTCATCCTCAGCTTAGCAGGATCAGCACAACCTCCCATCTGCTGCAGGACCTGTTAAGGCGAGAGCCACACAGGCCTTCCTGGAAAAAGCGTTTGCAGTCTCATCATAGGAAAAAGTTAAGAAGTTATTAAGAGCTGTGACTGAAATACATCTCATGCATAATATCCACCCCAAAGAATGCAGATCCCCCTACATGCAGCTACTGCTATCTCTTGAGATCTCAACTCTCAATTGCACATGAGATAACCAGAGCTAAAGAACTGAATTAGACTCTCATCTTTAAATGTTTTTATACAGTTTACTGTTCATGAGTACCTTCAAGTTCTTTTCAGAAGGGCTGCGCTCAGTCCTTTTGTCCTCCAAATCCCATACCTCCACATAACACATCTCTGCCTCTGACAGTGAATACAGACTGGAGAAAAAAATCGTGGAAATGATTTTTGTATGCTTCATTTTCACCAGGGGAATGTATCCCTAGGTGGTTTAATCCAGGAAGGGACCGGTCTGAATGGCTGCAGTAGTTCTTTTCTGCTTTCTCCAGCAATGAGTCCAAGCTCATAGGCTCATCCTTTTCCTTATCCTCCTTATTTTTCCTTATCCTCCTAATTATGCCTCATCTTCATGTTTTTATTATCATTCTGCCCTGAACTCGCAGGTTTCTAATGGGACAGGCTATCAACTTGTTTTAGGCTTTGGATGCTTCATAAGGAAACAACATTTTCTTGGCATGCATAGTTGGCCATATCTATTCTGCAATGGCTTAGGTTTGTGTATGTTTTTGTGTTGGTTTACGCTATATGAGGACATTTTTCTAAAATGTGAACAATTATTTGTGCCAAGAAACCATCAGGTATAATACCTACATCCTACATCCTCTCTGGCTGAGCTTGAAATGTTGACCTGGAAAGCTGGCTGCAAGCCATTGGTTTGTTCCTCCAGGCAGCAATGATTCCGTGAGATCAGCACAAAGACTGCAGGATTCTGGAGCTGCTCTCATTTCAACTCACAAACGATGCCCAAATTGATGGGACAGGATCTGCAGCAATCACGCTGACAGGTCTCTAGCTTCTCACTTTCTACCTCTTAAATGTACATGTGCTAACAACACATAACACAACTAACCCACCACCACTCTAAGACAACAACAAAAACAAAAAAAAAGCCTGTGGGCATATGAACACTCACAAGAAACAGAAGGATTCACAATTGAACAGCCTCAGTTTTAATTTAATTTTGCTGTTTTATTGGCCTGGATAATCATCTCCCAGGAAAAATTCTCAAAACTCATTGCTTGGCAGGAAGAAAACCAAACAGGGTAAAACATTAGCCAAATGTGCAGTAATGAAGACTAAGCCTGTCTTGGCAATGAGAAGGAACAGATGACCAAAGAAACCTTTTCCATCTCAGGCCACTGTGGTTTAATAACTGTTGACTGCCAATAGCTTTTTTCATCCAAAAAACAGTCCCAAATTTCTAAGCACAGCAAAATGCTATGAAAGAACTGAGTTAAAGGCAAAATGCTGAGTTACCTGAGCTTTGCAGTAAACATGAGGATTTTGAGATCGTCGCTTCCTTGCTCTAGAATATCTGATAAAAATACATTTGTATGCAGAAAAAAGAAATCCACAAAAATCAGAAAATGCAACATCAGACTGCCCTATTTAGATGAAGAATCAGAAGAATTTAAGCTTTTAAATCCAGAGCTCCAGATAATGCAACCTGAGTGAATGGAGCTCCTGAGGCAAGAGAAGGCCCTCATCTTTTGGATAGGACTTTCATTACTAAGATGCACAGTAGGGACTTTTCTTACTTTCAGATTCTTTTGGGGACCATTATCAAGTCTTCTGTGACTGTGTGACTAATTCCCACCTGTCCTGCATCCCTCGGTCCACATGTCCAATTAGGAAAATCTGTATGAAATGGAAGGCTGAAGATGCCTTGACTGACATATAGGATGATGAAAGTGCTAAGAATGCCTGTGTTGCACTTGAGCACATGCAAATAAGAGGAGTGAGGTTTCTTCTAATATATTCTGTGAAGAAGACAAGGTGGGTGTGAGCTGAAGTGGCTGGGGAATGAATGTGTCTTCTATCTTCTTCCTAGATATTTACCAGTTGCTCTGTTTGGCACTGAAAAGAAGGAATAAAATTATTGCAGACACACATAGCCTCTTATTTGTCATCAGAAGCTGGAATGGAAAAATTCCTGTGTGCTAGAAAACATGTAAAAAGATATAAAGTCTCCACTGTCTATGTCAGAGGAGTGCATGAGAAATACAAGTTAATAAAGAAATACAAGAGCCATGTCTCTTTTGAAGAAATATGTGTTTGTATTTGCAAAATACAAGATTTACAAAGTGAAAACAAATGATGAGCTTCCATCAGTACACTGTTCAAATCTGGAACATGTCTATGGTGGGACTGCTGCTGAAGGAGTCCCTCTTTGGATTTTGGAACTGGTCTCCAAAACCTCCATGCTACTGCTGCTGGGTTAGGCAACATGGAGGGACTCCAAAGTTTAGAAATCATTTATCTTGGATAGTTGATCCTGGGAATCAACAGCAAAAGCAAACAAGCAGAGTGCAATGAGCTTTGAGATGATGTCACAGTAGTCCTCAGCATCATAAACTGCAGCTTGTCTTCCTGGCAGCTTTTAGAGGAATTTTAAGTTTCTAAAAGCTGTGCATTGCCTTCATGACTCCCAGGGCAATCCATTAGTGTTTCCCAAAGTTGGATTAAAACAGAAAGGAATGGATTGGCTATACCGTAGCCTATGTGAAAAGGATGCTGTGCTGTCAATGTGTATAACAGTAGATTCACTGTTGTCTGTAATACAAAATCTATAGCAGCACTCACATTTGAATGTACAATGGAAAAAGTCATGTATAATCATGAGTCATGGCTTACATCTCTTAATGCTTCACTATGCTTATTTTATCTCAACATAATGAGTCAAAGAATCTGTAAGATGTTTTTCTCTTGGAATAAATTCCCAAAAATCATTTATATGAACTATTTCCTCTTTTCAGCTGTGATCATTCTAAGATTATGTATTACAGAATACTCGCCTTCTCCAAATTAATTGCAAAAGTCATTCAACTCTGTCTGTTTGGGCCACTGACAACTGTGAAATCCCCAATCTACAGATGGCACAATTAGTACACAAAGGATATTTTAACAGACTGAAAAATAGACAAATTAAACAAATTTTCTCTTAAAAAGTTTGAGAAAGCATTTCTTAAAGAAACAGGAGATTTTTGTATTTGCTTTGTCTCCAAAGAAGTATTTATTGTCTACAGCGTTAAAAAAGAAAATTTACACTGAGAGAAGGTTTAACAAGACTATCTTCAAAACAAGGAAGAGCAGATTTCTATCAAAACATTGAACACAATATGTACAGCAGAGCTATTTTTATTTCTGAAGACTTTTCAATCAATTTTGTCTCTGATTTTAGTGTGCAGTTTTGCTTGGAAGAGTGAATAAATACCATGAGACTTTCTTATTTAGCTTGTTTTCTCACTGTGTGTATGCAGAGTCTCATCTGCTTAATGCCCAAAAGCTGATCTGTTTATCCCGTGGTGCTGGCAATCAGGGAGATGGAAATGGGCTTAACTCTGGACTATGCATCAGTGATTGGAGTCATAATTAAACTGTAAGTTCAAACAACTTTGGGATATGAGTCACCAGGATAGAGTTATGAGTATATGTTTGAAGAAGAAATTACAAGTCAAATGAAGAAAGAGAAGGGAAAAAGCAGTAATGGAACATTAATCCCGATTCTGTTGGAGAATCCAAGGAAACAGCAACTTCAAAGCCACTGGAGATGGGGTGTGGAGGGAAGTCCCTGACACAAGAGCTGTCTCAGATCAGCCCATAGACACACAGATTATGAACTCTCCTTGTCTATCAAGCCCAATTCTGGGGTCAAAGGTGTGAAAAAGTTCAGGAGGCATCATCCCTAAATCTGGGTGGCAATAGAGAATTTTGCTGGAGTTTTTTTATTACAACCAATCTAGCTTTAAGCTGTTCTCAGAGGTTTCTGGCATCTTCCCCAAAACCCAAGTAGAGCAGAGTTAGCATTGGTGCTCTGGGCTTCCACACCTGGCAATCTGCTCCAGCAGAAAAATCAGGGCTCAAGCAGCTAAGAAAACACCCCAGCCCTGTCTTCAAGCCCATGAAGGGAAGGAAAGGCCATTTAAGATTTAAAAAAGAAATAAATGTTTCACTAAACTTAATGAAATTAATGTTTATCTTTGAAAATGAAAAACACAGTTACTCATTGCTTGTAACTGAATATTACTCTCCAGAAACAATAACAAAACTCCACGTAAATCTGAAATATTATCTTTCATAGGAGAATATCTCACAAATCTGATTTTCATGAGGGAAAATAAGCTCCTTAAGCAAGTTATTCTTGTTATCTGAGTGGAAGTGGTGAAAAAAGATTTTCTGAAACTCGAGGGATTGAGCTGAAGTGGGAGTTTTAATAAGAGGAAGTTCTGACATTTCAGTCAACTGCTTCAAAAGCAGTTTGGCAAAGCTTTAAAAAGCCTCCATTAAAATGTCCATCAGCTGCATTAATGTTTTAAACATATCCCATATTTTCATAGCAGCATGTGACTGTATGGCAAAAGGGACTTATGAGCAGCAGGTCCCATCTGTGTGAGTGGAAAGGAGACATATGCCAGGTGATTCCCTTCGTTCAAGCCCTGTAATTTTTCAAAGGAAGATTATTATTCTCTCCACTCACTTGGAGAGACATTAAAAAAATCCTGTTTCTTGTCAAATTAAAACTAGATTTTCCAAAAGGAAAAATAAAAGATACAATCCATATCAAAGCTGGTGAAATCGTACTTGACTTGGATTCAAATCTTGCATTTTAATTTGGGGTTTTTGACACACTTAAAGAACTTATTTATCTCATTTATCTAAAGGGAGACTACAAGCAGGAGGGGAATCAACTCTTTACAAGGGTACATAATGGCAGGACACAGGGAGATGGTTTTAAGTTGAGGGAGGAAAGATTTAGGTTGGGTGTCAGAGGGAAGTTCTTTACTATGAGAGTGGTGAGGTGCTGGAACAGGCTGCCCAGAGAGGTTGTGGATGCCCCATCCCTGGAGGTGTTCAAGTCCAGATTGGATGGGGCCCTGGGCAGCCTGGTCTAGTGTTAAATGGGGAGGTTGGTGGCCTGCATGTGGCAGGGGGTTGGAGATTCATGATCCTTGAGATCCTTTCCAACCCAAGCTATTCTATGATGCTATGACTTTATGATCTCTTTTTCTCTCTTTATTTTTTAGTGAAAATTATTTTTAAACATTCTGCTTTTAATAAAATGTCTCAAAATAAATCCCAATTAAAAAGGTCAAAATAAACCATACTGACTTGATGATCCTTTTGGTCCTTTCCAACTCGGGTTATTCATGACTCTATGATTCTAAGCAACATACTTGCAATGAGAAGAGTGAGAGATAGATTGTCAGCGGTTTACGGGCTTGTTCAGCCCGGTTCCATGACCAGCGGGGCAGAGGGATCCACAGATCTGTGCCTCCGGAAAAGAGAAACAGGGGACCCCAAAATAATTAAAAACAGCAGCAACGATCTGAGGAGAAACAAACGAATTTACTAAATATATTATCAGAATGCAAGATAGCACACTATAATACAATACAATCAGAATTGAAGCTAATAAATCAAATATAATGAAAGAGAGAATGTCCAAAAGGCCTCACCACAACGCTGAGGTGAGATGCGCAGTCCAGTTGAGCAGCAGGGAGACGGGAGCAGCGCCCATGACGAAGAGCAGGCGAGAAAGAGCACATCAGGTGACCTTGCCAGGAGTTAAACCTCCTCTCCCTGACTGCAAAGTCCCCTGGGGAACGTAGTTCTTCTTCTCTTCTGGGCAGGTACCCAGGACTTGAGCATTAACGGTCAAACTTCCAGTGTCCCACATGATGCTATATGATGTGGAATACCGAGAACCAAGAATCACAAAACCATGACACAGATGTGGAGATACAAGATAGAGTGCAATACCAAAGAAAGGCTAAAATGGGGAAAAGAAACTTTTAATAATTTTCACAGTGAAATGAGAGACTGAACTCCATGACTGCCTGTATCACTCTTGGGAGATCTTCGTATGTTCAAGGGCAGCACATGAGGCATGGACCTGAAGAGTGACAGACATGGGGTTTCAAGATGCTCAGAGTCATAATTCAGTTGTACTTTGGGGAGTAAAGGTAATCAAACATGGTTTATTTTACCTGCAAGAGCTCTTCATGTAACACGTGTATACCTTAGTGTACTACTGCAATGGAGATCAGATTCATTCTCACATCTTCCTGTGTTTAAAGTTAATAATTGTCCAAATTTTTTCAAGGTTAGTGGAAATATGAAGTACATCAGTGGGACATAAGCACAGTTTGTACATTCCACTTTGATATTTAGAAATGAAAATTATTTTTAAGGCACTCTGTTTCTAAGTTTGTGAGACAGAGCTTTAGAAAGCACCAGCTATCTGATCTTCAAGAAACTGCACAGGAAACAAAAAGTTTTAATACATTGCTCTGATCTCCAACTGTGTAACAACTTGTTTATGGCTGTATGTTCAATCATTTTATTTGCCCCTTAGGAAATTTTCAATGATAAAACTTTAAAAAACTAGACTAAAAGAGTTTTAATTTGTGGCAAGATCCCAAAACAGCAATCAGATGATTGATTGTGAATCCACAACATCAGTTGAAATGACTGATGGACAGCAGCCTTCATCAACTGTCCCATGATAAGCATAAAAATGACTCAGGGAACATAGGCCAAGGTAAGATGCAGGGAGATTAGGTGTCAAAAAAATATCTGAAAGGATGTAGCATCAGAATGACACTAGAAATGTAGAAAATGAAAGAGAACTGCTCACCCTCCTTTCTGCATTCCTGTCTGCAAAAGAACTACATTAAACAACCCCAGGGAAATCTTAACATCAGAGGTAAATGGATATTCCTGCTGCCAACTGGATTTGGTTAAATTCCTACTGTAGTCACTCAAGTTAAATCTCTTCTTTAATTTCAAGGAAAATAAAGCGTTATTTAATGGAAAGTATGGCATCCTTCCTGTTCTGGAACAATAACTCAATGGGCCACTCCCAGTCAAGGACAGGACTGTCTCCTCTACATAGAAAGTAAATTCTGATCTTTTTCTTTTGGAGGACTAACGGAAATATGAGATTTCTCTTCCTTATTCTGGAAACAGAACCAATATGATTGTAGGGAGCTAAATTCAGACCTTTAGCTACTCTTATAGGATTGCAGTGCTGATAACTGAGTTGGTAAATGATGCTGATCCTCAGAAGCCTTCAGTTTGCAGATCTAGATGTCCTGGTTCAGCTGGAATCCTGTTTTTAGGGTATTTTTCTTGTAAATGATTTATGAACAAGAGGCAACATATCTCATAACTATATAAGTCTGGTAAGATTCTTAACTGTCTAGTTTACAGATTTATTGTTTTTACTACAACCACTACATATAGATGTGCAGTGTTTCCTTTCCTTCAACAGCTCATAAACAGTGAGTATCAACTTTCTTGTTCTTTTGGTTTGTAATGTTAAAGGAAAATTATTTTTCCAATGCTACCCTTTAAATAGGTAGCACAACCTGAAACCTGAACAGCAGCTGGAAATCTGTTTTTATTCCCATCAATAGAACCAGTATTTTATTTTATAATAAAATTTAAAAAAAGAAAGTTTCCACAGAATATTTTGAAGAGCTGGTTTTTCCCTTACACACAGAGATTTTTTGTCATTTTATTTGGCTTTGTTCACTGAAAATACAATTATCTTTAAGAAGTATTCCAATGGGGAGCATTAACCTAACGTGTTCTGAGTTCCTTGCCAGATCTCAAAGCTGACAGATCACAAAAGTTCACTCCTGAGACAGGGGTTTCCTTTCAGCTTATTATTTTAATACCCCACCAGCAACAGCTCTACCCATTTTGGAGCTTTAGTCAAGATATGAGAAGGGCTTGAATTTGATAACTGACCACCTATGCAAACATGGCTTTGTGCAGTGAATTTGAAAGATTTTCAGAAGAGATCCTCTGAGTTGAGTTCCCTTAACTTCCACATTCAAATGTTCCCTAATGTGAGTCTGGTCACCGACAACATAAATGCTGGCTGTAGCTTCCACTAAGAAAAAGAAAAAACTTGCAATCAATGGACCAGTAATTTGCCTCCTTCCTAATTATGTGTGTTGCCAGTCTCAGATAAATACTAACAGATGATAAAAATAAACATGTATAAATTTTGAGTGTGGTTTATTAAATGTACTCCTCTAGATTTTGCAATCTCTCTGAGTGTGATGAAGCACCAAGACTCTTGGTTCTAATTAACCAGAAATGATCAGGGAGGTAAGAGCTTGGGAAACCTTATCTCAGTCCAGTAACCCTCAGAATGGATAGCAACCCATTTTTGCTTTATTAGGGAAAATTAATGCTGCTTTCATTTCCTGTCCTCCTGACAATATTAAACTGCATTACAACACTTAGGGACAATGACAGCACAGCTGTAATGGGCATATCAAGAGAATTAAGCCCTGTATGGAAGCCAATTAATTTTTTGCTTTTCAAGTCAATTACTTCTATCAGAGAAATAAATATTAAATATTGCCTGTTCTGTGCATAACGAATGAATCCCTTAAAAAAGAACAGAGGAAAAACAATAGCAAGCTAATATACTTTGAAACAGCATAAACCAATGTTTCTCTTTATCCTTATCTCTACAAAGGAAGACAGGAAGCTCTCTGCTGCTGCTGTCTAGATTACAGGAGAGAAGCATGGAGAAAGACAGCAGAATACAGGTATAGTACCATCCCACCAGGCTTACTGCAGGGGAAGTTGTCTTTTGCAGCAAAGAAAAAAAAATCTCTATTCCGATTGATCAAATTTATAACATAAGGAGTAGGTTATAGTATGCTTTGTATACTACAGTATACAAATACATACATATACAAAGTATATAGTATGCTTTGTATACTACAGTATACAAATACATACATATACAAAGTATATAGTATGCTTTGTATACTGTGTAGATATGCATAAGGGAGTGATCATTGGGTAATATGATCATTCAGACTGGAAGAGACCTTAAGACATCTTTCATCTACCTTCCTGCTTAAAATAAGATCAGCTTCAAGTTAGATGATCATCTGGTCCAACCTTGAATGCCTTTTAGGATGAGCATAGCAAAAACTTTCCCAGCAACTTTCTGTACTGCTTGACTCTCTTCATGGTAAACTGCTTTTCCTCACATCTGGCCATCTCTCTTCTTTCAATTTGTTCCCATTGGCTCTCATCTTCCCACCACACAGCACTGAACATCTTGGCTTTATCTTCTTTATGACCTCCCCATAGATAGTAGGGGTTCATAGAAATGCAAGATTCCTTCTCTGGTCTGAACACTTCCCAGTGCTTCAAATTCTGTTCCCTGGGCAAGTGCTCCATCTCAGTGAACCTCCACTGAACTCAATCCAGTAAACCAAGGGAACAAAACAGGATTAAATATCTAGGTGTAGTCTGGTATGTGTTGAGGGGAGGGGAATAATTCCTTTGATTTACAAGCCATGTTGTTATAGCTCAACTATATGTTATATATACAATATAGCTCAATTATATACAACTATATGTTGTTATAGTTGTATGACCCATTCCTCAGCCTGTCAGATCCCTCTGTTTTTTTATAAATCTACGTGTCCACCCATCTGGACAACAACATCATAACTTGGATATAAAGAACACTTTGGCAGAGACTGACAGAAAAATAAAGAGGTATAAATATGCTAGGTGTTAGATGAAGGTTCTCTTTCATGTGCTCTCAATGGGTGTTGCAGTCTTTCATATATTAAATAGTCACCACATGTCTCTGACTTAGTGCTAATTAATAATGTAGGAAAATCAAATACTTTGTTTTCAAAACTAGGAAAAATAATTTAGTTGTATGTACTGTCTGCAGCATTGTGCAAATAATTTATCAGCTGTATGAGAAAGTAAAAAAACCCAAACCATCTGTATTCTTTTTTTTCTGTATGTTGTCTCTCCAGATCTATTTTGGATTGACAAATATTTTGGAAAATGTATGAAGTTATGTTAAATTATATTGATAACAAAATGGAGAGGAAATGGGCGATTAATGTCTTCACCTCACCACTGAAGATGTTTTGAGTGTTATTTGTGAAGCAAAGATGTTTGAGAGCAATGCATAAAATTTAAGTTCAGTTTCCTGCAAGAAAGCCCAGCAGTGTTACAGAGTGCACTACTTGTCATTTCAGTGCTGCTCAGGAAGTCTAGACTGTAGCCTTGGATGGACTTCCAAACTGACCACCAGAACTGTGAGTGGCTGGACTGATTTGTCCTGCGGCTGGACTTTCTCGACAATCTTTTAATATGTTGAGGTCCCAGTTGATTGGAAGCTGATGAACGTCCCAGTTATCAAGAAGTATAAGAAAGAATAAGCTAATGATTACAGTTCAGTGCCTGACAAGACTGTAGAGAACATTATTATAGGAGCTACTGAAAAATAAATGAAAGACAATGCAGACATTGGTCACAGCTAATAGGGGTTCGCAAGGGAAAAGTACAGTGGAACCAACTAATATGTTTTTAGACAAGCTTATCCATCCAGGTGACCAAGGGACACCAGTTGATGTAATCTTCTTGGACTGTGAAAAATAAAAGGCTCAAAGCAAAGCATACTGGTGTATATGGAGCTTTCTATCATCTTTTATACCTGGAAATGTAGTCTTGAAATTTTCTGACACTGCAAACTCAAGCCCTGGTATTTTATACATCTTATCTTCTGAAAACTGGAAAAAAAAAAAAAAAAAAAGGTAGGGCTCAGGAATCTATGATGAAAACCTGACAGAAAAGCAAAACTGAAAACAAACATGGTTAAAGTAAATACGGTAATAAAACTCAGACATGAATCTATTCTCTATTCTTCCTTCCCCTAGTAACTCCTGTAGAGAAATGATAGCACACAATTGCTTCCTTTTAAATTGGCTAAATATTTCTGAAAAATAATACTGTCCACAGGAAGTGATGTTCCAGAATATGTGGTGTACCCAATAGACATATAATCTCACTACTAAAATTTAGATATAACTCTAACCTCCAGATTGAATGCAGTAAGTGAGTCAAATCTGAGGTGCTCGTTGGGTTAGAGTGGAGGAGGTGGACTTGCCATTTCCAATTACAAATCAGTTAGTATATAATGCAGCACCTGCAAAACTGGACAGTTATTTTTTAGTCCACTGTCCCCAGACAAGCCATAACAGAATCTCTTGGTGCTTTCTCTGAGATTTTCTTCTGGTTTGTGGTGTCATCAATACCACTTCTTCTAGAGGAAAAATTCCTTTACCTATTAATATTAAATACCAGGTTGGGCAACAATGCTCCCTGTCTCGTGGAAGCTTCATCTTTTGTCTCATGAGCTCAGAATATCTCATAATGATCTTTAAATTTTACTTCTCAAAAATGATTGAAATAGGACTCATTTTCTGTACAGAAAAGGAAAGCTAATAACAATTATTACAAATAATTGGAGATATTTACAACATTCTTAATCCAGGAACCCTGAGATTCCTTTAAAACTGACAAAATTATTGAGGGTAGCCCAACGCTGATTTTTTTTTATTTTTATTTTTTTGAGTATCACAAGTTAACTACTGGTAAAGCTTAACAGCATAAAACAAAAATAATGAATAATAGTAATAATTTTTAAAAATTCCAAATACCTAGTTTCATGAGTACTCAAGTTCTATCTCTACCTCACTGGTTTTGATGTTACACGGCCTCTTTCTGCAGGTGGAACTATTCTGCAGTACTTTTGGAAGAGCTCTCTCTTGCTTATGTACAACAATCCTCCAGGCATTGCACGAAAATTTAGAATGCAGTCAGGAAATTTTTAAGTGCATGTGAATTTACTTGGGTTTGGGTGTGCATCTTTGGCCATTGTTCAGGAGTTTGGCATTTACATATCTCATATGTCTCTGGTTTAACTTCTGAGAAACATTTGTTGTTTAGCTCTAATAAACCTGCTAAAGCTCAGAGAAAGCCTAGGCCACAGCAGGTAGCAAGCTGCTATAACACTGTCAAGTTAAAAACAAATATCAGAAATAACTCATTTTTGGGAGTGTTTGCAAATTTGATCTAGCTATCATTTCATCTAGTGAACTTTAACATCACTGTGAAATTATCCTCACTTTTCTGCAATGATCATTTTTGCTAAGAAAAGTTGTCTTGAATGACTCAAATACTGGATAATGACTGAAATTTTTCTGTTTAGTGTTTTAAGGATGTGTTTTGTTACAAGTAAGCTTTGAAAGAAAAAACAGTCCCTGAAAGCTTCTGTACGATCTGCCCTTCCTGACATCAGAAATGTCATTATAAACAGCACTTCCTCTTATCCTCATTGATAAAGGTTTTCGTTTTCAGTCAATAATTCATCAGAGCTAAGTAAAACATAAAATATGAATTTTTTATAAATTAATAATCAGTATGTTCATATGGCATTCATTGCTATGCTCTATACAACAGATTACAAGAAGTCCAGATTGATTCTTCTACTCTCTCTATAAGGGAAACAAACTTATTTCCTTAAAGACACAGCTTCACAGCACACAAACAATATGTTAAATAGTAACAGTAAATGACCCACTGAGAGTTTTTGATTCTTTAAGCCCAGTCTAAAGATCTTACCACACATGAATTTTTATTTGCTTATGTCAAGCAAACTATACACTGGCCTATCATACAGGTATAATGTATTTCCCTGAAAGTTTTTCTTTACTTGTGGGCTTGAACTACAATGGTTACAGCAACACTATCCCTAAAAACGGATAAAATCCCATGGACTTGCATGAATAAATAGCACAGACAAAGTATCTCTATAAGCACAGCAACTGTCCATCAGTGAATAATTGATCTTTTTATGCTTCCTATTTTCTGTAGTAGCTGAATCCACAATGAGAGCAACACAGTCAGTCATAGAATCATAGTATCATAGAAACATAGAATCATAGAATCATAGTATCACAGAAACATAGAATCATAGAATCATAGATTCATAGAATCATAGAACTGCACAGGTTGAAAAGGACCACAGTGATCACCTAGTTTCAACCCCCTGCTATATATAGGGTTGCCAACCACCAGACCAGGCTGCCCAGAGCCACATCCAGCCTGGCCTTGAATGCCTCCAAGGATGGGGCATCCACAACCACCTTGGGCAACCTGTTCCAGTGCATCACCACTCTCTGTGTGAAAAACTTCCTCCTAATATCTAACCTAAACCTCCCCTGTCTCAGCTTAAAACCATTACCCCTTGTCCTATCACTATCAACCCTTGTAAACAGCCGTTCCCTCTCCTGTTTATATGCTCCCTTCAAATATTGGATGGTCACAATGAGGTTTTCCCCAGAGCCTTCTCTTCTCTAAGCTGTACAAGTCCACATGCTCTGCACATAGTCAGTGTGATGGCTTTGTATAAGGAATTTTCAGTATGTGAGAATACAAGTGGTTAAAAACGTACTATAATCCATGACAGAACAGATAGTTACGCTGATATCAAAAGAGATGCCTGAGATTTCATAACCTCTGCTGCACAGCCAGGAATTGTTCTATATTCATCTCATTGACAGGGCATGATAATATCCTTAAAATCAACCTTTTAAACCTTCAAACTAACACAAAGGCATCTGAATGAGGAATGAGTGCACCATGTTGATTCTGTCACTTTAATTAGAGATTTTTCATTTCATTTCTCTCTCTACTGCATTAAGACTATACAGCCAGATGACAATATTACAGAAAGAAAACACTGCAATCCAAGACATAAGAAAAACATATGTTTTTTCAATACTCTCATTGCCTGGACGCAAAATGAATCTCAAGGCAGTTAGAGGACAATAGCAATTTTAAATTTAGATATGTACAGTATACAAATTGATTGTGCTAAAGGCTAGTTTTGCCAAAGTAGTTTTAAATATTTAGATCAAATTTATTTCTTGAAGAAGAATCCTAGAAATGTCAAATTTTGGCATCAACAAGAAACTCTGGATTCGTTGCTTAGTCTACATATCTTAAATTGAAAATGCAGAAGCTCCATTTTATTCATTTATTTGTTAATTTTCATTCCCTTTTAAGATAAATTTTGAAACTAAGGGTTAAAAGGAACAGTGGAGAAGACAATGGCTGATATTTTCACATAGAGGCATATTTGTCTATCTTACATTACAGAAAAACCTTTTTAGCATTGGCTACAGCTACTGCATGAAATGGATCAATAGTTCTTGGATATTGCAACCAGAAGCTTAAACACCTTCTGCTCTCTGCCACAGGAGGCTTCTAGCAAACAGAGAGAACGTGCCCACAACATGCACACCTTTAAGTAAGTGTTTCTGAACTTCCAAGGGGTAGAGACTGTCTTGTACAGAATTGAAGAGTGTATGCCAGAAGCCATGGAGAGCCCTCATGGTGCAGGGTCTATGTCAAGTAATAGTGGGTAAGCTACTGTGTATGACTGATAAATGTCTGTTAGATAAAGGGGCTTTTTCTTGAAAAGGTGAAGAATTCTATTGTATTGGATTTAATCTCACAACAGTTTTGGAGTTTACCTGCTATTCCATCCTGTTATTTTTTACTTTTCCCTTATCTCGTGAATCTGAATAAAGCAGTAATGAAAACTAAAAGCCTGATCAGACTGTTTGGCTTCGTTAGTGTTTTCTTTGTCTGATACACCCATGAAATCAACATAGACACTTGTCTGAGCTGTGTTATAGAACTCCACTGTAAGAGGCTAAAGCATTCACATAGTGATTTCTAAGTACAATTTATGTATATTGAAGACCTTGTTGAAAGGAATTTTATTGTGGATTTTTTATCATAGTGATGCCAGGAGGTAGGTCTCCAGGCAAAAGGTCTCCAGGCAAAGAACATCACTGACCTGAAGCATTTTAGTAGCAAAATAGCAGAGAAAATCCTCTTTCTTTGGAAATGCAGAAAGTATGAGGAGTTGAAGGCAATAGCAGTTCTACATTTAACTTCTCCCTACATCACTATAAAATTGTGTCAATGTATTGCTTAATTTTATGATTTTTTAAAGTATGTTTAAGTATAACCACCCCCACAAACCTCTACTGAAACAATTTCTATAGAGGCAATGTCTCTACTTAGTTGTTTTTTTTTGTTTGTTTGTTTTTTTACATTCAGAGAAATATGACAGTAGTGACAATAAAGCATGTAAAATGGTCACATCTCCAGGGAAGAAAGGTCTGATAGCCACATTCTCTCATGGCTATTGTAATCTGCAAATCCTTAAATGAACTGAACTGTGGAAGAAAAATGAGGAAAATGGATAAGCTTGCATCATATTTTAGCAGAGCTAGGCTTTCCCAAGTTCAGCAGAAAAGCAGAATCTCAGTAAATGGATATCCTTTAGGTGTTTTAATATTGATAGTGGGAAAAAGTACACACAGTTGCTAATTTGGAGGCGATGTTGAAGAGAAAACACTCTGTGGACAAAAACGATACTCTGAAAATGTGGCCATTTCTGACATTCATGGTTGTAGGAACATTTTGACAGAAAAGAAAAGGGATATATATATATATATATATATTTATATTACAATCTGTTGACTGGCAGATTTTTTTCTCAGGTTCATGAAAAATAGCAATAAGGCACATAAATGCTTGTTAACCTGCGGTTAAAATACCCATAAATTCCACAAGTCTCAAAATACCAGACAGTTTCCAGCTCCTGACAGCAGCTATTACATGTTTTTAGTATCTTATTGAAATCCATTTCTTACATTTCAGAAATGAATATGTAAAGCGTGCTTAGATTTTATAGCAAACACTTTGAAACACATTTTAAAATTTGTGACTTTTATTCTTTCTGTACAAATGAGTGTTAATTGGTGTTTCCAAAGAAGTGATTCAGTCTGGTAAAACTGCACCTCAAAGATTATTATACTAGCAGAAAAATAGTTAGCTGTGTTGTAGAAATGCTCAACCCAACTACCCCACCATTATCAGAGTTGCAAATCATCCTTTAAAAGCACTGTGAAGTCATAGCGTACCGCAAGGAGCATGGTGCAATCCTAGCAGAATGTCGCTGTATGAGTGCAATTTACTATTAATGTTCATTTTATCTACCATGAAAGGTGCCTCCCTGGATAGTGTTGTGGGCCCTTTTAGCAGAAATGGATACCATTACAAAACCACCCATCTCTGAGGATGGTTCTGCAGGACTGATAAAGAAATGGCACTGTTGCTCCCTAGATGATTTTCAGCTGTGCTGCTGAATAAAATGTGATGTAATATGGGCAGTAGCTAGACAGAGATCCTCTCAGGAACAGAAAAAGAATAAATAATTCCCTCTGGGACCCACAAAGTTCTACTGTGAAACGCATGTATACCCTCCCTCCCAATTCCCTAAGGTCTTCATGTCTTTATGTTCTGATATTAAGAAATTTCATGAGGAAAGACAGACAAGGCATACGGATATATAATAATGAGATCAAGCAGGATATTGATTTCACCCTGGGGTCATCATATGAGCTGTTTTGTACAGAGTGAACCCAGCTTCCTCTAGTGGAATATTGAGCTGGCCATTAAACATAGATTTTATTTGTTTAGTGGGACAGTCAATCCCTAATCACTTTAGGCTTGGTACCACTGTGTAGAGTAATAGCTTATCTGCTATGGAGGCAGGTTTTGCCTTAGGCAAAAGTGATATATGGAGTCCTGGGACCAATTTCAGCAGTGGGTAAATGTCATGGTAGAGGAATCAATGTAGAGCAAATGAATTAACACTCTTCTACCTTACTCAGCTCCAACACCTCATTTTCTCTTGGAGGCTGTCCCAAGACTGAGAACAGCTCAAACAGCAGTTTCTAGATGATTTTCACCAAAGTAAAATACAAAAAGTTGCCAACGTGCTGGATGAAGCCTAGAAATTAATCTGGGGTGAGTCCAAGCTGACTTCCTTGGACGTTCATGTTGTTTCCAGAAATGCACACAGAACCTCATATCAGAATCCTTGTGTTCACTGTATTTGACTAAAACGTTTGCCCACAGGAAAACACTGCCCTTCCCTGTCCTCTCATTTTGTGTATAATCTCCCAGCCACACTCATGTCTCTGTTAACCAGGCTTAGAAAATGAAACATCATTGTGAAAATTTTCCTCTTTACATGTAATGTAAATCTACTCTTTCATTTTAAAGCCACTTTCCCTTGTGTCAGCATTACACGTCCTAACAAAATATTTCTTCATATCTTTTGTATAAGCCACTTTTAAGTACTGAAAGGCTACAGCAATGTCTTCTTGGTACCTTCATTTCTCAGGCTCTCTCAACCTGTCTTCATAAGTGAGGTGCTCCAACTCTCTGATTCTTTTTGTGGCCCTCTTCTGGACCTACTCTAACAGCTCAACTTCCTTCTTGTGATGAGGGCCCCAAAGATGGATGCAGTACTTCAGGTGGGGTCTTAGAAAGGCAGATCAGAAGGGAACAAATAGCCTCCCTTGATCTGCTGTCCACACTTCTTGCAGCTCAGGATTCAGTTGGTTTTCCAGGCTGCAAGTACACACTGCTAGCTTGTGTCCAATTTTCCCACATCCTCTGGAGGTCATTCTCCTCTGGGCTGCTCTCAATCCATTTATCTCCCAGTCTGTACTGACCCTGGGAACTGCCTGGATCCAGGTAAAGCACCTTGCACCTGACCTTGTTAAATAAAATTCGTGACTTTCATATGGGCCCAATTTCTCAAGTCTGTTCCATGTCCCTTTGTATGACATCCTTTCCTTCTCTTATGTCAACAGCATCACTCTCCTTGGTATTGTCCACAAACTAGGAATTCACTTAAATCCACTGGCTCTGTGTTATTAATAAAAATATTAAACAGTAATGGTCCAAATACAGACCCATGAGGGCTACTCACTACTGATCTCCTGGACACTGATTGACAGCAACTCCCTGTATGCAGTCATCCAGCCAATTCCTTATCCACTGAGCAGTCCATCCATCCAATTTTACATGGGACCTGCCATGAGAGTACCCTCAGTATGAAGCCAGAGATGAGAGGTGTAGGAACATTTTAGGAAACTTGAAGGGTTTCAACACATATAATACATGTAATAGTCTTAAGTATCAAATAAATCAGAAGTTCCTCAGAAGTTCATTAGCAGGTTCATGAATCTGCATTTAGTAGTGGTACATAAATTTGAGGTGATCTGGATCCTCAACAGGGCACTTGTCTTCAGAAGGGACTTAGCTCCTTTTAAATGGATAGGAATTCAGATGCTAAAGCTCTTCTGAGGGCCAAACTCTGTAACTCCAGATGCTTTCAGCCGTGAACTGCATGAAAATAAAAAAAATGCCACATTCTGAACCGTATATGTGTCTAGGGCAGCATGCTGTGTTGAGAAATAACCTGTGAAAAGCCCCTTTTCTTCAGCTTTAGATGAACTAGGGAGTAATGGAGGGTGTTGAGTGCCTCATGGTACTGAGAGCAAAGATTGCTGAGAGGTAAATGCACGTATATCTCTACAGCATGAGCCTGATGTGTCTGTGCATTCATTCAGCAGCTGCACTTCCCTGATTTCATTGTTACATGATGACATCCTTACCTATCTCCTAGAGAAGATGTAAAAGGACAGCCAGATAAGTTCTTACTTTTCGTGCAGAAAATAGTAGTCTCACGTATGAGAGGAAAGAAGTGAGGAGAGATAAAATTAAAAACATAAATGAAATGCTAAAGAGATATCACATTCCTGACCTATGCATATGGAACAGCATGTCAGATTGCATCAAGCTGTGCAGAAAGACTGTCCTGTGGCTCGTTAGCCTGACTTGATGTTGACTTCAGGGAGATCCTTACATATGTCATTTAAAGTAATAATGATTTTTCTTATGTCAGTTTCATTATTTGTGAACTCCTCTAACGTTAGCAAGCAAGACAGAAAAATTGAGTTACACTGTAGTCTGGCATTAACACTTCACTATCCCCGCACTGATGTGTGCATAGGTGGTTTCAGCTGGGACAGAGTTGATTTTCTTCATAGAGGCTGGTATGAGGCCACGTTTTGGCTATAGGAAGAAAACAAAATTGAAAACAAATGGATGTTTCAGTCGTTGCTGAGCAGCGCTGCACAGAGCCAAGGATGTTTCAACTTTTCACATCATCCTGCCAGCAACAGGGTGGGGTCCACAAGGACCTGGGAGGGAATAGAACCAGGACATCTGACCCAAATGGCTGAAGGGATATTTCATGCCATATGATATAATGCGAAAAAAACCTATTTTCACTCTTTCAACCACAAACTTTGTACACACTTTACAGTTTGAGGAAGGTAGAATGACATACAGAGAGCAAACTTCATCAAGCTGGTGTCAGAGCATCATGTTCATTTCCATGGCCTTTGAGTAGAATAAGGATTTGGAAAACTGGTTTGAAGACATCATGCAAATATCCTGATGTGTTTCAGCACCAGCATGTGATTCACCGCGACTGTCTCAGTGTGTGGACACTTTCTGAGAGTATTGGGTTTTGTGTATTTTCACATACTGTGGAATTGGAAATACTGATGATAGGTGGATGGTAAAACTCAAGGATCTTGGAGGTCTTTTCCAACCTTGGTGATTCTGTGATTTTATGATTCTATTCCATGATTCTATGAGTCTATTCAATGAAGGGATAACTTACAGAGGTTGGTGTACGGATGCAAGAGCAAGAGATGAAAGATGTCCTGAGGCAGATTATGAATAGAGATATGGAGACTAAGAAGTTTTTTTCTATCTGGATTTCTTCTTTCTTTCCCTCATTCAATTGTTTTAACTACAACTTCCTTCCTGCAATTTACACAGAAAGAGGCCCAGAGCACTGTGGTCAGAGGTGGAGTTATTCCATTATAGGCTCTCTGTGATCCATGTCTGGTTTTATTCCTCTCACTTTCTATCAGGTGTAACACGAAGTTCCTGGGGTAGGAAAAGGAAAGACTAATTTACACCAGCTCTAGCAGGTATAGCTCTTTTTTTCTCTTTGACATCATATTTTTCTCCCACTTCTGTGGTACTCAGATAACGTAGTCTTAAACTATAAACTATAAATATGAGTCTTAAACTCATGTTTATTAAGTCTGGTCCTGAAACAAAACAAACAAGCAAAAGTAAGCAAACCACAGCCTTCATGGATAGGTTGTGAACCTATTTAAAATAGAAAAAAATATCTTGAGAAGTGAAGTTCAGTAGTTTTATCAAAGATTTCCATGCTTTCTTAATTTTTCACAAATGATCAGATTTGCTGCAAACAACATATGAACAGAAGTGTAATCAAGATGCCAGCAGGAGTGAATGCAACACAGTCTCCCTTTCCTGTCTCTACCCAATTGCTTTGCACCCATGTGGGAAAGCAGCTGTCACGTACCTGCATGTAGCTGCCCTTGTTCCCTGTGCTCGTAGATCCAACAAAGATTCAGGAATGTGGGCCACTATGAGAACATGCACATCTTATTTTTCTGATCATGCCTTTCATGTGGTTGCTCAGGAACTCTATATTGTTTGAGAGCTTCATTGATAAAAACTACTGAGCCAAATGATTGTCTTTGAATTTCAGCGAATTCAATATCATTTCTCAAAGTGAAATCAGTTATGTTTGTGTATTTTTTTTCTTTAATCAAGTAGTGATTAAGAGTATGGAATAAATAAGAAGAATTAGGGTCATATGACAGTGGCTTTCATATGCTGAGTGAAGACAGATGTGATGCCATGATTTTTTTGTGAGGAATTAAGATGGCTAGAAATTGGATGCTTTTAATTTTGTTTTTCAGTACCTTCTTCAGTGTTAAGTTAATTAACTGGAAAGTGGCCAGACAACTTGGAGTCTTTATAATGCTTATGGGGAGGTAGAGTTGCATAGAGACAAACCTACTATTGAGTAAAATAACTGGATTAGTCTGAATGATTTAAAGCCTTTGTTGGAAAATTTATATAAGCACTGAATATGTAAAGCTAAAGATCTTCTAATTTTTAACAGTGTCTTACTGAGGTCATTGAAAATAGACCTTGTCTTTCAGACATCACTCTGATGGTTTGGAAACAAAGAACAAAAGGAAGCAGTGGTTGCTAGAAGCAGGGTAGATCCCAGCACTAAACAGACATTAGATATCAGGGCACCCATACACTATAATGCTATTTTTTACCTACTCAGAGGCAAGGACCATCAAAAAAGACACAAGTAATAATTGACAGGCAACGTTTGGAGTTATGGTGTTGTTCAATCATAATGGAGGATGCTGTCACGTAACAGTCTCCTTGGGACCTGTAATGTTGAGTTCCTGGTCCAAAGAAGCAAACTGTCATTTTGAGTAAGACCTTGGCAAGTTGGTGTTGATTTTATTTGTGAAAGACTAACCCCTCACATGGTAGTTGTTTGTGGGTAAATCGGGCCTTCTCTGAAGATCCAGGATGTGGATCCAAACTTACAACAAAATCTACATACAAAATCTACTGTGGGTAGAGTTCAAACACCCATCCATGGCTACCTCAATGGGTGAAATTTCCAGCTGATAACCCTAGCACAGCATTTGCTATGCTGGAGGAACAAGTGATGAAGTGCAATGATAGTGTAACATCACAAAATCAAGAACACACATGGAGGGGGGGGGGGGGGGCAACAACAAAATAAACAAATGAAAAAACCTGCTGCATCTGAAAGTCTTTGGAAATAAAAATATAAAATAAAAAGTTAAACCTCTCTATGGAATATTGGTGGTACAATGCCAGCATACTTCTTGTGAATACAACACCTTCTTCCTTCTTGCACTTGCTATTTTCTGTCACAAAAACTCAAGTCCACTGCAGCTGTTGATAAGATAAGCCCCATATTATGTATTTTGTAAAAACATACCAGGATTTCCATTTTGTAGGACTGCTATGCAATATCTCTAAAGATATTTGGATAATAGACCTGCTGGATCAAGTCCAGAAGAGGGCTAAAAAGATAACTGGGGGCTGGAGCACCTTTCTTACAAGGAAAGGTTGAAGGAGTTGAGCTTGTTCAGCCTAGAGAAGAGACAGATCATGAGAGAACTCATTCTGGCCTTGTATAGTTATATAGAGCTTTTAAAAAAGATGGAGAGCAACTTTTACACATGCAAATAGTGACAATAAAAGTAGGAAAGGTTTCAAACTAAAAGAGGAGAAATTTAGGTTTGATATTAGGAGGGAATTCTTTACACAGAAGTTGGTGGCACTGGAACAAGCTGCCCAGAGAAGTTGTGGATGCCCCATCCCAGAAGGTGTTCAAGGTCAGAACAGGTGATCTAGAGGGTGGCAACCATTCTCATGAAAGATGATTCTATGAAACAAACACAATTAGCACTAGCCTTGAGGTCTGCTCTACATGTGGTATTACAGTACTAAAATGAGCTATGAGCGAATCTTGTCAATTCCAACTTTTGTTGTTTAAGGAATACCTCTGTCATCTTTTGCCTTTGAAATTTTATTTCTGCCCCCTCTTCACTGGTGTAGTTTCAGAGATTAATTTTTTTTTCCTTCGATGGAAAGCTCATTCATTCACTATTTCTTTTCCAATACTTTCTTTGCAAATCAGTATGTCCTTGTTTCTTTCTGTTCCGAATGACTTTCAGTGAATTAAGTTTTTGGAACCGATCTTGGGATGACACACCAGGAACACAGCATCCACTTGACACATCAAATTAATTTATTTTTCAGAATGCCCCAGGGGTGCTCCTGCCCTCTTTGTAGAGAGGGAGGCACTTGGAGCTCTGTCCATCCATGTGTATCCTTGGACTCCATCAGAACAGGTGGCAGAAACAGGGAGGTGATTGTCCCCCTCTACTCTGCCCTTGTGAGGCCTCATCTAGAGTACTGCATCCAGGTCTGGGGCCTCCAATACAAGAAAGACAGGGAGCTGTTGGGGAGGGTGCAGAGGAGAGCCATAAAGATGATCAGAAGGCTGGAGTAGCTGCCCTACAAAGACAAGCTAAGGGGGCTGGTCTTGTTCAGCCTGGAGAAAAAAAGGCTGCAGGGACCCAAACCGTGTTGTCAACCTTATTCCTCTTCTTGCCTATGATACTAATACCAGCAACATTGCAGTTCCTGCAGTGGGTCTAGCCTGCCTCTGGTTTGACAGAAGTTCAGTTCTATTGAAACATATCAAATATAAATATCAGAGTAAAAGGAAAGAGAATGGTAGCTTTGTGGCATTGCCCTTACTATACTGGTGTTTCCCGTGTTCAGGGGTCACTCACACTGTCCTTGTTAGCTCTTGCTGTTTGTGGATGGATGTTGCCTGCTTTAGAATTCCAGAGATGTGAGTGCTCGCACGTTTGCTGTCCAATCCTTGTCTTATAAAGCATGACCAGAGCTTCTGTTTGGTGGCAAACGTTGACAGGTTCATCATCTCAAAAGGATGGCCCTGAAATGAGCTTTGATAAGGTGTTAATGTGCGTCTATGCTTGTGACAAGGCTTTACTACCACATTATAACCAGCAAGTCAGTAAAATGCATACTAATAAAGAGCCCAACAGGGCATGGATTATTCTCTGCCTTGCACGGCACCTGTTAAAGGGCAATGGTTCATATAGGCACAGGAGTTTGTTGACAGCAAGACAGGACAGAGATAAGTGATTTTCTACATGCAGCATTTCATGCTGGTTAATACCTTCTGGTACTCTCTGGGGAAATGCAGGCAGTTTGGCATCTGCTGTTTCAGCTCTGTGACCTGCTTCAAGCAAAATATAAAAACAGAGCGTGGGCATACTCTAGTGAACATCAGACACCGATCGCACCCATGATCAGCCTATGCCTTGATCTTAACTCCTCCTACTGATTATTTTGCAAACAAAACATTCCTTTTTCTCTTTTTATTTAAGCAGATGCATCAACCACTGCGCAGAATATGTATTTCATGTAAAAAATTCGCAGTTAAAAATTCTGTTTGTACTCAGACCAGATGTTTCCTGATTCAAGATCAAAAGAATTTCTCTTCATATGTTCTCATATCAGCAAATTTAAATGAATGGTCTTCTCCTTTTCCATTAATGCTACTGAATTTCTAAGAGATCTCCTCAGTCTACCTTGCAGTAGCGTGATTCCCATTAGCCTGAACTATCATTCCCAGCATCCTGGAGTCCATGGCCTGTTATTTGGTTTGTACAGTTTCATCAGGCAACTAGAACAGAAAAATCACACCCCAAGTTTATGGTTGGTTCAGATGAAGTGAGAGTCACCTATTCCTTCTTCTAGCCTTCTCCTTTGGTCATCAGGGTCATCTTTACTGTGTGGATGAAAAGGATCTGGGAGTTAATCAACAAGCAGCTGAACATAATCCAGCAGTGTGCCCAGGTGGCCAAGAAGGGCCAGTGGTGTCCTGGCTTGTATCAGAAACAGTGCAGCCAGCAGGACCTGAGAGGTGATCATCACTCTGTACTTGACACTGGTGAGGCCACAGCTTGAGTACTGTGTTCAGTTTGTGCCCCTCACTACAAGAAAGACATTGAGGCCCTGGAACATGTCCAGAGAAGGGCAACGAAGCTGTGGAGGGTCTGGAGCACAAGTCTTATGAGGTAATGGGAGTTGCTGGATCTGGTGGAGGCTCAGGGAGACCTTATTGTTCTCTCCAACTCTCTGAAAAGAAGTTGTGATGAGGTGGGTTTCAGCCTGTTTTCCCCAATAATTAGTGACAGGACGAGAGGTAATGGCCTTAAGTTGAACCAGGGGATATTCAGGTTGGATATTAGGAAAAAAATTTTCTCAGAAGGAGTGGTCAGGCACTAGAATGGGCTGCACAGGGAGGTGGTGGAGTCATCATCCCTGGGGATTTTAAAAATTGTGTAGGTGTGGCTCTGAAGGACATGGTTCAGTGGGCACGGTGTTGGTAGGTGGATGGTTGAATTAGATGATCTTAGAGGTGTTTTCCAATCTTAATGATTCTATGTAGTATTTTTTCATAACACTGAGAATTTGTGCCTCCTTTTTCTTCAGAGCATGTAATGACAAGGAGGTACAAGAAGAAAAATGACTTGAAAGGTAAAAGCCAGCTTAGAGTAGAATGCTTGAATAATACTCTTAAAGACACTGTTCTGCAGAATGTAATTAGCATTGTTCAGATGTTTTATTGTGTTTGGATTTATTTTCTGTGCAGTAATTCTGCTTCCTGCTTTCAGTATGCCAGGTTTTCAGAAAAGTGTCTTGTAATGGTTTTATCTGGTCCTTAAATACCAAGAACATAGTCCCATTCCTATCTCATTTTTAGGTAGACTCCTGGCTGCATAGATATTGTGATTATTTGTATTCCTGATTTTTTTCTCTGTCTTGTTTTTATTCTATTTGATTTTTGTCCTCTTGTTCCCTTGCCTCCTTTATACATCCATTAATCTAATTTGCAACAGACAGATAAGGTGCAAGGAAAATAGCATTGTTCGACTGTATAACTATGAACAGGACCCTTACAAGTCTGTGCTATGGAGATACTAAGTGATGAGTTTAGTGCAAATGCCACAGCTCAATAGCTTAGTGAAGGGCAGTGGGTCAAATTACCAGCCCACCCAACAGAAACGGTGGCAGAAACATATTTTGATCCCTTTCTTTCAAGACTGTGGTGTCCTGGTTTTATAGTTCAGCATGACCCCATGTGGTATGGGATATTGCTTTGGTCAGTTTGGGTCAATTGTCCTGGTTCTGCTCCCTCCCATCTCCTTGTGCACCCTCAGCTCTTTACTGGCTTGGCAATGTGAGAAGCTGAAACATCCTTGACCTTTTAACAACATTATTTGCTTCCTAAATCCAAAACGTGGCAACACACCAGTTACTATGAAGAAGACTGACTCTATCTGAGCTGAAACCAGACAGAAGCTTGTTACTGGAGAATGAAATAAGACAAAACTTTGAAAAAGTAACCTGACTGTACACAATTGGAATGTGAAGGGAAAGTGGTCACACCGCTTGGAAATCAGTCAAATGAAACCACAGATCAATGGATTTCCCTTCAGCCAAGCAGCTTTGTAACTGCACTAGCCCTGCCATTTAGCCATCATCTGACCTTTCTGACACATTTTAAATTCATCTCTCTCCCTCTCTCTCTTTTTTTTTTCGTCTGAACTCAACAGCTTGTTTTATAAATAACTGGAGGCTAAAGAAAGACTGCCAACTGGAAATTGTATTATGTGTGCCTTCTTAGATATGCTATTTCCATCATGCCCACCACAGATACACAGATATGTATTCTGTCTGTGCTGAATCCATTTGAGGTAGCTCCTTTTTGCTTTTGCTAATCCAGTCAAACATTTTGGAAATGCCCATACTTTCTTCAGCAAGTAACTGTGAAAAAAATTACAGTTTTCATGACTTTATTTTTTCTCCTGAGGAAGACTTTTTAAAATGACAGTTAAGAAAAGTGAATAGGGGTTATGGTGCTTTCCACTTCCAGTCTGCTGTTTTTGAGTTGGAGGTCATATTTCAGGAGAGCATGTGTTTAGATTACATTGTGTTTTATGGGCCCTAACTGTCACTGTAATGCTTATAAGACAAGGGCTGCTTTGAAAATAACACCTCCTATTTTATTATGTTGGTCCATGATGTCTGAGATGAGTGTTGATGGTATGCAGTAGAGGTTTAACCTTTCCACCAGTATTCCATTACATTTTGTTGCTATGAGACAGACAGCAACGGAGGGACAGCCTGACAAGGTGGTGTGTGACAAGGAAGTGTCTAAGAAGCAAAGGTGTGTCACTGAATTCCTCCATGTGGAAAAAATTGCACACGTTAACATTCATTGATGTGCTGAACATTTATGGAGACCAAAGAGTGAATGTAAACACAGCGAGGTGATGGGTGGTGTGTTTCAGCAGTGGTGATAATGACAGTGGCTCACCTCCACTGGTGAATATTTTATGAGCTTGGAATGTGGTCTCTTGTTAATGCTGACAAAAATGCACAGCTAATCATGGTGTTGAAAAACAGTGATTTTTATCTGAGAATTTATCAAATAGTGTTGTTGTGCTCTTTCTATCTGCGTAGTTTCCACAGAAATAAAAAAGGAGGCATTACTTCCAGAGCAACCTATGTGCATGTTGGGTAAACCAGAGAATTTCAAAGCCAGTGTGATATGAAACAGCTGGACTCTTACTGACAGCCTGGATGGAGGGGCTGTCATTTCAAAGACAAGCTTCTCCCGTAATATTATCATATCATATATTTCATATGAAATATATGATGAATATATGTATATGTATTACATGTATCATACATCCTTGGGCATCTAAATTTGAGCTTTAAAAGTAAGGAAACTGAGAAAGACAGTTTGTACTCTTTTACCATCACAAACTATAAATATACAAATATAAAATCTGAGCTGGCAAACAAAGAGGAGTATAGAAAACAGTGTAAAATAACTTGGGACATATAATTCTCTGAATGAGACTTATTTGTAAAATCTTAAACAAAATAAGCTATTTGAAATTTTTTAAATGTTGGGGTGTTTTGTTTTGTCAGCAGTGGCTTTATTTACGTATTTATTGTTCTTATTTTACCTTATCTGTGTATTTTTGCATGTGTTTGTTTTATTCAAGTGGAAATTTGCATGAGAAACGTATCTTCAGAAGACTCTTTGTAGATTTTTTTTTTCAGTGACAAACATGCCATCACATTTTCCCACCTTTTATAGACCATATAATCCAAGTATATTTTCCAGATAAAAATGAATTATTTCCACTCTTCAATACAAAAGAAATAGGTAAAACAGGTGGCTGGGAGTGGATGTGTATCACAAAATTCTCCAATGCATTGTAGATATTTTCTTAATGCAATAAAACTGCTTTATTCTTGTGTAATTTTCAGAGGGAAGCTGTTTCCAGGAGAAAAACACTTATTTTTATCTCATACAAGGTCAAGAAGGATATGAGCATTTAGTGTAAGCCTGAAAATGAGGAGGTGGAAAAGGCAGTGAGGAGGCAGGAGGAGGCTTGAGAAAGGAGAGGAGAAATGTTTGAAAGGACTCTGCTAATGGAGCAGCAAGAAAAGTGCCATGAGATACAAGAGAAAAGAAATGGCAGGGAAGACAAGGGACAAAAAGAGCAGAATGGATGAGGAGCAATAACAGAGTAAATATTTTATGCAGAGGGGACAGGGAGCCAAGGAAGGGTCAAAGGCGGAGTCTGTTCAGAATACGGCAGCTAAACTGGTGAGGGGTCTGAAGCACAAGCCTTATAAGGAGCAATTGAGGGAACTGGGATTGTTTAGTCTTGAGAAGAGGAGAATCAGAGGAGACCTTATTGCTTTCTACAACTACCTGAAGGGATGTTGTGGGAGGTGGGAGTTGTCCTTCCATGTAACTAACTCCATGTAACTCCTATGAAACTAGAGGGAATGGCCTCCAGTTGTGCCAGGAGTGAATCAAGTTGGACATTAGGAAATACTTCTTCTCTGAAAGGGTGGTCAGGTGCTGGAATGGGCTGCCCAGGGAGGTGGTAGACTCACTGTCCCTGGAGGTGTTCAAGAATCATTTAGATGTTGTACTGAGGGACATGTTTTAGTGGGAAATATTGTACAATCATAGAATCCTTAGAAATGGAAGGGATCTCTGAGGGCCATCTAGTCCAAATCCCCTGAAGTGAACAAGGATACCACATCTTGATCAGGTTGCTCAGAGCCCAATCCAGCCTCGCACTGCAAGTCTCCAGGGATGGAGCATCAACCATAACACTAGGGAACCTGTTCCAGTGCCTCACCACACTCACTGTAAAAGATTTTTTCCTTATATCTAACCTAAATCTGCCCTCCCTGAACATTAAGCCATTTCCCCTTGTTCTGTCACCACAGAACTTACTATACAATCTGTCCCCTTATTTTCTGTAGTTCCCCTTTAGATATTGAAAGGCTGCTATCAGTTCACCTTGGAGTCTTCTCTTCTTCAGACTGAAGTCCCAGCTCTCTCAGCCTGTCTTGATAGGAAATGTGTTTCATATTTTTGAAATACTGGTGATAGGTGGGCAATTGGACTGTACGATCTTGGAGGTCTTTTCCAGCCTTGGTGATTCTATAATTCTACAATCCTGAAAGTGGTGGGAAAAGATTGTATTGTGTCTGCCAAAAACTGAACATCTTAAGAGGAGAAAATTAGGATTCTGGGAGAATACAATAACAGAGGTTTTTATAGATTTTCTGCCTAATATGGAGGCAGATGCTGAGATACACTGGGAGCAGGGAAAAAGGGCTGAGGCAAATAGGCAGCAAGCTAAGGGAGGGATGGAGCAGAGCCGGTAGCACTGAGCAGGATAGAGACTGAAGGGGAGAGCCACCTTGTTCTGGCAAGGGATGCTGAATCATAGAATCACAGAATGGCTTGGATTGGAAAGGACCTCAAGGATCATCAAGTTCTAATCCCCTTGCTGCAGGAATGGTTGCCAACTGTGAGATAAAGTACTAGATCAGGTTCCCAGGGCCCCATCCAACCTGGTCTTCAACAACTCCAGGGATGGAGTAGAATATGGTACAGAAAGTTCTTCCCAAGCTTGAGATCAACCTGTCCCCAGGGTGCGCTGCATATATGATTTGCTGCCATGCTGAGGATGGGCTGTGACTTGCACACAGACTGATGTGGGCAGTTAAGTTATGGCTTCCTTTGCTCTGCTGGTCTTTAGAGTTGACTTTAAAGCTTCTGGCCTGGCATTAGGGGCCCTGTGTGACCTGATTTAGTACATGATATAGTGGTAGGCAGCCCTGTCTCTGGCAAGGAGATTAGAAATACGTCATCCCTTCCAATCCAAGCAGTTCTATGATTTTTTTTTTAATATATTCTGTGATCTTTTGTGAGCCCTAAAAACTGTAAAAAAAGAGCTACTGCTCACCAAGCTCCCTTCCTGTCCCTATAAGGCAACTCTAGGGCCGGAGTTCCTAATCCTAACTCCTTAGTTAAATGTGACCAATATAAAAATTGTCCTTGCTCATTTATTTGAAGACTGAGAGCAGTGATTCATACTGAAAATTTAATTTGTGCCTCTCTAACCAGTCCCAGTGAATTGCTAGAAAGTAGTCTTGAAATGACAGTGAAAGAATTTCAAAATATGAGCTAGACAAGGTCAGCAGTGGCAACAAACTTTTTCATGGCAAAAAAAAAAAAGATATACATCATATACTTTATACAATTATGTCTGAGAGCGGGCATTTTATGTATCAAGCTCAAGTTTTTGCACCTCTGGCATGAGACGGGAAGTTATCTGAATGGATCAGAGTATCAACACCAACAGAGTGTAAGCATTTCTCAGTCGTGGAGGGATTTTTCATGTATGGCAGTATCGTATGAGATGGTGTAGATCAGGACATCCATGTAACCAGCAGGAACAAAGCCTGAAACAGGCAAAGGGTCTTGGGACAAGTTGAGAGTAGAGTTAAGGCTCTCACATGCCAATCTGCCACGGCACACGTGGTAGTGCACTTCCAGGTTCTTGAGCACTGCCAGAATTGAGATGGCAAAAGGAAAAGAGTGGAATGAATAATTAAATTGAAACAGATTCCTTGAGGGACTATAGCACTAAAAGTCTCCATCCTTATCTGAAAAACAATCTGGAGTTCAGACCTGTTAGAACAATTACTAGCACAGCTGCACATCAAGTTCCAATGCATTTCCTCTTAGATAAGTGACATCAATCATGCTATCACATCTGGCTATGCTAGCAAGCACATACATTTTATACTTGCTTCACAGAATATGTGATGCAGAAAAGTGATCGTGTACATTTCAAATGCTTTTGTCGTGACAGAACTAATCTATGCATCCTGTTGTCGTAGGAAGGTACAGATTTATCACAAATTTTATTGAACATGCTGCCCAGCTAAAACCCACTGATTAGTCCACTTGCAGAAAAGAGAGAAGGAATTGCTGCCTGACTGCATCCTGTCCAGGAAAAGATGTTTCACATCTCTGATTCCATAAGCCCAGTGTTCCCCTCCAAGGAACACTCTCCCCCATCAAGTCTGGTGTTCCTGCTGACTTCCTCCAGGCAGCTGCACAGAAACAGGCTGTGTTTAACTCTTTCCCAATTTGGAAGTTGATATGAGACGATATCTGGTGGCAGCAGACCCACGGGTAAAGACAGTGTGTGACAGGATGTTTATTTTCCTATGAGAAACCTAGGGGGTAGTAAGAAAACTTTATATGGGGAGAGGAAGGAATGGGGGAAGCAGGAATGTCAAAAACAGGCATGCAATTAGGAAGAAACTTTTTGTGTTTAATTTGATCTTCCATACTCCAGACACTTCCAACTGTCCTGAACTGCCTGAAAAATTGTGCCTTAGATGGGCCAGAAGTACCAAAAAAAAAGGAAGAAAAATATATCAGAAAGAGCAGTCAGTGATTGCCACTGGTTGTGGTGCAAGGGAACTGAGTGGCTTATTATAACCTGCAAACCTGCAAGGAAGCAATTTTTCTCTTTAGTAATAAAGTATGAAAGCAAGGAAGAGAGTCTGAATCACAGCTATGCATCAAAAACGTACAGGCTGAAGTGTCTATCAAAAGTCACTGAATATTATCCTTCTTTAGAGAGCACAACATTGGAATAATTGTCAAGCTGGGACAGCGGGAAGGGCTGAGTGAAGGTGTGTTCCTGCAGGAGGTCTTCAAGCTTTTCCACACAGGGAGTGCAATACTCCATAATGACTTTAATCAAATGCCTGATCTTAAAAGCTCAGCAGAAATGCAAGGAAATCTGTGTGCTGCATACTTACTGTCAAAGCAAAACATAACTGCAAATGCAAAGGCAAAACTTTCTGAGAATGACTCATGAGCCTTGATCTCACATCCTCAACTTCCCTCTCATCAGACTGCTGTTAGCTGGAGGTGAAAATATTTGAAATTGTTTCCTAGCATGGATGCTCTCAGCTAATCCACAGTTTACCTGCTGTTGAAGGAGGGTCCCAGTCTACCTACTGCCACTCTTCATAGAATCATAGAATCACAGAATATCCTTGAATTGGAAGGTACCCATCAGGATCATCAAATCAAACCTCTGCCTCCATAAAGGAGCACCCAAAATTCCAACCCGTTGTCTGAGAGAGTTGTCTAGATGCTTTTCAAACTCCAGCAGCTTGGGGTCATGACCACAGTCCTGGGGAGCCTGTTCCATGCCCAACACTCTTTGGTAAAGAACCTTTATCTAACATCTTGAGTCCTGTTGCTGTCACCAGTGCGAGGAGATAAGTGCTGCCCCTCCACTCCCCTTTGAGGAGTTGCAGGCAGTCATGAGGTCTCTCCTCAGCTTCCTCTTCTCTGCGTTGAAGTAACCGAGGGGATCTCAGCTGCTCTTCATACCTAGAATCATAGAATCATTGAATCATTTGAGTTGCAAGGAACCTTTAAAGTCCATCTGATCTCCCTGTTCTTTCACAACAGACTCTGCCAAAGAATCTGTACCCTTCTTTCCTATAGCCTCCATTTAGATATTGAAAGGCCACTACCAGGTCGCCCTGGAGTTTTCTATTTTCCAGGCTGAACAGCTCCATCTCTCTCAGCCTGTCCTTGGAGGGGAGATGTTCCATCCCTTGGATCACTTTTGTGGCCCGTTTCTGGATGCACTCCAACAGGTCCACATCTTTCCTGTCCTGAGGACTCAACATCTGGATGCAGTATTCCAAATTGGGTCTCACCAGCACAGAGTAGAGGGGCAGGATCACTTCCCTCGACCTGCTGACCATGTTTATTTTGACGCAGTCCAGGATATAGTTGGCTTTCTGTGCTGTGAAGGCACATTGCTGGCTTGTGTCCAACTTACCAGTATGCCCAAGTTTTTTTCAGAAGGGTTGTGCTCCATCCTTTCATCCCGCAGCTTATATTATGCAGAGCTCTTGGAATGGGTCTGGAGGAGGGCCATAGAGATGCTCAGAGGGCTGGAGCAGCTCTCCTATGAAGAAATGTTGAAAGCCCAGGGAAATGGGCTTGTTTAGCTTGGATAAGTAAAGGCTTTGGGGAGACCTTGTAGTAGCCTTCCAGTACTTGAAGTGAGCATATAAACAGGAGGGGGAATGGCTGTTTACATAGGTTGATAGTGATAGGACAAGGGTGAATGGTTTTAAATTAAGATGGGAGATTTAGGTTAGATATTAGGAGGAACTTTTTCACACAGAGCGTGGTGATGCACTGGAGCTGGTTGCCCAAGGAGGTTATGGATGCCTCATCCTGGGAGGCATTCAAGGCCAGGCTGGATGTGGCTCTGGTCTGGTGGTTGGTGACCCTGCACATAGCAAGGGGGTTGAAACTACTTGATCGTTTAGGTCATTTTCAACCTGTACCATTCTATGATTCTATGGTTCTATGATTCTATTGGTAGTGGGGATTGCCATGACTCAGGTGCAAGACCTTGCATTTGGATTTATTGAATGTCGTGAGGTTCTCCTAGGCCCACTGTTCAAGGCTGTCTAGGTCTCTCTGGATGACATACTGTCCCTTGGGCATGTTAACCGCACCATGCATCTTGATGTCTGCAAACTTGCTGTGGGTGCACTCAATCCTCCTGTCAATGTCACTGATGATACTGAAAAGAACTGGTCCCAGTATTGACCCCTTAGGGACATCACTCTTCACTGATGTCATCCAGAAACGGAGCCACTGATCATTACTCTCTGGATATTATCTTAAAGCCAGTTCCTTGTCTATCGAATAATCCAGCCATCAAATCCATATCTTTCCAATTTGGAGAGAAGGAAGTTATGTCTGTGTCAAAGGCTTTACTGAAGTTGAGATAGATTACATCAGTGGCTCTTCCCTGGTCCACTGACACAGTTACACCATCATAAAAAATGATAAGATTGGTCAGCAGAACTGCTCTATCATCTTCGCTGGCACAGAGGTGAGGCTAAGACGTCTAGTTCTCTGGGTGATTCTTTCTACCCTTCTTAAAAATGACCGTGACATTGCCTTTTTTTCCAGTCACCAGAGACTTCACTGCCATGACTATTCAAATATTACTGAGAATGGCTTGGTGACTACACCAGCCATTTCCCTCAGTACTCTGGGATGCATCATGTTGGGACCTATAGACTTATGGATGTTCTGATTCCTTAGGCTGTTGTGAACTTGATGTTTGCTTACACTGGGAGGAACATTGCTCCCTTAGTCCCCATTTTTCAAACAACCCACTTGAGGGCTGTATGTGTTGAATATATCAGTCTTCTCCTTGTCCATCCTTACGAGCCTATATCTTTTGCTCTAAATCATTCACCATCTTTGTAGTCCTTCTTTGGAAACTCTCCAGTAGTTTTATGTCCTTTCTGTGTTCACATGTCAGGACAGTCAGCCAAAACTTTGCCTCTGTTGGACTGTGGAGACTGTCCTTCACTTAGCTGTGTGGAAGTGAGAAAATGGGGATAACTGGAGAAATTTTGGAGGTAATGGGAGCTGTCACTCTGTCTTGCAATTTAAAAGAGAGCACCCGCCCCTCATGCATAGATCTTGACTTAAGTCAGCACATGTATATGCAGTTATTCACTTCTGCTGTGAGAAGCATCTGAGTGACTTGTCACAGCATGATGCTTGAGGTCCCTTCTTGTGGTTGGAATTCAGAAATAAATCATGTTGAAAGAAAATGCTAGAAGTGCAAATATTTCTGAATATGCCAGGATTTGCTCTAGCATATCAATTCTGTGCCATTTTCCTAGCTGAATGAGCTTTTTGAAATGGCACCAGACCCAGGTATAATAAGAAAATACAGGAAAATATCTTCTCTTTCCTCTTCACTGTGTCTGCTGGCCTAAGATATTCAGTGTTCCAAAGAAGGTCTTAAAATGGTAATTTTGATAATGCATGGCTGGTTATCTTCAGATAAGAGTAATGCATATAAAAGCCTCATAATTATGTACTTTCCCTGACTTAGGTGTCAGGATGAGTAAAAGTAATAACATTGCATAAAAAAGCATGAAAATCTACCAACACTGTGAAGAGTAGATTATGAATTTATATTAATATTGCACGTGTTCCTGTTCTCTAACCATTCACTAACTGTCCAGTCAACAGATTTACTGATTACAGTAAGGGAATGAGGGTAAGATTCATTGCTCTTTTCTGGAGTAGGGTTTGCTGAAATCAGTCAACCCACTCTGGCATAAATGACAAGTGAATCAACCCTACAGGGTTAAGACTATTTAATTTCCTTTAGGAAAAATATTCTTCTATGTAGGACACATACTAAAACGGTGAATCAATGTGCAGTGTATGTACACAAAGCCATGTTGGACTAGATCTCATGTTGCATTGTCTCAAGCACAGAGATGGCAAATGGCTCTCTACAAAATGCTATTATTATGTCAGTAGAGATCCAAGATGAAAGGTAATGTTCAAGTCCAGACTCATCTATCACAGCTTCAAAATCCACTGCTCAAATGCAGACTCAGGCAGAGATCCTGAATGCAGTGAGGCAAGAAAATTCGGGTCCAGCTGCTGATCTTTGAACTCAGAATTTCCTAATTATACCGTGGATGTTTCCCACTGAGCTGTGAAGAGGCAAGCAGTCAGTAAGGCAGATGGAAATTGCATGTTCGTGGGACTTCTGTTGTTGAAGCTTACTGAACCTGGTATTGTCTGAGGGCTAGGTGGTGTAGACTGAACTGCCCAGATCACAGTATCTCTTTTTTGAATGCTGAGATAATAGGTATAGGCAATTACAAGTCTGTGGATTTTGTTAAAAAAAAAAACAACAAAAAAACCCCACAATTATTGAGAAGTTATAAAGAGTCCTTTAAAAAACTATATCAAAGGAATGAAAGATGAGCAAATATTTTATCTTGCCAGAGCAATGATTAAGGGAAAGGAGGATATATTACAGTAATTTGTAGGGAGTGAAAAGCATTTTATCCCTTTTAGATTTAGCATTAATTTTCATCTGTGTAGCCTTGTTATACCACCTGTATATTAAAGATGACAGAAGGAAAGTAATTAAGTATTCTTCCTGGCAAAAGAAAAAGAAGTAAATTTAACCCAAGAGCTTTTGCTTTCTTCCCCTGGGTTATAGCTAAAAGCAAGAGGAAGATGCAGAACCTTCTGTTACCAAGTCTAGCCCTGGGAAGCAGACCAAGGATGACAGATAAGGAAAAAAATTGTCTTTGGAAATCTATAGGTAACAGGTCAGTGTACAGCAGTTGGGTCTGGTCCCTCTCTCCTTGGTATTTTTAAGTTCTCTGCATCTGTGATTGGTGAGAGGACACTCAAAAGTTTTGAGTTCAGGCTGTTAATTTTACATGATCCAGCTGTTACACTTCTAGTTTTAAACAATAAAAGGAGCAGTGAGTTCAGATAAGGACTATTAATGTGCACTATTAACATGGTCTACTTAGCTTGGATATCATTTTATTCCCCAGAGCTGGCTACAGGGTTCTTCCTTGGAGAATTTAGTAACTAAACTGAATGTCGTGAAGAAAAAAAAATGGTTTTAAACACCTGACAAAACTGTCTTGGGTCTGTTAATATGATAAAAAGGATGATTCTATTTAAGTTCCCATTATCATCACATAATCACTAAACACAGACATTTGGTATTATATGGTATACTTCAGTATGTCCAACACAATGCCAAGGGCTGGCAGATGTGATACACAGCAATGGGAAACCTTTTCAGGACCTAAGGGATATCTAGAGGCCAAGTGAGCTAGAGCACCACAGTTATCTGTTTGCAAGAAAACAGTCATCTGTTAATTTCACACAAATGAAATAGTGTGAAATATTTAAGGAAAGCTAAGGAAGTGCCTAGATCCTTCTCACTCTAGAATTTTTAATGCAACAACAATGATAGGAAATAGAGAAATAACAGAATTAAGTTGTTACACGGAAAAACACTAAAACCGTGCAGTGAACAAACTCTTCACACCTACAGATATATTCCTTGACTACAATGAGTTGGCACAGATCTGTTAATTTCTGCAGAACAGAGCTACTCTATGGGAAGACATAGAATTTAGAAGTTCTATATGTTTAGCCTTGAATGGTATGCTGTTTTTTTTTCCCCCCACAAGATTCAAGCAGCAAAGCCTACGCACATTTCAAAGCTGTAGAAGTACAGCATGCTGTTCCCATGTACTTGTTCACACACTTTACAGAGTGCAAAGACATTTTGGTTGCCAACAGACCACAGGCAAAAAAAAAAAAAAAAAAAAAAAAAAATGGAGAGAGAGAGAAATTAGAGAGTTAATGATAAAAGAAACACTGTGTGGAAGACTGATAAGAAATCTTTGAAATGCTTAACAGTCTTGCAGGCATAATAAAGAACAACTCACCTGTGACAAAAGATGTAGTTCAATACGGCCTTCATGTAGCAGAAGATGAATACAGACAGAGTAAGTATTCACCAATTGGTATATATATGATAGTTGTATAGGAGAATATATCAAAAGTGAAGTACAAAAAAATCTCTTGCCAGTGTCATGGTTTTATGATTTTTGGTCATCAGTATTCCACACCATAACATCATGTAATGCACTGGGGGTGGGGTTTGATATCTGCCGAATGTTCGTCCGACGGAGAAGAACTACATTTCCCCAGGAGGCTTTGCGGTCAGCAAGGGGATATAACTCCATGCAAGGTCACCTGATCCTTCTTCTTCGCCTGCGCTTCGCTGTCTGCGCTTCGCTATCTGCGCTTCGCTGCCTGCGCTTCGCCATCTGCACTTTGCCGTCTGTACTTCAGTCACTCAACTGGACTGCACTTCTCACCCCAGCATTGTGGTGAGGTCTATACAATTCAAACAGATTCTCTCTCTCTCTCTCATTGTATTTTACTAATACTATATTTAGTAAAATCATTTGTTCCACCTCAGATTAGTGCTGTTGTTTTCAAGTATTTTGGGGTCCCCTGCTTCCCCTTTCCCAGAGGCGCGGATCCGCAGATCCCTCCGCCCTGCTGGTCACGGAACTGGGCCGGACCAGCCCATAAACCGTTGACATTTTTGGTGGAGAATGCGGGCAACAGTTGCTTTCTAGCTGTTTAGACTCTCTGCTCTCGGAGAGTTCCGTTGGGAAAGCTTATCTGTTTTACCGCTACTCTCTGAAAACGTGACCTTGAGAACTCCAGGCGGACTGCCAGTATCGTAGGATATTTGTAAACTCTGAGCTTTACTATCTTGCCTCTGAAAAAAAAAAAAAAAAAAAAAAAATGCTTTCTGTAGTGAAACTGACTCTTAAAGGGCTGCACGCTGCTGCCTCTTCTTTCCTAATGCTCAAAACATACTGGGCATTAATTAAGCTGGCCACCTTGCTCTATGGAGCAATCGGCATATACAATCAATTGAAAACATGGGTGGAAATATGGACCTGGCACGTTCGTACAATGTGGCTTACAATTCCGGAGACAGCTGTCAATTTTACAGGACTGGGATTTTTTAAGGTTTCCAGTCTCACCTTTCAGCCTGTAATGCAGTTTTTGAATGAACACCTAGTCGCATTACTAATCTCCCTGAATGTATTGCTCATCATTTCGCTCAGTATTAGTATTTATTATATTTTGAGGATGTCCTCCCCAAAACCAGAGAATACTGAGTGGCAGGGAGTGTGGAGAGGTCTGGGAAAGACTTTAAACAGATGGAAATCTTCAGTCTCATGGAACTTTACTCCAGAACACCTGAAAGACCCCGAGAGTCTAAACAGCTATTTAAGGCAGGAATGTTGCGGCTTGGGCAGTTCTGAGGAGGCACATATGATTTGGGGCCTGGCTAATGCTTATCGGGCCTTATTCAATACTATCCTGGAGAGAGAGAGCTTCTGAAATTGAAAGGGAGAGTCTCAGGGAAAAAGTTCAAAATGAGCGAGAGAGTCTCCTGCTCCAGAGGAAAAACCTCCGATCTGAGAGAGATGCCCTCCGAATTGAGAGAGACTCCCTGCAATCCAAGCTCGACAATCTTCAATCTCAACAACACACCCTCCAATCTGAGCTAGATACTGTCATAATCGAACGAAACAAGCTCCAAGCTGAACTGGAGGATGAGAGCATTGGAACTGACCAACCTGATCAACCACAGGAGGCACCACAATCGATGTCAGTTGCCCCTGTAAGAGGACGGAAAACAAAGCGAATCTCGACTCAGTTAGAAGAGAAAAAAGAGGAGGAAAGAGGTCCAGAGGAGTGGCTCCGAGGGCCAAGAGAAGCACCTCTGAGTCCAGGGGAGGGGCCCTCAGTAAGACCACGGTCACCAACACCTACAAGGGCAAGAAGTCCTGGAAGAGCAAGAGGTGAGCAAGATATTGTTACCTTTGTTGATCGATCTCTGAAAATGAATGAAATTCGAAGTCTGAGAAAAGACTTCTCACGCCACCCAAATGAGCCTATTGCTACTTGGTTACTTCGATGCTGGGACAATGGGGCCAACAGTGTGTGGCTAGATAGTAGAGAAGCTCGCCAACTGGGTGGCATTGCTAGGGACTCAGCCATTGACAGAGGTATTAGTACATGCCAGAACCAGGCCTTCACCCTCTGGAAGCGGATGTTGTTAGCTGTAAAAGAAAGATACCCCTTCAAAGACGATCTGATGCCTGAGAAGAAGAAATGGGCTGATATGGAAGAAGGCATCCGTTATTTGAGAGAATGTGCTGTGGTGGAAACACTACATAGCCCCGATTTCATTCCTGATGAGCCAGACCAAGAGCATGATCCCGAGAGAGCCAGGTGTACACCAAACATGTGGCGTACATTCACAAAGACTGCACCAGAAAGGTACGCCAGTACATTTGCAGCTATGTATGGCAGAGGGGAAAGAAGACCCCTTATAAATGAGTTGCTTAATAAACTTCAAGACTTTGAGTTACATTTAAGCCCTCTACGAGCTTGTGTTTCAGCCATTGAAAAAGTAGCTGAAAAGCTGGACAGAATGGAGAACAAACAAGAAGATATAATAGGTAAACTATCAATCGTGCCTGATGCCGATGAATACATGGTGGTAACAGATACATCCAATGAGGAACAGAATTCCCAAAACAGCCTACTTGAGGGGCTAATCAACTTGATTTCCTCCCAGTCAGTGTCATCCAACGTCTCAGCTATCAAAAGAAGACGTCCTCCTGCTCGAACAAGTGACAACAGTAAGACCACGTCACGTTTTGCCTTGTGGCATTACCTACGCAACCATGGAGAAGATATGAAGAAGTGGCATAAGCAACCTACTCCAGCACTTCAAGCACGGGTAAAAGAATTACAAGACAAATCAACCACCAAGGTGAACTTCTCCAGAAAGGTGATTGCTCCAGTTGCTGCAGACAACGGAGGTAACAAATAGAGGGGCCCTGCCCCCAGCCAGGGGGGGAAAGGGATAATAGAGTTTATTGGACTGTGTGGATTAGATGGCCTGGCACATCAGAATCACTAAAATATAGGGCCCTGGTGGATACTGGTGCACAGTGCACTCTAATGCCCTCGAGTCACCAAGGGACAGAATCAATTTATATTCATGGGGTGACAGGAGGTTCCCAAGAACTGACTATGTTGGAGGCCGAAATCAGCCTCACTGGTAGAGACTGGCAAAAGCACCCTATTGTGACTGGCCCAGGGGCTCCATGTATACTTGGTATTGATTACCTCAGAAGGGGATATTTTAAGGATCCCAAAGGGTATCAATGGGCCTTTGGAATAGGTGCTGTAGACACAGGTGTTAAGCAGTTATCTGTTTTGCCTGGCCTATCAGAAGATCCATCTGTTGTGGGGTTGCTACAAGTGGAAGAGCAACAGGTACCGATAGCTACAAAAACGGTGCACAGACGGCAGTATCGCACCAACAGGGATTCCTTGCTCCCCATTCAGAAGTTAATTCATCAATTAGAGAATCAGGGAGTGATCAGCAAAACTCACTCGCCTTTTAACAGCCCCATATGGCCAGTGCGTAAAGCCAGTGGAGAATGGAGGCTGACGGTGGACTACCGTGGCCTGAATGAAGTTACACCCTCATTGAGTGCTGCTGTGCCAGATATGTTAGAACTCCAATACGAACTGGAGTCAAAAGCAGCTAAGTGGTATGCCACCATTGACATTGCTAACGCCTTTTTCTCCATTCCTTTGGCCAAAGAATGTAGGCCACAGTTTGCTTTCACATGGAGGGGCATTCAGTATACCTGGAACCGTTTGCCCCAGGGGTGGAAACACAGCCCGACCATTTGCCATGGGTTGATCCAAGCTGCACTGGAACAGGGAGGTGCTCCTGAGCACTTACAGTACATTGATGACATCATTGTGTGGGGCAACACAGCAAAGGAAGTTTTTGAGAAAGGAGAGCAAATAATCCAGATCCTTCTCCGTGCTGGTTTTGCTATTAAGCGAAGCAAAGTGAAAGGACCTGCCCAGGAGATTCAGTTCCTAGGCATAAAGTGGCAAGATGGCCGTCGTCACATCCCGACAGATGTGATCGACAAAATCACTGCCATGTCTCCCCCCACTAATAAGAAAGAGACACAATCGTTTCTGGGTGTAGTGGGTTTTTGGAGAATGCATGTTCCAAACTACAGCCTCATTGTAAGCCCACTTTATCAGGTGACACGGAAGAAGAATGATTTTGTGTGGGGTCCTGAGCAGCAGCAGGCTTTTGAGCAGATTAAACAAGAGATAGCCCGTGCTGTGGCCCTGTACGGATGTACAGGGATCCCCAGTACGGATTTCCCCTGTACGGATCCCCAGTACGGATGGAACAGGATGTGAAGAACATCCTCTACACTGCTGCCGGAGAGAAAGGCCCCACTTGGAGTTTGTGGCAAAGAGCCTTAGGAGAGACCCGAGGCCGACCCTTGGGATTCTGGAGTCGAGCCTACAGGGGGTCGGAGGAGGGCTACACTCCAACTGAAAAGGAGATCTTAGCTGCGTATGAAGGGGTTCGGGCTGCTTCCGAAGTAGTCGGTACTGAAACACAGCTCCTTCTGGCACCTCGACTGCCAGTGCTGAACTGGATGTTCAAGGGAAAGGTTCCTTCCACCCATCATGCTACTGATGCCACTTGGAGTAAGTGGGTTGCACTGATTACACAACGAGCACGGATGGGGAACCTCAGCCGTCCAGGAATCCTAGAAGTCATCATGGACTGGCCTGAAGGTAAAAAGTTTGGAACACCACCAGCAGAAGATGTATCTCGTGCTAAAGAAGCCCCACCATACAATGAATTACCAGAGAATGAAAAGAAATATGCCCTGTTCACAGATGGATCGTGTCGTATTGTGGGAAAGCATCGCAGATGGAAATCTGCTGTGTGGAGCCCCACACGACAAGTTGCAGAGGCCACCGAAGGGAAAGGAGAATCAAGCCAATTTGCAGAGGTAAAGGCTGTCCAACTGGCCTTAGATGTCGCTGAACGGGAGAGGTGGCCAATGCTCTATCTTTACACTGATTCATGGATGGTAGCAAATGCCTTATGGGGGTGGTTACAGCAGTGGGAGCAAAATAATTGGCAAAGAAAGGGCAAGCCTATTTGGGCTGCTGACCTATGGAAAGATATTGCTACCCGAACAAAAAATATGGTTATAAAGGTGCGTCATGTAGATGCTCATGTGCCCAAGAGTAGAGCTACAGAAGATCAGCGAAATAACCATCAGGTAGACCAAGCTGCCAGAATTGAGGTGGCTCAAATAGACCTGGACTGGCAGAACAAGGGTGAGTTATTTTTAGCTCGGTGGGCCCATGAGACCTCAGGTCATCAAGGGAGAGACGCAACATACAAATGGGCCAGAGACCGAGGGGTGGACTTAACTATGGATGCTATTGTACAAATCATTCATGACTGTGATACATGCGCCACAATTAAACAAGCTAAGAGGATGAAACCTCTCTGGGAGGAAGGGCGATGGCAAAAGTACAAATATGGGGAGGCATGGCAGGTTGATTATATCACTTTGCCACGATCTCGCAATGGTAAGCATTATGTGCTCACCATGGTGGAGGCAACAACCGGGTGGCTCGAAACATATGCAGTACCCCATGCTACCGCCCGAAACACCATATTAGGTCTGGAGAGGCAAATCCTGTGGCGACATGGCACCCCGGAAAGAATTGAGTCAGATAATGGGACTCATTTTAAAAATTCACTTGTGGATACTTGGGCCAGAGAACATGGCATCGAGTGGATTTATCATATCCCCTATCATGCACCAGCCTCTGGTAAGATCGAACGCTACAACGGGTTGTTAAAAACCATGTTGAAAGCAATGGGTGGCGGAACATTTAAACACTGGGAGAAGCATTTGGCAGAAGCCACCTGGCTGGTTAACACCAGAGGATCAATCAGTCGAGATGGTCCTACCCAATCCAGCTCCCTACATATTGTAGAGGGAGATAAGGTCCCTGTAGTACATGTAAAGAACATGTTAGGAAAAGCAGTTTGGGTTTTTCCTGCTTCTGGGAAGGGCAAACCTCTTCGCGGAACTGTCTTTGCCCAGGGACCTGGGTCCACCTGGTGGGTGATGCAGAAAAACGGGGATGTTCAGTGTGTACCACAAGGGAATTTGATGTTGGGGGAGTGCAGTCTGTAATCCCATGTGTTAAGCATGATGCAGTGATGTAGAATAAGGGGTGGAATGTCATGGTTTTATGATTTTTGGTCATCAGTATTCCACACCATAACATCATGTAATGCACTGGGGGTGGGGTTTGATATCTGCCGAATGTTCGTCCGACGGAGAAGAACTACATTTCCCCAGGAGGCTTTGCGGTCAGCAAGGGGATATAACTCCATGCAAGGTCACCTGATCCTTCTTCTTCGCCTGCGCTTCGCTGTCTGCGCTTCGCTATCTGCGCTTCGCTGCCTGCGCTTCGCCATCTGCACTTTGCCGTCTGTACTTCAGTCACTCAACTGGACTGCACTTCTCACCCCAGCATTGTGGTGAGGTCTATACAATTCAAACAGATTCTCTCTCTCTCTCTCATTGTATTTTACTAATACTATATTTAGTAAAATCATTTGTTCCACCTCAGATTAGTGCTGTTGTTTTCAAGTATTTTGGGGTCCCCTGCTTCCCCTTTCCCAGAGGCGCGGATCCGCAGATCCCTCCGCCCTGCTGGTCACGGAACTGGGCCGGACCAGCCCATAAACCGTTGACATTTTTGGTGGAGAATGCGGGCAACAGTTGCTTTCTAGCTGTTTAGACTCTCTGCTCTCGGAGAGTTCCGTTGGGAAAGCTTATCTGTTTTACCGCTACTCTCTGAAAACGTGACCTTGAGAACTCCAGGCGGACTGCCAGTATCGTAGGATATTTGTAAACTCTGAGCTTTACTATCTTGCCTCTGAAAAAAAAAAAAAAAAAAAAAAAATGCTTTCTGTAGTGAAACTGACTCTTAAAGGGCTGCACGCTGCTGCCTCTTCTTTCCTAATGCTCAAAACATACTGGGCATTAATTAAGCTGGCCACCTTGCTCTATGGAGCAATCGGCATATACAATCAATTGAAAACATGGGTGGAAATATGGACCTGGCACGTTCGTACAATGTGGCTTACAATTCCGGAGACAGCTGTCAATTTTACAGGACTGGGATTTTTTAAGGTTTCCAGTCTCACCTTTCAGCCTGTAATGCAGTTTTTGAATGAACACCTAGTCGCATTACTAATCTCCCTGAATGTATTGCTCATCATTTCGCTCAGTATTAGTATTTATTATATTTTGAGGATGTCCTCCCCAAAACCAGAGAATACTGAGTGGCAGGGAGTGTGGAGAGGTCTGGGAAAGACTTTAAACAGATGGAAATCTTCAGTCTCATGGAACTTTACTCCAGAACACCTGAAAGACCCCGAGAGTCTAAACAGCTATTTAAGGCAGGAATGTTGCGGCTTGGGCAGTTCTGAGGAGGCACATATGATTTGGGGCCTGGCTAATGCTTATCGGGCCTTATTCAATACTATCCTGGAGAGAGAGAGCTTCTGAAATTGAAAGGGAGAGTCTCAGGGAAAAAGTTCAAAATGAGCGAGAGAGTCTCCTGCTCCAGAGGAAAAACCTCCGATCTGAGAGAGATGCCCTCCGAATTGAGAGAGACTCCCTGCAATCCAAGCTCGACAATCTTCAATCTCAACAACACACCCTCCAATCTGAGCTAGATACTGTCATAATCGAACGAAACAAGCTCCAAGCTGAACTGGAGGATGAGAGCATTGGAACTGACCAACCTGATCAACCACAGGAGGCACCACAATCGATGTCAGTTGCCCCTGTAAGAGGACGGAAAACAAAGCGAATCTCGACTCAGTTAGAAGAGAAAAAAGAGGAGGAAAGAGGTCCAGAGGAGTGGCTCCGAGGGCCAAGAGAAGCACCTCTGAGTCCAGGGGAGGGGCCCTCAGTAAGACCACGGTCACCAACACCTACAAGGGCAAGAAGTCCTGGAAGAGCAAGAGGTGAGCAAGATATTGTTACCTTTGTTGATCGATCTCTGAAAATGAATGAAATTCGAAGTCTGAGAAAAGACTTCTCACGCCACCCAAATGAGCCTATTGCTACTTGGTTACTTCGATGCTGGGACAATGGGGCCAACAGTGTGTGGCTAGATAGTAGAGAAGCTCGCCAACTGGGTGGCATTGCTAGGGACTCAGCCATTGACAGAGGTATTAGTACATGCCAGAACCAGGCCTTCACCCTCTGGAAGCGGATGTTGTTAGCTGTAAAAGAAAGATACCCCTTCAAAGACGATCTGATGCCTGAGAAGAAGAAATGGGCTGATATGGAAGAAGGCATCCGTTATTTGAGAGAATGTGCTGTGGTGGAAACACTACATAGCCCCGATTTCATTCCTGATGAGCCAGACCAAGAGCATGATCCCGAGAGAGCCAGGTGTACACCAAACATGTGGCGTACATTCACAAAGACTGCACCAGAAAGGTACGCCAGTACATTTGCAGCTATGTATGGCAGAGGGGAAAGAAGACCCCTTATAAATGAGTTGCTTAATAAACTTCAAGACTTTGAGTTACATTTAAGCCCTCTACGAGCTTGTGTTTCAGCCATTGAAAAAGTAGCTGAAAAGCTGGACAGAATGGAGAACAAACAAGAAGATATAATAGGTAAACTATCAATCGTGCCTGATGCCGATGAATACATGGTGGTAACAGATACATCCAATGAGGAACAGAATTCCCAAAACAGCCTACTTGAGGGGCTAATCAACTTGATTTCCTCCCAGTCAGTGTCATCCAACGTCTCAGCTATCAAAAGAAGACGTCCTCCTGCTCGAACAAGTGACAACAGTAAGACCACGTCACGTTTTGCCTTGTGGCATTACCTACGCAACCATGGAGAAGATATGAAGAAGTGGCATAAGCAACCTACTCCAGCACTTCAAGCACGGGTAAAAGAATTACAAGACAAATCAACCACCAAGGTGAACTTCTCCAGAAAGGTGATTGCTCCAGTTGCTGCAGACAACGGAGGTAACAAATAGAGGGGCCCTGCCCCCAGCCAGGGGGGGAAAGGGATAATAGAGTTTATTGGACTGTGTGGATTAGATGGCCTGGCACATCAGAATCACTAAAATATAGGGCCCTGGTGGATACTGGTGCACAGTGCACTCTAATGCCCTCGAGTCACCAAGGGACAGAATCAATTTATATTCATGGGGTGACAGGAGGTTCCCAAGAACTGACTATGTTGGAGGCCGAAATCAGCCTCACTGGTAGAGACTGGCAAAAGCACCCTATTGTGACTGGCCCAGGGGCTCCATGTATACTTGGTATTGATTACCTCAGAAGGGGATATTTTAAGGATCCCAAAGGGTATCAATGGGCCTTTGGAATAGGTGCTGTAGACACAGGTGTTAAGCAGTTATCTGTTTTGCCTGGCCTATCAGAAGATCCATCTGTTGTGGGGTTGCTACAAGTGGAAGAGCAACAGGTACCGATAGCTACAAAAACGGTGCACAGACGGCAGTATCGCACCAACAGGGATTCCTTGCTCCCCATTCAGAAGTTAATTCATCAATTAGAGAATCAGGGAGTGATCAGCAAAACTCACTCGCCTTTTAACAGCCCCATATGGCCAGTGCGTAAAGCCAGTGGAGAATGGAGGCTGACGGTGGACTACCGTGGCCTGAATGAAGTTACACCCTCATTGAGTGCTGCTGTGCCAGATATGTTAGAACTCCAATACGAACTGGAGTCAAAAGCAGCTAAGTGGTATGCCACCATTGACATTGCTAACGCCTTTTTCTCCATTCCTTTGGCCAAAGAATGTAGGCCACAGTTTGCTTTCACATGGAGGGGCATTCAGTATACCTGGAACCGTTTGCCCCAGGGGTGGAAACACAGCCCGACCATTTGCCATGGGTTGATCCAAGCTGCACTGGAACAGGGAGGTGCTCCTGAGCACTTACAGTACATTGATGACATCATTGTGTGGGGCAACACAGCAAAGGAAGTTTTTGAGAAAGGAGAGCAAATAATCCAGATCCTTCTCCGTGCTGGTTTTGCTATTAAGCGAAGCAAAGTGAAAGGACCTGCCCAGGAGATTCAGTTCCTAGGCATAAAGTGGCAAGATGGCCGTCGTCACATCCCGACAGATGTGATCGACAAAATCACTGCCATGTCTCCCCCCACTAATAAGAAAGAGACACAATCGTTTCTGGGTGTAGTGGGTTTTTGGAGAATGCATGTTCCAAACTACAGCCTCATTGTAAGCCCACTTTATCAGGTGACACGGAAGAAGAATGATTTTGTGTGGGGTCCTGAGCAGCAGCAGGCTTTTGAGCAGATTAAACAAGAGATAGCCCGTGCTGTGGCCCTGGGGCCAGTACGGATGGAACAGGATGTGAAGAACATCCTCTACACTGCTGCCGGAGAGAAAGGCCCCACTTGGAGTTTGTGGCAAAGAGCCTTAGGAGAGACCCGAGGCCGACCCTTGGGATTCTGGAGTCGAGCCTACAGGGGGTCGGAGGAGGGCTACACTCCAACTGAAAAGGAGATCTTAGCTGCGTATGAAGGGGTTCGGGCTGCTTCCGAAGTAGTCGGTACTGAAACACAGCTCCTTCTGGCACCTCGACTGCCAGTGCTGAACTGGATGTTCAAGGGAAAGGTTCCTTCCACCCATCATGCTACTGATGCCACTTGGAGTAAGTGGGTTGCACTGATTACACAACGAGCACGGATGGGGAACCTCAGCCGTCCAGGAATCCTAGAAGTCATCATGGACTGGCCTGAAGGTAAAAAGTTTGGAACACCACCAGCAGAAGATGTATCTCGTGCTAAAGAAGCCCCACCATACAATGAATTACCAGAGAATGAAAAGAAATATGCCCTGTTCACAGATGGATCGTGTCGTATTGTGGGAAAGCATCGCAGATGGAAATCTGCTGTGTGGAGCCCCACACGACAAGTTGCAGAGGCCACCGAAGGGAAAGGAGAATCAAGCCAATTTGCAGAGGTAAAGGCTGTCCAACTGGCCTTAGATGTCGCTGAACGGGAGAGGTGGCCAATGCTCTATCTTTACACTGATTCATGGATGGTAGCAAATGCCTTATGGGGGTGGTTACAGCAGTGGGAGCAAAATAATTGGCAAAGAAAGGGCAAGCCTATTTGGGCTGCTGACCTATGGAAAGATATTGCTACCCGAACAAAAAATATGGTTATAAAGGTGCGTCATGTAGATGCTCATGTGCCCAAGAGTAGAGCTACAGAAGATCAGCGAAATAACCATCAGGTAGACCAAGCTGCCAGAATTGAGGTGGCTCAAATAGACCTGGACTGGCAGAACAAGGGTGAGTTATTTTTAGCTCGGTGGGCCCATGAGACCTCAGGTCATCAAGGGAGAGACGCAACATACAAATGGGCCAGAGACCGAGGGGTGGACTTAACTATGGATGCTATTGTACAAATCATTCATGACTGTGATACATGCGCCACAATTAAACAAGCTAAGAGGATGAAACCTCTCTGGGAGGAAGGGCGATGGCAAAAGTACAAATATGGGGAGGCATGGCAGGTTGATTATATCACTTTGCCACGATCTCGCAATGGTAAGCATTATGTGCTCACCATGGTGGAGGCAACAACCGGGTGGCTCGAAACATATGCAGTACCCCATGCTACCGCCCGAAACACCATATTAGGTCTGGAGAGGCAAATCCTGTGGCGACATGGCACCCCGGAAAGAATTGAGTCAGATAATGGGACTCATTTTAAAAATTCACTTGTGGATACTTGGGCCAGAGAACATGGCATCGAGTGGATTTATCATATCCCCTATCATGCACCAGCCTCTGGTAAGATCGAACGCTACAACGGGTTGTTAAAAACCATGTTGAAAGCAATGGGTGGCGGAACATTTAAACACTGGGAGAAGCATTTGGCAGAAGCCACCTGGCTGGTTAACACCAGAGGATCAATCAGTCGAGATGGTCCTACCCAATCCAGCTCCCTACATATTGTAGAGGGAGATAAGGTCCCTGTAGTACATGTAAAGAACATGTTAGGAAAAGCAGTTTGGGTTTTTCCTGCTTCTGGGAAGGGCAAACCTCTTCGCGGAACTGTCTTTGCCCAGGGACCTGGGTCCACCTGGTGGGTGATGCAGAAAAACGGGGATGTTCAGTGTGTACCACAAGGGAATTTGATGTTGGGGGAGTGCAGTCTGTAATCCCATGTGTTAAGCATGATGCAGTGATGTAGAATAAGGGGTGGAATGTCATGGTTTTATGATTTTTGGTCATCAGTATTCCACACCATAACATCATGTAATGCACTGGGGGTGGGGTTTGATATCTGCCGAATGTTCGTCCGACGGAGAAGAACTACATTTCCCCAGGAGGCTTTGCGGTCAGCAAGGGGATATAACTCCATGCAAGGTCACCTGATCCTTCTTCTTCGCCTGCGCTTCGCTGTCTGCGCTTCGCTATCTGCGCTTCGCTGCCTGCGCTTCGCCATCTGCACTTTGCCGTCTGTACTTCAGTCACTCAACTGGACTGCACTTCTCACCCCAGCATTGTGGTGAGGTCTATACAATTCAAACAGATTCTCTCTCTCTCTCTCATTGTATTTTACTAATACTATATTTAGTAAAATCATTTGTTCCACCTCAGATTAGTGCTGTTGTTTTCAAGTATTTTGGGGTCCCCTGCTTCCCCTTTCCCAGAGGCGCGGATCCGCAGATCCCTCCGCCCTGCTGGTCACGGAACTGGGCCGGACCAGCCCATAAACCGTTGACAGCCAGTTTGTGAAGAATCCATGCAGATGAAGTGTCCTTTAATAAAATTTATCTGATCATGTTATTTTCTGCTAGTGAACATGCATACAGCTTGTCAGGTCTTGGTGACACCAATATGTTTCAGAAGGCTTCTGATACTGCTAGGAAAGATGTCCTGATGCTTTCAATTTCTGCCACTGCTGTTCTTACAGAAAGAGTGATTTTTAGACTTCTGCTTCCATCCAGAGCTTAACAAAAAACTTTCTATAGCCACCTAATTTTCTTCACATTGGATATTAGGAAAAAATAATTATCAGAAAGAGTAGTTAGTCATTGGCACAGGCTGTCCAGGAAGATGGTAGAGTCACCATCCCTGGAGGTGTTCAAGAACTGAGTAGATGTGGCACTGAGGGACACAGTTTAGTGAGCATGGTGGTGATGGGTCAATGACTGGACCAGATGATTTAGTGGTCTATTCCAACCTTAATGATTCTGTGTGATTCTGTGTGATTCTGTGTGATTCTAATTTGTTATTGCTCTTTGGTTTTAAAACTAAATTCTGTACCTTTTTTTTAGTTGCTTTCTACATGCACAGAAAAAAACTTATTGATATTTTCCTAAATAAACCACAACTAGAATTCACGCTTTGTATGGTTTAAATTATTGAATGCACAAAAGTTATGACTACAGACTTTGCTGCATGAGAATTGTCATCTAGGCTTTTCAACAATTCAGAAAGACGGGTGCAATAAGTACATGTAGAGAATCTTTACTTTCCTATGTAAAATAACCAGATTTATTTTGTGTTAGTTAAAATTGATTTTTAATTAACTTGATATTTAAAAATATTTTAAAAAGACAAAATAAGCAACTTTATGCCCAGTAAGTTGTACTAGTTTCATTTAGATCCTGTCTTGTTTTCATTTCCCAAATGCCATCAGACAAATGGAATTCTGTATGCATATATGTTTGTATTTTTAAATACAAATCTGTAAAATTTTTAGTTCATGATCTCTCACTTGATTAATTAAAGAAATTGAAGGTATAAATTAAGATCTTATGTTCTGCTCTCTTGTAAACATCATGGATGTTGAGTTTTCATCATTAAGCTATCAAATCCAGAAAGCTTCAGGAAGGTGTCATAGAATCATGGAATGGCTTACGTTGGAAGGGACTTTAAAGATTATCAAGCTGAACTCATACAAGTATCTGTACTTTACTTTTAATTATCCTGGCCTATAGCAAATTCGGGTTAAGGTGAGCCACACTGTTTTAAGCTGCCAGTGATACTGAAAGAAGCAGTGCTCTGTGAGAATCCTTCTTTGTTTTTTTTTGGCTCAAAGCTTGCTTCCTGAGGTTTTTCTTGTGATAAGACTCTGAGTGACTTGTCAAGGAGGCAACTGATGGGTGCTAACTGTGTGACAATCGATATCGCTTTGGGAACATTTGCAAGCCCCTTCCCCCAGAGCTGCTTGCTCTGTAGAAGAGCGGAAGAGAGTGCTCAGGAGTGTTCACTGGTGAAGATCTGGCCTGTGGCCAAACCGCTCCAGCTAAGTATAGAAGGCTGGGGATGATACCATTGTATCCTGCGAAAGCAAGATGCAAGTTGGTGCCTCCCTGCTTCCTCTTATCTGCTGGCAAGACCAGAAAGATAACAACAAAGGAGGTTCCTGCTGAGATCCCAGAGCCAGAAGCTGCCACCGCAAGGAGAACTGACTCAACCACCTTGGGTTTGAGCTGTCACTCAAAGGAGAGCTGACTCGACCACTTTGGATTTGAGCTGTCACTCCAAAAACAGCTGACTCAACCACTTTGAAGCATTGAAAAAGGGCCATCATCACCATGGTCGTCATTGTCGTCGTCATTGTCAACAGGACAACTCTGCCTGACGACCCACCGCTACTGAAGATCAAAGACTGAACTACGAACCTCGCTGGATCCATGGTGGTGACTATGTCCCTCTTGCTTCCTATAAAGACTCCTTGCTTCTTCTTTTCTATCGCCCTCCTTCCCTTCCCCATTACCCTAATTCATAATAGTGTCCGTCCTCCCCTTCCCCATTTCCCTGATTAAGATTTGTAATAAACTGGTCGGACCAACATTTGAACCGTTGCTTCTTAATCTCACGCTGGGTATATAGATAATAAAAGAACCTCCTCTCTCTCCTATAAATTGGAGCGAGACATGCTCTCTTTCCTCTTTTCCCACAGGTGGTCACACCCAAACCTCACTTGATGTCAGAGAACTGGTAGAGCTGAAAACTGAACAGTCTTCAAGGAAAAAAATAGTTTCCCTAACTTTCTTTATCAAACAATTTGTGAGGCAAAATAATAATAATAGTAATAATAATAATTAGACTGAATAACAATAGGGAGAGTGAAAGGCTGTTTCTTTCAGAGCCACTTGATTGTAAAATCCTAGAATTGTTTGAGTTGGAAGGGATCCTTCACAATCATCTAGTTCAACTTTCCTGCAATGATCAGGGATGCCCACAGCTAGAGCAGGTTGCTCAGATCCTCGTCCAACCTAGCCTTGTATGTCACCAGGGGTGGGACACCCGCCACCTCTCTGGGCAAATGATATTGTCTTGTAGTGTCAACTGAGCTACATATATAGAGAACCTCATTTTTCTACAAGCAATGTGAATTGCAATTATCAAACTGTTGCTATGGGATAAGAGTACACATGAGGATAACTATTGTAGCTCCACTACTGCTGGGTAACTTAATAAAATGAGCTAATTTATCAGTGGTTTTAAGCCCTGAGAAAAGAATTTTAAAATACTCAGTCTTTATTTTCACAATAACACTGAGTATATAGTGCTCTACCTTACATAATGCTTTGCCATCTCTAGGCCAATTAAGCAATTCAGTTCCTAATGGCATACTGATATTATGGATAATTTCAACGTCTTTTGCTTAAAGCTGGGAAAAAAAATGCTATTAAAATCTTCACTTAACTCTCAAGGAAACCTTTCTGTGATCAGAAGTATAATAGTTCCTGACCTATATGAATGCTGACTGCCTCTTAGCACGCTGCTTGCACATCAATGCAAGTTGTGCTCTTCGCAGAGACAGGACAGCAGAGTACTCTAAAAGCCAATGAATGCAGAGATGAAGATAGTACAAGAATGTGGAAAGTATATTAAGTGCTAAGATTTCCAGGAAACTAGGGTCTATGAAACAAAGATGTGTGAAACCTGTTTGGCTTTGCTTCTGGAGCACTTCGGTTGATTGCCAAATTCACAGGGCTGCACATGCGGAATTTGGTGCACTAAAAAAGGATGCAAGCAGTGAAACATCAGGAAGAAAGAGAAAAATTCAATTCTGTAAGTATAAAATCTTTAGGGCAGAATAATTTTGAAGAACTGGGGCTTCTGAGAACAGAAATGTTTTTCCAAGCAGAAAGAAAAGCTTCACAGAAGCACACCACATGCTGTTTAGTAGCTAGGGAGTCCACAGCTTCTCCCTTCCCTGATTTTAGAGATTGATTTGAAGTTATGTACTTAAAAGTAGAAGAAATACTGTGGTAGGGATCTATGCTACCATACAAAGGAGTTAATTTGGTATCAAAATGGGGAAAAATCTTGCTTTGATAAATAGATGGGACATGACTCTTGCAAAGATTTCCTCTTCTTCCTACAGCTAAAGTAGTAATTTCTTCCTCTGTTAATGTCTTGTGTTCGTACTTGCATGTAGAGATTGGAATGTAATAAGGTTTTATTGTTTTATTTTTCTTGAGTACATTTGTTCTTGGTATCCTCCACGTGAGAGGAACTTTAAAAACTTGTTGCTACGCTGCATATGTGTACACTGCATCAATGATTTTTTGCATTGGCATTCACTTTCCCAACACTGTCATAGACTTTGCTAGTGAGGATTTGCACCAGAGGTGAGGTCATCAGAATAACCACCATGTAAAATGCCTCACTGTATTGAGACAAAGACTGCTGAGTTTAAACACAGTTTAATTTATTTACTTTTTTTTTGTCTGTGGTCATATTTTGATGCATGGAAGACTTGGAAATGGACAGTTGTGAAAGGACTGAAGTTTCTAGTGTTCTACACAATGACAGTTATGCAAAATTTTTATCTCAAAAACTCAAGGACGTGGTTTTCAGAACTGAGTCCAGGCTACATATCTCACTTTCATCTTAATTTGCACTGAACAATTGCACTGACACCAACTGGAACAAAGTTTCTCTTAATTAAATAGTTTTGGACACAGAGGCAACTCAAATTCTTGGGTTAAATTATGGATCAAAGCTTGGTTGGAGGTGGAATAAATCTGCGTGCTAAAGCCAGAAGCTTCACAATTGCAGAATGGATGACACAAGAGGAAATGAAACTATAACTCTTACTTGTCAGTTCCAAGAACAAAGGCCTTTATCTCCTGAGTAAAAGGAGATATAAGTATTCCTGGCAACTGGTTTCTTGTTATCGCTACAGGTCAGTTACTGGAAGGTGAATGCTCACACCACCAGAGGTAGAGTTTCACAGTAACTGATTCAGCTAAGAATCAGTTTGAAAAATCACGTTTCCTCATAAAATCGTATGAAAGGAAAGACTTGTGAATGATCTTGTAAGTCAAAGGGAGGGCAGAAAACTCAGGAGATAAGCCAACCTTGGAATTGTGCTGGGAAAAAAAACAACAGTGCAAAGAGCTATTTCTTGGAGGTTTTGGTGGATGCGGTATTAGACAAGGGCAGAGCAGGTGAACAGCAAGTCAATATGTCCTAGCTCTGACATAGTGGTGGAGCTGCCTGTGCGGGTGACTGACCAGTTGCCATTACTGCCCTTCCTTTCTTCTGAGACTCTCAGCAAGATATCTGTTAACATCCGATGTGTTTTAAATAATAAAACAACCCCCAGCGCCCTGGCATCATTCTTTTAAAAAAGAAAACATCAATATTAAGCTGTAGTAGTCACAGTAATATGAGTTATAGAGTAAGAATCCAATGCTGGTTCTTTGTTATAATTTGGAAATAGCCTTTGTTCTTATTAATAAACTTTTTTGTTTTTTCAAGAGAAAATATTTCATCTACTCCTGTCTAGTTGCTGTTATCTAACAAACATGACAGCTTTCTCTTGTAGAAAAGGTTAACATTTAGAAAGATTAATTTCTTCTTTCTCAGGAAAAAACAAACAGTATTGTAATTAAATACTTAGTGAAACAGACAGAAAGCTCCACCCACAAAATAGACATATTTCTGTAAATATCACTGAACTAACGGATGCTCAGCTGCATCAAAAATAAACACATAGAATGCTTTCTTGGTGTTAACATTTTTGATTATGATTTACTTCATTAATGATTTCTCATAGTGAACAATTATCCTAAGGGATAATAAAATCTGCAACTCTTGGTCCTGTTTTATTTTCCTGATCAACACAACTGCATGGAAATAAAATGCATTATTTTAGCTTAATAGTAAATTACACATTCATAGGAAAATGAAGATTAAATATGCTTGGATTTTGTGACATTAAGAAGTCATGTGAAAAAGTTTCCATTTTCTCAGGATCATCCATACTGTGTCATTTTACAAATAATAAGCATTTAAAATTATTGACTCATTATTAGTTATCATTCAGTTCATTTACAGATCATGAAGAGCCAAACATGAGCACACTGTTAATCAATGGTAATGGTTAGAAAAATCACATCCTTTAGCCTCCTCTTTTCTTGAAGAAAAGATCAGTAAATCTTCTCTAGTATGCAAATCTAGGACACTTCACGTTTTCCACAGCCCTTAAGGCTAGAACCCTAAAAAAGAACTGTGACGGGGAAAAATGCATTTTCCAAAATGTGAATGAATAGTGCTCAAAACATAGCAGCTTTGATTTGCAAATATCACCTGAAAGCACAGTAAGATGGCAAAAAGTCATCTGTGTAGGCAGTCCAAATTAAACTCCCCTTCCTCCCTCCCTCCCTCCCTCCTTCCCTCCCTCCCTTCCTTCCTTCCTTCCTTTTTCCTTTAGGATTTTTTCCTCTTGCTCAGAGTTGTTTCTCGTGCTGATCTGAGATGCCACATTCTCTTTCTCTGATAGTGATTGTATGGAAGAAAATTATGAATATCACTGCCCTTACCTCCTGGGAAAGGTTGGCAGTAAGTAAATCTAATTGCTTTACTTCTAGCAGAATCCCTGTAATTTCCATCCTTTCAGAAACAGATGGACAGTTGCATCCAATAAATAAAATATTAGTGTAAATATCTCTGAGCTAATTGACGTTCATCTGAATGAAGGGAGGAAAACAAGATACTTACATGTTGCTAACAGCTGTGAGTATAATTTACAGCATTAATGGCTTCTTATACTAAACCATTATCACGGGCACAAAGATTCTGGAATCTAATTTATTTTCTTAAACAGTGAAGCTGAATATGATGATAGCACAGAGGGCTTGTTGTATAGTAAATTACATATATTTGGCAACATAATGTAGACAATCTCAGATAATTTCTTTTCCTGAGGAGAAGATCACGGCAGGGCTTTAGTTCTTCATTTGTTCTTAGCTATCTAAGAGATAACATTTGTGTTTAAAGAATATTTAAAAACATTTCTTCCTTTATAGAAAAGTACAGGGTTCTACCTGTTATCTGTTTATAGACCACAATAAGTCCGAAATTTCCTGGATTTCATCAATATCACTGAATACAGAATTTATCATTTATGGTGAAAATGACTTAACTGACACCACAATACGATGATGAATTTCCTGTTTGAGGTGTCATATCTGTTTTTGCAATATACTGATTAACACACTAATATTTACCACCACTAAGAATGAGGAATAGAAGGCGCATTGAAAGTCACATGTTGTCAGCATGCAGCTGAGTACTGTCAGTAGCACCTAACACAATGTTTGATCCTAGGAACTACCTTAATGATTAATTAAGAGTATTTCCCATAAGATTTGCTGCTGTACTTGTTCCTGAAATTCTGTAAGAAGAGTGTTTTTGGCTTGATGATAAGGTTGTTATATTAGTTTTTATTTACTATTTTAAAGGTTTGAAAAGATGCACAGGTGTGTAAAATCTTAACAACCTTAATAATATGCATCCAGACAATGTACAGGTTCCCCCCAGTCCATCCCAAGCCCCTCCAGAAGTCTGAATTTATGGACACTGTGTTCAAGTTCAAGCTATAAAACAGTTTACATATTTCAAATGCAATCAGGCTATTACATTTTCCTACCTGATAAAAAAAATCAAAAATCTTTTCCCCTCATTTTTCATTATGTGTTAGGTTTTGAAAAAATCAGTGACAGAAACAGAGAACTGCTGGTGGATGCAGTGCTGACTCAAGTAATCTCTGATAGCTCTCTAACAGATAACACATCTTGCTACACTGCACAGCCACTTTCAGACAGATAATGTGCAATTCTAATTCAGAAAGTGTTTGAACATAATGTTTCTGTCTTGCTGCCTGATCCTTCAACTTATGTTTCTTTGCAGTGTTAAATCTTATATTACAGACCATTGGCTCTTGAAAAAAAAAAAAGAAAGAAAAGCATTTCTGTGGCTGTTTAAGACCTTTTTATATCATAGCTTAGTTTTTATCTGCATTGCTGTATCATGGAATAGTCCAACAGAGAGAATTAATAGATCTTTTTCCTCACAGATGAGAATGGTGTTCAGAATTTGTCAAATCCAGAATATGATATGAAAGCAGAAAAATATTACTGTGACACTGGAAAAAAATCCATGAATATTTGGACACCTTCTGGGTGCTCATGGATTGAAACAAAGGTCTCTGTCTGAGGAAGACTGGAGTGCAAGTTCTATTTTTCAAGGTATTTCCTCTAGTTCCAGAAAAGGAGAAAACAGTTATATTAAAATAATGAAAGTTCTCCTAGGTTAGAAGTGTACTGAAGATTTCAGTTTATCAGAACACTGACAGATATTTATAGAAAGAAGGATCTTCTCAGAGCATGGCATCCACAGGAGGAACAGAGGAACAGGCCTTGAGGGGATAAGGGCTGGCAAGACTGAGCTTAGAGGATAAGATCACTTTAAATGAAGAATCTTCAAAGTAAGAAATAAGTGAAAGAGTTTGTGAGATTCATGCAATCTTCATGCTTCTTTGTGAGGCAAAATGCATGTGACTGCTGTATGATTCTGTGATGTCTGTGAACAAGACCCACTATGCTGACATATTTATTACTTATTGCTTATGCTCAGAAGACCATTAAAAGATTGCCAAATTTATACATTCCTTACACCATGTCTCCATGGGTGACACTTATCATTTCAATATGATTGGGGTGGATGGTTTTAGTCATCTGATATGGAGTGGGCTACAGGTTTAAATATTTCCATGCAGTCCTGCAAAAACCTACCTAACCAAAATATTGGGCATTCCACTTCATTCTATAAAACCACTGATATTGTCTTAGTTGATTTAGAATTATTATGGAGAACTTTTTAAAAATGTCTACAGTGATACTGAGTTGCAGAGTTTTCCACAGTATTATTGAAGAGAAAAATACCCATGTCAACTGGGGACCTTCTCGTTCTGAGTTGTAGATTGGTGAAGAAACTTTACTAATAATGCTACTCTGAACATACTTCTTTGTAAAATATACAGCATTAATTCTTCACTGCTTAATTATAGAACCAGAAGTTATTTCAGATATATAGTAAGGACCTTCCAGAAAAGCTGGTAGCAGGAAAAGCTGTATCATGAGCTGAGTGATTGTTTCCTGAGGCTGTTGTACAATAAGAATATGTGATTTCAGGTGAACTACTTCTATTAGAGTGAGGGTATTAATAATTACATCGTCCAAGCCACTGATGAAACCTTATCTGACATGCAACATTCTGTTAAAAAAAAGTGAACTCAAACAGGAAGAAATGCAGAGAGCACTCATGATTTATCAGGCATATGGGACAACCAGCCAAAACCAGGAGAGTAATGAACCTGAGTGTTTTCAGATATGAAGGCTAGGAGGAGATCTGATTGCTGCCCATAAATGGATCAGGAGGTAAGCACCAAGGAAGGAGATGAGTTATTTAAGCTAAAAGTCAATGCTGCTACTGTAACAACTACTACCAAATGGGACATGAATACTTGGTGACAAAAAACTGAGTGAATTTCTGGGACAAATTCCCTGAAGATTTAAAAGGGCAAAAAAATTCTGCATTTTTGAGATAGTGTTTATCCACTTTGTGCAAAATGGCTAGTTACCTGGATCTTCACTCACTAGGCATGAGAAAGGGGAAGCAAGGAAATACATATGCTGGAATCCAATCACCAATCATTTGCTGGTGCTTGGTCCAGAAGCAAAATGGAATTGTCATTTTTATAGCAGAAAAGATTGTAGGAAAAGCAGTAGAAAAAGTTTGTGTTGAACCTGATCTCAGTTGCCCATCAGAGCTGGAAAAAAGCTTGAGAGAGACTCTTTGAGGAAAGGAATCTTAACACTTCAAGTATTTTAGTAGTCAAAACCAATTCTACTTTGTACCTAAATTTAGATGCTTTCATTGCCCCTGGCTCACAAAGACAAATGGTATTTCTCCTTCTCTTTAATGCATTTAATTTCTATCCTTAAAGTCATTCGTCATCCCAAAAATCATAGCTAGGACATTGTGTTAGGGAATTTGAAATTCTCTAAGAAAGAACTTCACTCTCATTCTGAATGATGCTGAGAGAAAAGTTCTGAGACACTTATTCATACCTGCATGTTTTACTATTCCAGAAATACCCCACAAAAAAAGACAAATTCCTACTTTGGGACTTTTTTACATAACAGTACTGTTCAGGTTACTGTGGGGAACCTGCTTTAGCAAGTGGTTGGACTTGGTGATCTGCAGAGTCCCTTCCAACCCCTGTGATTCTGTATAAAGAAAGACAGGAAGGAAGAGAGCTTAAAAAAACAAACAAACAAACAAACAAAAAAGCGGTAAACAAGGAATAGAAGTGCAGCAATTAAACAACCTCCAAAATGTGGACATTCTGAGAAGTGATGTAATTTAGCTAGAGATACTGAAGTTGGTCCAGCATATGGCAGAACAGAAAATGCAAAAAAGTCAATTGGCACAAGGTGATAGGATGAGAAATTCCAAGAATACAGGAAAGACTTATTTCTTTAGTGCCAATTTCTTCTGGAAAGCATAAGGAGATGACTGTTTGTTTAATCTTGGGATACAGGAAAGAGAAAGCTTGTACATTTCAAGATCGAGGAGAAAAAAAAAAAAGAATATTAAAATAACACTGTAACAAGTGTTTCCTAGCTCATTTTAATTTGAATTTCTAGATGAGCATATTTTTCTTTTCCAATTTCTTATCTGAACAGAGAAAAGCAGTAGCTGAAGGTTAATAAATAAAACCAAGCACTGTTTTTCAGGCATCAGCCCCTCCTTTCTGCTAATTACAGGCACTTTTCAAGCTTTTCATGCCAGCTTATTTGTTTTTCAGTGTATATCATCTCCACAATTCATTTCCATGAATCTGATTATTTCCATTTTCTGCTTCACACAATGAATCACATCTTTGTTTCAAGAGCTCCTTATCTCCTGATGCCCTTTGGGATCAAAAGCATTAAAATTGATACATTGGCTGTTTTATCCCATTACATTAATTAGGAATGAAGATCATGTTTTCAGAAATTACTTGAACCTTATTAAGCATTTATTGAAATCACTGCATTTTAAATATACACATTTGTAGAACTCCTTTAACAAAAACAGGAGAAAGAGAAATAATGTAGAAATCAAACTATCACATCTGGAGTAGACATAGTTACTTTAAATCTGTTATCATTTCTCTCATAGGCAAAAATGCCCAAGGTAAATAGTCAAGTACTCTCCTCTTTAAGAATAGAATTTCCCATGGTTAGAAGACAGGGTGTGTTATTGTTCTGATTAAGAGTTATGTCAAATCCAACTGCTATGTTGAGAAGATAGTTTTGATTTTTTTTCTTGCAGATATTTTTATCTGTATTTGACTACTGTGATTCCCCTTTGGATGGACAATGGGGCAGCTCTCCTTTATATGTTTATGTGTTTTAACTACCAGTTATTTCAATTTAAAATATCACACCTCTATTAAATGTAGGAATTTGAAAGAGGCTTCTGGCACAAAATGAATATAATCTCTCTCCACCTCTCCTGCTTGTGCTGGTGCATCAGGTACCCAGATGCTCACACAGATGTCGTTTTATTGTGCTGGAAAGCAGCTGGATGTCCAGGGGACTAATTCAGACCCATATGTGCAGCACAGAGCAAGCACTACTGTGCAGAAGATTGGCAAAGAATAGGATGGAGAGAGGAGTGGAGAAGAATCAGGTGAGGAAATTGCAGTCCACCATTTCTCCCTCTTCTTTTGGACAGCGTATCCAGTGGCTTCAGGGCAGTACCAGAACAGAGAAACTCTGGGATATTCTCATTGTTTCCCTATTTCAGCTACAGTACCCAGATGTTGGAGTCTGGATCTCATGGCAAGGCTGTGATCCAGTGAAGTTCTTTCAGCAGGTGGTCCACAACAGTGCAGCCATCTAAACATGTATTTGAATAGAGTTGAAATTAATGAATTTTGCTTAGGAGAAATAGCTTGTGGGTGAATTTTAGTTCAAACACAGGAATGCAGGCTTTGCTATATCTGAGTTTTAGAACCTTTGTTTGGGATTGTGGAATAACATATCCAGCTATGAATGATCCCATATATACCTTCAATTTCGCCTGCTTTGAAAATGATTCTGTGCTTCTGGCATTATTTCTAAAGAGGGAAAATAATACCCCCTCTTGCCAAGGGATTTCTGAAAGCCTGTAACAATTACTCATCCTCCCTGCAGACTCAGAAAAGAGAAATTCATCCAGAAGTCCTCCCTAAGCTGCTTTGTTCTGTGGCTTCTGGAGGGGCTTAGTTCTTTCTTTAAATACCTCAGAGAGTCAAAACCTAGGAGCCAAAATAGCTGCAATGAAGTTAAAAAATGTAGTGAGTGCAAACACAGGCCACCCCACTCAGCCAGCTTGGACAAGTTTTGGCAGAGCAGCTGAACTCTTGAGTGCTCAACAGCACAGGATGCCAAAAACTCTGTTCCCACCTCTGACTTCAAATCATTTTCTTTACAACTTCACCTACACTGTCCTTTTGTTTTCATTGTGTCCTTTTTAAATTTTTTTCTTCCTAGATAGCAATGATAGGCATATTTATGCAGATTGCTTAATAGGCAAATGTATTCCTGCATGTGCTCTAATGTGCTTCATGTCATGTTGTTCATTATTGTTTCAGGCTTTAATAATGTTCTCAGCTTGATATAGTTAAGAATAATGAAGCATTTATTTCTATTCAAGAAGCTAATTAAAAGACTCAGTTTTATTTCTCTTAGGTGAGTTGATAGCTTAATTATAGTTGTAGAAGTCAAAAAAAAAAAAACCCCGAAAAAAACCCAACCCATTTCTATGTTGGGTGGCCCTGTATAACTACACTGTGTCTCGGTTTCTATTTTCTCCATGACATTGGGTATTACAGTTCCATGAAAAAGAACAATGCAATGCAGTTTGAAATAGCTACGCTTCTGCTAGTGAGCAGCAACATTACGATGAGCATTCTCAATGTGAGTTAAAGTGAATACTATTTGGAGCTGAAACAGAGTTTTCCATTGTACGTCTGAAAGATGAATGGGACCTGGCTATTGTCTCCACTTGCCACATCCAGTTCAGATCATAAGAGATGGTGTATGGCCTTGTGCCCATTGATCCCAGGCTTAATCCTTCAAAGTGGTGAAGTCTATGGAAACTCTGAGATATTCTGTGATTCACGAGGTTTTGTCTTTGTTGTGTTGTATGCTAGGAGTGATTTGAAGTTATACTGTGATGCTTTCCTAAGAGTTTGCCAGAATTACATTTGGTATTCATTGTTTTCTTGTTATATATATATATGTATATATGCATGTATATGTTTATATGTATATTTGTGAAAGAACATAAATGAGAAATAAATAACAAGGACATAAAGAAACTCTCTCAGTCAGACCATCTCTAGCCTAGTGGAAACAGAAATTACTGCAAGCCCTCCACTCCATAAAACCCTGGTTCTGCACACTTTCAGAGTCCACAAGGAAAGTAGAATTGCCCCTACAGCCTAACTCAGCAAGCAGAGGCAGAACTGCCTGTGGTACTCTAGCTGGGAAATAGGGGTAGTGGGACAAGATTAAAACCTTGGGTTCTGTGAATTCTGTCAGTGCTGTGGGAATGACCATCCTGAGAAACCCTGAAAGGAATCTTGTGCTCTCGGGGAGCTCCTCTGGATGAATCTGTCTTCACCTCTACCCTGATTTCTGCCACCAATTCACCCCAGCCAAGTGGTTTATCTAAGAGAGAATGGAGAGAGAAGAAGTGGATATCCTGCTGTGTTCACATAAGTTTGAGTCTTGAGAGGATCCCATGAGGAGCACCACATGTGCATCCATCTTATGGGAGGAGACTAAAAACAATAAGGAAGACAAAATCATATCTTTCTTATACTCAACATCAATATTTTCTGAATTCTTTGGAGGAAAATTAATCTTGTTTGTGATTTGATTGCAATGCCAGACTTGTCAATCATGGGTAGCAGGAAATTATCCTGTGATAGTAACCTTTCTAGCCAGGTTCTCCCCTACCTATTTCCTTCGTTCACAGACTATAGAAAACACAATCATTTTCCCTGCTGCCAAGCAGAGTAATGGCTGCTTCTGACCATATCGACTACCCACTGCTTATTGAGTCTGGTAACGGGCTAGTTCCTTCTGTTCATTTTAGGTTATAGTCTTCATTTCAGATGTAGTTTTCTCCTATTTATTTTTCTTTTTACTTCTTTTCCAGTGATTAAAAGCAACTTTGAAAGCTTGTAATAAAAAGGCTTAAGAAAAGATTTTAAGGCATAACTACAGTAATGCAATGACACTAACGGGTTGGCTTCTTTTCTCAAAAGCTGGTTTGTCAGATGGAGAAGGATAATTTTCAGACAATCAGGAACTCTCAGAAGAGAGAGGGCTGAAAAGCTGCATAGAGAAGAAGCAAATATTTCACTAATGGAATTGTTTTTCACACCCTTAAGATGAAATGAGGCTCTCTAATAAGAGTCTGATGAAGCAAAGAAATTCAGTGTACAGTGAACGCGGGTCTCAGGAAAAGAGTGGACTGGAAGGAGTGGTATTAAAGTCAGGGTATTTATTATTTTTTGAATGATGTGTACGTTCCCATGCTTGCTTTATTTTGAAAATGACATTTTGAAAACACCAGTGACTGGCATGGAAACAAAGAACTCAGGCTTTCAGGTCCCAGCACAGTGATATAATTATCTAAAGACAGAGAGCTCAAATAGACACACTACCTAATTAAATAAACCTAAACTGGCAGATATCAGTCATTATTTGTACTATAGATGAACCATTTGTCTCCATTTGGATGAAATCTGGTTACTTCATGGAAGAAAATATTAAGTAAACATTGGTACATTCATCCACTCTAGCAAAATCCACAGCTCAATTCCACTGGCATTTCCATAGCAACCTACTTCTAATATAGAAACTCAGCAAGTATGGGTGTCCAGCATTACATAGATTAAATATTTTTCTCTTTTTCTGCCAGCCATCAAATCTGAAAGGACACTGCTATAACTGAAGAATTTGCAGAGGCTCGGCTTAGGTGACCAAAATCTGAACAACAGCCAAAAGGCTATTTAGAAGAACTAGTAGAACTTCCTGCAAGATGCATGAGATCTCTGTACTGGATTTGTGAGAGAGCCTAAGATTTAGACTGTGGTGCTTAATTAATGGAGCAACGTGTTCTAATTTCACATAGGTAATTCTGAAAGTAATGCCACTGTTTCCATGGAAACTACAACAAAGAGCACAGTAACACTATTTGATTGAGAAAACTCTCAGCTACGGAAAACTATTTTTTGACATAGTCACCACCATTAGATATGAACTTTCTCCAGCAATGAACAAGAGCCTGCATGCTGCACTTGTAAAAATCTGTGGGGTGACCCGCAGTTGCTGTTGCCATCACCAATGCTGAAATGCATCACCCATCACCTCACTGCACTCACATTCACAGTTCTCCATCAATGTTTGGAAAGTGTCAGTCGATGTCAAAGGGTGCAAATTACTTCTCATGAAGGAATTCAATTCCACACCTTTCTTTCTTACATAAATTCCTGTCAGACATTTTGTCAGACTGTCCCTCTGCTGCCATCTGTCACACAGCAATAAAATGTAACAAAATACTGGCAGAAAGCTTCAAACTCTACTGTCATACCATCAACAATCTTCTCAGTCACTGTGGGCAAACATAATAAAGATAATAAAATGGGAGGCATTTCTTTTGGAGCATCCCTACTTTCAGAACCAATGTCCTTTACAATTGTGAAAATGTACGTGGGAACAGAAGACATGGAGAGTCTTTAAAGAAAACTAACAGAATAACTATTTGAGACTCCTTGTAACAGACATGACATTGATCAATACTTCCTGCAAGCGCTCAACTCAGGAGGTACAAAATGCAGTTCCATGATTTTATTCTTTCATTGCTCAGTCTTCAAACAAGGCCAAACACTTCAGGGAACACTATTTAGGATTCATGTTCTTGTACATGCCAGGATCTTTCTGTTGTAAAGACACACTTGTTTTGCTGTGATAGTGACCCGTTGGGAAACACAGAACCACTTTCTCTAACGTAGTGTTAAAGTGATGGGGTTTGCGTTGTCAGTGAAATAAGCTTTACACTGAGGACTGCATAGGTGAAGCTACTGAATGGTGCTGGGATGGGCATGCTCTAAGGACATGGAGATCTCCAGTTGACACTGTGCTTTCACAACACTTGCCTAGCAATAGGCAATTCTCAGCATGCAGGGATTTTTCTCCGATAGCCCATGTCTTTTGCAAGTGGAACCTTCTCCCTGTTGCCTTCCACGCCCTTGAGGAACCATAAGGAAGGCAAAAGATCTCTCCCACATCTTGAGGATGTTGTTATATCTCTGTGCATAGCGCTTTGGTCACAGACAGATGTTGTGCCTGACTGTCAGCGTTACCCAGTTCCACATGATGGATTTGTTATCAAAGGAGAAAACTAAACAAGTGCCTCCCTATGGATGAGACATCAGAGGACTTCAAAGAGGTTTGGTGAGTGGGAGGTAAAATTTCAAGCTCTTCCTGAAGACCAGCACCTGTCCAATCCAGATAGGAATATCACTCAGAGGAGCCTTCCCAAATTTAGCACTGTGTTTTGGGATATGTTATTCAACTTCCACGTCAATTTTAATTGTCCTGTGCAGTGGTTGTTTTAACTCCACAGTGAGTGTTCTGAGAACTAAGGTATTTTAATCACTAAACTATTATTTGTTAAAGTAAGTAACTTATAAGAAATTTACCACTGGGTCTTCCAGATGGGATAAGTCATTCAGGCAGTAATTGATATTTTAATTGGAGAAAAAAGGAAATATTAAAGCAAAGAGGGCAGAAGTAAGAGGACATGATTTAATTACTTGCAGAATGATGTGGCTCCACACTGGCAGTCACTGCAGACATAGGGAGGTACAGAATTAAGAAGAAAATAAACAGAAATCTGGAATTGCACTGTGGGCCAGAATAGACAAAGTGCTTAGAGAATAGGAAGGAACAAATGTTCTACATGACAGAGACAGACTCAGAAACAAAAAGCAACCAAGAGCTCTGCAGGTCATGCCATCCTTGGGAAAGAAGAAAAACTAAGAAAGACTTCACAATAGCCGTAGCCTAGGATAGTATTTTTCTTACACTTTCAGATCTATTTCATATACAATGAGTATATACTTCATAGAAAAACATAAGCGGTCCTTTCCAGTGTTACCCACCTTTGGTAGTCAGAACTTCTTGTACATCTAGGCCACAAGGCACAGACCCTCTCATCTTCATGCCAGCCAGGCTGCAGGACTTTTGGAGCAGGAGGGTTATGTCCATCCCGATAGCAAATGGAGTCAGCCCATGTTTGGTGGCACAGTGAGGCAAGTCCTCCAACCATGTTCACTTTGGCTTACCTACCTCACACGACACGTGTGATCACAGCAGTACTTGACAAAAAGACTATGTTTTGCACTACCACTCAGCCTCAGGTTTGCACGTACTGAACACTGCTTCATTGTGATGTTGATATGGGTAGAGACTGAGCCATGGAAATTCATCAAAAATGTGTGTGCAGGAAGAAGAGTAAACACAAGCATATACACTGTCAACAAAGCTCAAGGGATTTTACTGGAGGGAGAGGAGACTTTTCAGGCTGCTAGATACTTCTTCAAAAGAATAATTCCTTAGTACTGTAAGCACTTGAACCTGTAGGTCTTATTTACTCCAGGAGTTTCTGTTAGTCGCTAAGTATTCTTTATAAATGGAGAACGTATATTCTCTACATAAAATTGTAACAGTAGACATAATTCAAGTGTATGTTATTTCACTGTAAAAGCATAGGCAGTATTTTAGTTTTTTTGTTTGCCTTTAGTTTAGGTGCTAGCTTTTCACTCAAGGCAGTTCACAACCCAGAAGAGATTAAGAGAAAACTTACTTCTAAAACACAGGAGTTTATATGTCTTCCTAAGCCGTAACTTTCTTCTTTTATGGGAAGATAGGATTCAAAACTGCTAAGATCTTCTGGTGCCTGCAATGAGCATCCATGAGTCCCCACTGTATGGTCTCAGCATTGGGAACATTCTTTGTCCCAGCATGTCACTATTTCCATGTGTCAGCAGGGTGACTTTATAAACATGTATCAGTACAGACAGACTTGTAATGTATAGATCCATTATATGAAAATGTGTTAAAATGGTGCTTGTCCTTCTCTATCCTTCTTGACTTTAACTTTTTTGTTTTGCTAAATTCCTCTCTGGGTCAAACAGGCGATTTGTCATCTGCTTCTGCATATTCAGGATAACTCTGAACTTCCTTGTTTATGATAGTGGAGCTAATAGAATATTCCACTATCATAAAAAATACCTCCTCCATTTTTTGTTGCATTTCATATTTCAAATGTCATTTGCTAAACCTGGAAAAAGCTGCAGTACCTCAATTCAAATACTGTTGAAATCCTTATTTTTCTTTTTCTGGCTCTACATGCTCCTAAAATTTCAGGAAACCATAATTCCTCTTAATCCTCAAACTCCTTATCTCCTCATATACAATACAAAGTATGAAACCATGTATATATGACAAGGGAAAGAAAATTTTTGTTTGTACACTAGTTGATTTCAGAAAATAAGTAAGGACAACAATTCAAAAAGTCTCTGAGACTTCAATGTTCTTAATTTGTTTAAGTCATTCTGGTCCTCAGAGTGCTAGCACTCTATGCATTATGGCAGTACCTTTTCAGGCTCCTCACTATGGTCAGAGATCATTTCCATTGTGTTGAACCAATGTGAGACTTAGTAAATCTTTGGCTGAATCCTCCGGTTTTCATACATTTTTACAATGCAATCCCATTACACAACTCTTTAATTTCCATGACATTGGTTCTTACAGGAATCTTGTCCAGATTGACATTGAAAATTGCCATTCATATTTAATTCTTATTCTTAGATTTCTTTGACTTCTCTACGTTTCATAGTTGCTGTCCAGAGCACAACAAAGGACCTCACTGCAAAGCTCTGGTTACACACAGAAGTATTTGCAGACAAGTCTGAAGAAATTATTTGATAATTCTTCTGCTTTTGTTCCTCTAGCAATTCACAGGACAGATGTTTTAGAGCTCCAGGAAAACTTCATCTGAACTGGAATGAGCAACTTTATCTTATATGCAACGTTAATGCCAATTAAGATGGCAATGAGACAGTAATTATTTTCTAATTATAATTGACAGTAACAATCATACTAGATTGCAAGTAGTATATAAACATTAACAGAGTTAAAAGAGTGTAAATAGAACTCAGCCATTTACTTGAGTGAAATAAGAACTATTTTGAAGCTGATCACATTAAGCTGGAAGTGTGACTGATACACCCAACCTTTGCTTCACTGACAGTCTGCAATATGAGCTACATCTTAGTTTAAAATGATAATGGTACTTAGTGTTACCTGGGGGAAAAGAGACCTAAACATCTCTCACTCAGTCTAAAAAATATGAGTCTTGTCCCAACAAGATCCAAATTCTGAAAAAGCTAGATGCTTCAGTGTTCAGTGTCTCTGCCTCACCGGTGCATTGCACATGTGCCATGTGATGGAAAGTGAGCAGCCTAATGTTATCAAAGTTAGACCTGACTGCTGAGCAGAGAGATTGCATTGCAAGAGGAAACCTTTGTGTGCCAAAGGAAAGTGTGAAGGACAAAAAGCCAGAAACAAGGCCAGGAAAATCAACAACCTTGCAAAGCCTTTGAGTTTGCCCTTGGATTCAGGTTGAGTTTCTAGGAGTGCTGCCATATGGATGAGGCATAAAATAAAACTAAAAAAGCCCCATAAAATAAAGGATCAACATTTCTTGTTAATGTGATGAGGGACTTCTCTGAAATTCTGGCCCACACACAGTGTGACACTGTTTCTGTCAATGACCAAAACAAATGTGGATCTTTTACTTAGTTCAAAGATAGTAGTTTTGATTTTGTTTCTGTTTTTTTTCTAAATGCCAGTGTCAAAACTCCCTGTTGCTGTCCTTCAGAGAGCTCTTTGTCAAGAGCTGTACTGGGAAGGGCTTGTTTCAAATACCATCTCTGAGCATCCTATTGCAGCCCCACAGATATTCGCACCTGTCTTCTTCACACCAGTCCACGAGGAGAAATAGTGGCTGTTCTCTTTTCAGAAGATGAAGGTAGTTTGGGCTATGCTGCTTCTTAGGTGCTTTGATTCTAAAGCATTACCTTGTAACTTCCTGATTCCTATATCAGAAGCAATTTTAGACATCTAGAAGTACCATAAAGGGGCTAAAATGCCAGTCCCTCTGAGAGACTGTAGTATCACACTCGTGGAAAGTCCAGCATTATCTCTTTTTGCCTGATGGTTCTCCATCTTGTTTCTTGGGTCAGCTGCAAATCTCCTTATTTCTCTTACACAGAAACACCCTCATTTTCTATCAGACAAGTCAAAAGACCACTTCAGGATCTTCTTCATGGAACCATCACAGTCCCATCATAAAAGGTCCCAGGATGGCTTCAGTCATCCTAACCAGTCCTCAAATGAAAACAGGTTATCTGCAACAAAATAACTGGAAAGTATAGTAAATGAGCAAAGTAAAGCAAAGGAATGATCCGAAATATGACTCAAAATGGAAGAGAATGAGTAACTGAGCAGCAGGCAGAAAGCACTGTTGGGGTGCAAGGTGCTTCTCATCTAGCAGTCTCAGTCTGGATAATGAGTTATTTGCTGTTTGTGGAATACAAAGAGGAATTGCACAACAGATTGTGCTGCAGATGCCATTGTTTAAGGGTTTTTTTTATATATGTTTTGCTTTTGGGGAATAAAAATGAAGTGGCAAACAACATTTATTGTTGGTAGTTACCAGAGTTATTCCTGGAAGCAGAAAGTGTTATGAAGTTATAAGTTGGGTAACAAAAATGAGTACATTTTTAACGCAGTGTTATTTCATTTTATGTAGTAATACATTTGAAAATGGGAATAAGGGAGCACTGTAATGAGAAGCTTTAGAACACATTTAATTGGGAAATGTAGAAATGATGTATTGTTTTAGTAAACTTTCTCAAAAAAAAAAACAAAAAAAAAACAAAAACCCAAAACTATTATAATTGCTAACTTTTTCCAAATGCAGAAAAAATCAGAGAATAAATAAAATAATGGGAATACCATAAAGTTGAAGATATCTGCTTTGGAATACAACTTTCTTGCTTTTTTAATATATTTACATGGGCATATTTGGTAAAGACAAGCACAGGACTATTTGTGTCGAATTATAAGCAAAAAACACAATCTGTAAAATAGATACAAGTTTTCTGCAGTTAAGGGTTTCATTCCATTTCTTCTGAGGTCTAAGCACAAAGACCACTGTTGACTTTACTAGAAGTAGTATCAGTCACTGTGAAAGAAACAAAATTACATACTGAAAATTGTTGTTTACTGGACTAAATAATTAACGGCTAGCGACCCAGAGAAGAAGAGTAAATTAGCAAACAGGAGCAGGCAAAAGATAGAAAAGAGCTGAGTGAAAACTTCATTGAGGACCTTGAAACAAAAAGTGTGATGAAAAAATTCAAAATTTTTCCTACCTTCCTTCTTCTCTGCTCTACTGCCTTTTTGCCTCCCCTCCTTTTTGCCTCCCCTCCTTTTTGCCTTCCTTTCTCTATCTTGGTTGGGCGGCGTTCTTCCATTGTTTTGGAGCCTGAATGGAAATCTCTTGTTAGTTCAGGTGTATCTTTTTTCATCCAAAGGAACAGGCATTGTTCTTGCATGCTAAGCAAGCCTGAAGTTTTGTAATAGTGAAGTACTTTTTAAATTCAAAATATGTGCAGGTCTGAGCTGAATCGGTGCTTCTTTCTGATCAAAGTCATCTGTCAGTTACATGTGTGACACTGACCAGTGCATCTGTCTTTGCTGTTTTTGTTACATCTGTAACTTAGGGGTTGTCTCGACAGAGATTATAGAATCTTTAACTAAGATATATCTCAGTGGTCTTGTCCACATTTCTTTCCTATTTATTGTAGAGGTCCCTGTTGAGTCTTCCACATTGCCCCACCACTGAGATTTGGCTTTGTTTTTCCTTAGCTTTTAGAGCTTGCTCCACCAAGATCTCATCTATACTGAGTGGCTAATAAGCCACAGGGCTATGTTGCCGTCCAGGGGCATCCTGGGGAAATGGGCTGGCAGAAACTTCATGACGTTTTGAAGTACTGGATCAAGTTGCCCAGAGAGGTGGTGGATGCCCCGTCCCTGGTGACACTCAAAGTTAGGCTGGCTGGTGCTCTGAGCAACCTTATGGAGCTGCAGGTAACGCTGTTCATTGCAGAGGAGTTGGACTAGATGACCATTAAAGGTCCCTTGCAACTCAAACTATTCTATGATTCTACTAAGCTCGAAAAAAAGTGCAAAATCTTACACCTGTGAGACTGTTGCACTGCTGTGGTAGACAGTCAGCTGTGATGCAATAGCCACGGTGGTGCAGTTAATTCTGCAGGTGCAAATCCACAACACACCTCTTACCAGCAGCTGTAATCTTAATCAGTCAGAGCTCTGACAACCACTTCTCCTGAAAATGCAAATATGAAGTTAAATTTGTACTGGAGTTTGTGGCTCAGAGTCCAGTTTTAGATTAGCTAGGTGAGTAGCGATAAAAAGACGACTGCTGCAGGCTGGAATTAAGCACAGAATGTCTCTGATGTTGTTCTGAAAATAAAACAACAATTGAGCAACAAACTCAATGCTGAACCAGGTGCACGAGTAGAAATTGTGCTCTAAATTACAATCTCAATAACACCAGTGGAATAATTCCTGGGAAAGCAACAATGTAAATGTGAAACACATGTTGTTGTACGTGGGGGGAGATCTCACCAACATTTTATAGCCACAGACGTTATCATGTCAGCGTGGCAGAATGCTTAAAAATATAACATGAGCCTTTTCTGATTCTCTAGATGATCGGAATGTTGGTGTTAACCATGGAGAAATCCAAGCCTGAAGTTTGATCCCGTATGCAGAAAATACTGCAGTGTTTTACAAAATTGAAATAAATGAACAGAACAGAATCAATACCTGGAGGCAAGGAGCTGCTTCAAATTTAGTAGCATTGATTACAGCCTGGTTGTTTAATATCACACACAGGGGGATCATAACTGTTTTCAGGAAGAATAAAATGTTCTATGCAATATCTGAGAAACAAGACAGAAAGCAAAGACCATTAAAACAAATGCTAGGATTTTTCTTTTATTAGTCAGATTTTTTTTACAGCCATAGCATGTAGCAGTAGTTAGATAATTAGAGTGAGTATCTCATAAATAAAGTGTGCTTCTCAGTATAGCATACAAGTTGCAGTAATAACCGCTGTCATTAGGCTGGCAGTCTTTTTCTTGCATTTAAAACAAAGACAGAGTTATAAACTCTGACATCTGCTCATGAGTTTTGTTAACTTATGCAATGCATATTTGCATTCATTCCAAATACATATGGAGTTAAAAACAAAGTTGTATAATGGAGGTTGCTCCAAAAGTAATGCCTCCTATTTATTTCCATGGAAACTATGGCAGATACAAAGAGAATGATAGTACTATTTGAGAAAGCAAATTCTCAGCTACAAAACATAATTTTTCAACATGTTCATCACCATCAGCTATGCATTTTCTCCAGTCATGAACAAGAGCCTGCGTTCCATGCTCTTAAAAATCTGCACTAGCAGAGATGACCCACTATCACCACTGCTGAAACGCACCACCCACAACCTCAATGTGCTGACACCCCGTGTTTGGTCTCCATAAATATTCAGCAAGCATCAGTGAAAGACAATGAGTGCCGTTTTTTCTGCATGGAGGAATTCAGTGATACACCTTTGCTTCATATGCACCTCCATGCCAGACAGGCATGTCAAACAGGCCCACCTGTCTCTTGACAATAATATATAACAGAATATTTGAGGGAAGTTTCCATCTTTACTGTCATACTACCAACAAATGCCTCTGATATCATGGGTCACCATAATAAAAAGGGAGGCATTACTTTTGCCTTTGTAGTTTCAGTGTATAGTCAATTGAGAAAGTGAGACCAGAGTGCAGAATGCACATTGTCTCCCACTCCTTCTGGAAACCTTTTTTTCCAATGGTACCTTCATTTAGCACAGTTTCTTGTCTTTAGGGTTGGAGTGTACTGGGGGAATTGAAGAGGATTTATGTCACTGCTGTCTCTTGTGTTCTTCTGAGTAAGGCATACAGGCTTACAGCTGGCAACAGCTTTATGACCAGTTACGAAGATCCTGAATTGTATGGTTTACAGCTTAGTATTGGAAAATAAACCAACTCTGTTCTGTTTAATATGCTGAGCTACAGACTGCAGCAATTCTTCAGTCAATTCAGGAGCTTTTCAGCTCCCTCCTCAAAGGAGCATTAGCATCTATCATGGGAATTATGGACAGAGAGCAGATTTATCTTTCCTACATAGATTATGGGAGTCTCACACTTTTCTGGGCTTCTTACGTGAATCTATGGAGTAAGATTCCCTTAAAGATGGAGTAAGGCCTTGTCTATGGATATCTGCATATCATAGAGTTTTTCTGATTTCTGGAGCCTTACAGAGCTGTTCTGATAGTGTTCATCATGAGAGGGAAAGGGAAAGGGAAAGGGAAAGGGAAAGGGAAAGGGAAAGGGAAAGGGAAAGGGAAAGGGAAAGGGAAAGGGAAAGGGAAAGGGAAAGGGAAAGGGAAAGGGAAAGGGAAGGGAACAAGCAAGAAGTAGTTGCACTTTAAAAATAATCTGCTGTGAAAACACCTCACCAAATCTCATTTGCTTCTAATATTTTTTATCTCATCAAAAGTATAAATCAACCTCAGATAATGCTATCATAATATTTCCCCTAAGTGCCGTGTGTAGTACTGCAAAATCAGATGGTCATATTTAGTATTCATGTTTGAGAGCCCAGTTATGAAACTGTCAGATTCTTCTGAAGTATTTTTGCAAAAGAAAATGCCAATACTTAGCATTCTATTTAGTTCTGTAGTGCTTTCAGGTTATTAACTAATCAATCCTTACTGTGTCTCTGTGCAGCAGACAGATTTCTATCCCCATTAGACAAAAACTCTTCCCTGTAAGAAAATACATACCTTTGAGGTATGTAGTCAACTTATCTTCACACAGAAAGTTTGAATAAATATCCAAGGTGAAATTTCTTGCTTAAACCAATGAAAATTTTGATACTGGCATTAGTTGTGTCAAGCTTTCACTCTCAGGTTCTTTATTGTTCATATGAAAAAAGCACACGCAGTTCTTATATGTTCCTATTATTATAAACTAAATAGATTCCCCTGCCGGGAATTGCCATGGGGGGATTATGTTGACATGGGAGCAGTACTGACAATGTCAAAACTCTCTGTGTGTGGCACAGTTTTATTGAGTGGGATGAATGCAGTCAAAAATTCAGACTCCTTCCACTGTGTTTAAAAACATATGTACAAAATGCAGCCCCAAGCTGAACATTCCTCAGCTTTGCTTTAAAAAGAGATGCTCAGAACCCCCTATAACATTTAAGTTTTTTCTCCATTGTAGCGTGCCCAGGCCCATTCCCAGCTGGGTTTGAATGTCTTTGAGGAGAACACTTCACAGCCTCTCTGCCTGTATCATGACTGTAACCATGAAGATCTAAGTATATGTGTAAGACAAGATTTATATGCAGGTGAAATCTGTCTTATTAGACCAAGTAGTACAGTTAGAAAACAACAAACACACTATTTGGTAAACAAGTACTCCCTTAGGACTGCAGTAGATCTTCCTGGGCAAATACAAAGTTGGCTTGTTGTTATTTACCCTAAGAGAGTACTGCAGTTCTTATTCCTCATGGATTGCCGTGGTGCCTAATTGAATAGAAGCAAGCCTTCAAAGACCGTCTTATATGTACCAATCTGACCACAATCATCTTTGAGTATTTAATTCTGCTGTTGTAGAACAACAACAACAAAAAAACCACTAGATAGAAAAACACAGTTGTTTGACATTTCTTTTTCAAATCCAGGATGACCTGGAAACTATTTATCCTAACAGAAGAAACTTGATACTTTTCTTTGTCCAGAGACTATGAGATGAATCAACAGCCTTCAAATAATCCTCAATATGTAAGCATCAGGTTTGTGTACCTCTACTTAACAAAAGCATCTTTGGTCTGCAACTGAAAGGTGATAAATTAGTGTTATTAACTGTAAATTGTGAAATTATTTCTATTCTTGTCTTTGCAGATAACAAAGCTTAGATTTGAGATTTCTTGGCTGGATTATCATTGATTCAGCACAATACAGCTGATTGCAATCAGGTTACGCCATATTAGACCAGCACCACTGAACGCATAATCTGCCCTGGAGAATAAAAGATTATTTGATCATTAAAGCCTTAATGTGATTATAATAATATTTTTGGGATGAGAAAGTCAACATAATTTAGACATATATGAGAAATAGAATTGTGTTTGTTTTAATAAAGGACTTAACTTTCTAGACTGGTTTTAAAGCACGTGTTTAAAAAAGAACCTTTATCCTAATATGTGTAAAATACCTTACTTTGTTTTCTTTATCAACTCAACAAATTTTGTTGTTTTTTTCTCCTGAATATTGTACATTTATTTGGCTTCAGTGAGAGTCTCGCTACAAGAGGATTTTTTTTTTATGTATCTATTACTTGTTCTGTGCTGCTGAGTAGGCATTGTTAAAGGATATAGGATTATTTTTGTGCTTTCATTGGTTGGTTGGTTGCTTTTTCAGAGAGACAATAGCTTTTTCATATTTCAGGAGAATCTCTTTACAAAATGTCAGATTTTCCTCCAAACTACATTGAATTGGTGTAGTACTAAAAATAATGTAGATTATTACCGAAGCAGTTAATTGCTGAATTTACAGGATGTGTAAGAATTTAAATACATTTTAAAGAGATCTATGAATGCTTGCATCAGGTTTTGGTTTCAGTTTTACATGATGAGTAATTCCACAAAAGGCTATGCTGTTAGTTAAAATTTCATAATTTACTCAGAAATATTAGATTTCATATATTAATGATTCATGATGCTGCCAAAGATTCAGGTAAAAAAAAAAAAGGAAAAACCAAAATCAAACCCACAAACAATCTAATTGGTTGAAATGAGGAAAAAGTACATGCTTCAGAGCCTCTCAACTGTAATTTTTCAGTGTAAAATAAGATATTTTTCTTTCTTTCTGTTTAGTTTTCTAGCATATTTCTAGAGAGTATTATGTATTATGCAGATGATTGTGCACACATATTTTTCCTTATTATTTTCAGACTTTGCACAATTGTCTAATAGACTTTATTTAGAAGCCGATAAAAATATTTGCTCCTGATGAAAAATGATTGTATGTGTCTCAGTTTGTGATTGCTTTGTAATTCCAATTTTCTACAATGTTCTAATCAACTGTATTCATACAAGGCCTTTTTGCTCTGAAGTGGGTAAAAGGCATTATTCAATATTTATTCATCTATCTGTCGTGTGTCCAATAAGAATTAAGGTGCTTTTTGAAAAGTCTTTTTCTTAACCCAAACAAATGTTAGCACCAAAAATACTGATGCTCAAGAGAGACAGGAATAGCTACCGTGGTTTACAACAGCTTGCAGAAGTGTCAGGCCAACTATCTGTGTAAAAGGGGATAGGACTAAAAACACACAATACAGATAAATGGAGGTGTCTAATACCAAGACAGAGGACATGGAGACCTTCCAAAGTATGAGAAGCTTAAATAATGCTCATATCTATGCTTAGGTAACTGTGTCCCAAATTTAGCCAGAAGAACTTACACTGACCTGTAAACACCTCTTCCAGTTATTAAGGCAAAAGATAGGATTAATTTATCCTAGTGTGAGCCAATGGTGTCTACTCTAGAGAGAATCTACTCTCTAGAGATTTGACAGAACATATCATTTATCTTTAATTAGGCACCTATGTCTGGGAGAATAAGCCACTCTCAGCAACAACCTATCAGTCAACAGTGATCCAAATGACAATTTTAATAGCATGCTCAATTTTAAATATCTCAGGCTACCATGACTTTTTTAAGCAAAACTGTCATTCTCTTAATATAGCATGTGCAATGTGCAGGACTTCAAATAGTCAGTGTTAGAGTGTCTTAGCAATGGTTAAACCATTCTTTCAAGCACACCAGATTAGACAGGAACAGCATCATCTCCTGTGGTTTGCTACTTCACCAATCTTGTTCTCACTTGCAAACTTTGCAGCTAAAATTAATCAATTGATGCTTCCTACTGAATATTCCTTGGAGAGTCCAGGTAGAAGGGTGTGTGTGATGGAGAGTGGCTGTGAAGAACAGGTTCCTGATGCCTGCTGTTGTGACATCAAAGGAAGTCTAACCACTCTACACCTTATTATCAGCTATCATCCTGAACTCAATGGGAAGGACTGGCTTTATTCAATGCTAGACTATTCTGTAATTTTTTTAATGAGATTTCAGAGTCAGTTTTCCAAGTCAGAACATTGTCTTGAAAGTGACAGGAAAAACATGATTTCCAGAATGACCCAGGAAAGTGTGGTTTGGTTTGCAGCAGGTATGGAGCTATGAAATAGAATTTGACTAAAAGCCACCGTACTTTTTACTTGAATTAGTTTTCTTTTGAGTTAAATTAGCAAATAAGCCTGAGCAATTAAAAGCATGCTGGTGTAGTTTAATATAGTCATGTACTTTCAAGTAAACAAAGATTATTAATCAGCTAGACAGCTTTGGTGAATCAGAAATTTCTACTATGCTACAAAGAAAAATCTCAGATATAATCAGGTGACGTTCTCAGAAGGCCCCATTGGCCGCATCTTTCTGCTCCTGCTGCAGTTAAGGGAAGATCAGTGCAGACCAGGAGAAGTGGAATGCTCCTGATTCTGGAGGTGCTCCTGGCATCTGGTTCAGTCTTGAACTGAGGCACGGGACTCCTGAATGGTCTTAGGTGGCACTTAAGCAGTTAGTGCCACCAGGTGAATGCGAAGATGAAACTGATAGAATCATAGAATCATTTGAACTGGAAGGGATCTTTAAGCATCTTCTAGTCTAACTTCTCTGCAATGAATAGGGACATCTATAGATGGAGCATTTCACTGGGAAGTTCAGAACGGAGCTATGAAGAAATAGTTTGCACCTGTATAATTATTAAACTCTCTTAACCTCAATATCCGGGTGTTTACATCTAACCTATCTGCCAGGAAACGAACTGCCCTGGCTGACTATAACTCCATCCTATGCCTGGGAATTGCCTGGGAGACAGTGAGTGAGCCTGAATCACAACCAGAGTTTCTTTGTTTAATAATTCAACAGTGCAGTTTACACCATTTATAAGATATCTGAGGTTCAGGGCCTAGAAGTGTTTCCTGGTGTTGTTTAATTTATCAGTGCAAATGGAGTCTGCGAAGTATAGAAGGCATTACTCACCCAGAGAGCCCCACACAGGAAAGAGGGAAAGCCCTGAGACACTGCATTTTGCCTTTGTAGCAATAATATTTTTAATTCAGTGGAACAAATGAGTCTATATCAGAGGAAACTGGAAACAAATATTGAACAGAAGTTGGAACTAACTTGAGTTGATGGTCCTTAAAAGTACGTAGAGGTGATTTTTAAAATTTAAAAAAAAAAAAAAAAGCTATTTTGTACCAATTTCCCATAAAAAAATATTTTATCAAATAACAGTGGTTTTCCCAGAGATGTTGTGGGTGCCCATCCCTGTGGTTCTATGAAGGCTTACACCTCAGCATTTACTGAACTTTTTCAAGGGTTGTTCACTGTGTGATGCACAGTGGACTTTCCAAACAAGATGTAATATGAGGGGCTTCTTTTGCAAATTCACCATTAGAGGCAAGCATTATGTACAACTGTCAATAGTGTAGTACTGGTTAAGGACAATGAACAGACTTCCTATTTTTTAGAGGTTATAATAATTAACCTTTTTAGCATCTGAAATTTCTCAGAATGTTCTGTCTGTGCTGTAAATACCAGTGCCTGCTAAATGAATGTCTTTGTCATATATGGAAATAAGGATTGCTTCTGTTTTTAAGAGAAGGTCCAAAATTGAACATCAAGGCTGACAGCAGGAGGTACTTTGATGAGCTTCCATCTGGAAAGGCAGTGCATGCATATGGAAGAGAGATCGTAACCTGAAGATTAACATGACAAAGCACTGCTGCAAATTTTCAACTGGAAAGACAGAATTGCTTTCAACTCAGACAATAAATTAGATATGATTCACATGCAGGGTTAATAGTAATATCTATGGTGTCAGAAGCATGCAGTAATTACATCTATGAAGATGAGCTCTGATGCTGTGGCTGCTGCAATTATTCAGTGCTTCTGGAAATCCCTTCAGAAACACCAAAGCTAAAGCCCCAAATGGGGAACTCTGCAGCCACCTAATGCCTTTCAGTTTAATACTTGTTGTATACTTTAACCTCTTGTTATTTTCTTTAACCTCTATGCCAATAGACTCTTTATTTTCTGAAGCATACAAAATATTTTTTTAAAAATATATATATTACCCAAAAACAGAGTGCTGGGATCAGTGGCTGTGTTGCTTTCCCTACAATTAAAACCAGTTCTTTGCTGGGGAATTGCCACTTGTGATTAGGAAAATCAGTAGTCCAGAAGGTGGCAAATGATAAAATAGCCAAGCATTACCAGAAGATGTTTTCTGGATGGTGGGGCTGCTGAAACATTTCCTTTTTCCTTTATAAACTATTAAAATTCTTTTTTTTTTTTCTTCTTTTACTTATTTCCCTTTCAGTTTGGAGTGCAATCAGATGCAGAAACTAATATGCTCAGAGAAGCAGATTCTGTTATAGATGTGACCCCAACTTCCCTTACTCCTTTGCTTTACTAGCTGGATTGTGAGGGGCTGTGTGTGTGTAATCTGTGGTGCAAATAAGGAAAGCTGAAATTGAGAATGGGCAGAACAAGATTTTAGCTTAAGATGATTTGGGGGAAATTTAGGTTATTTACAGATTTTTTTTTCTAATATTTCTCTTTTTTTTTTTTTTTTTCCTCAGTACATGAACCAATGATCAGAAATTGGTGCAAATAATCATATTAATTCTTCAAGTTGAGATTGTTCTATCTGCCCCAAAGGCACTCTTTATTTCAATAATTTTCTTAGAGTCTTGTCTTCTGAGAAGCATTGGATCATTGCCCAGAGGGTCCTAGTATGCCGTGGGGGAACAGAAAGACATCTACTGTCTTATTTAGATCACTCAGAATAATGTAGGTATGTAGCCATTCTCACTAAAGTGGTTTATCAGCCTGTTGTATCAAGCGAGCAGTATGGTCACAGGAACCAGTAAACTGACATTTTTAACAGGGAGTGGGACAGAATAAGGAAATCTACTGAAGACAAGTCAATCTCAATTTGCTTGTTGAACTAAAACTGCATTTTTGCAAATACAAATTCAGTAATTACTAGATGCAGAATCATTTGCCTCTCGAGTACTGAACTCTCCAAAAAAGTAAAGGTGCAAGTGTTGAAATATATGTGCATTTACATTTATACTCTAGCATATCCATATATTATCCTGTCACTTAGTGAAAGAATATGAAGAATCTCTGGACAGCAGGATTACTCACGAGAACATTTCTGTGATTCTCCCTTCAAATGCATGCTGGGTATCATCTACAGATTTCCAGTCAATTGAGATACAGTCTCCCAGTGCTTCCCCTCTTGGTAGGGAACTTGGTAGGGATGGATGTTGGTGACTCCTGCTGACTTCCCATGGCATCTTCACAGCCTGAAACTTGTCTGGAGCTATGAGAAGAGTATCATAAACTTTGATAAATCTGCATTACTACTAGCAAAGTTTTGGATGTAGTAAAATATAGTTCAATCAGACCACTGAAAAAGACCTTGCACCCTTCTTTGCAGGTCCAGTATTTGCCTACATGTCTGACAGTAATCTCATGGTGGCCTCTGAGGACAAACTCATTTGCATCCTCTGCAGATTTTCCAATCTAAAGTAGAGACATTACTTCTAATTGCATTCTCACTCTTAATTTATGTTTCTTTTCCTGGATTTACTGTCCAAGGCTTTATCTTTTCCTCTTTATAACATTTCACTGCCTGTGAGCACTTGCAGTGCTAAAAAAACAACACAAGGAGCTGAATATAGACAGGGTAGGTCTTCGGATTATTTGAATGAAGGAAAATTCATGTATGGATTACAAAATGAGTTTAGCATACACTGCATTAAATCTGTCTCAAAAGATACAAAAACAGTTTGTTTTTTTGACAAGACTTCCAACACTCTGATTTCACACCTTCAGTCAGGATGCTCAGCTACCTCCTCCAAGTGCTCCCTCCCAGTAATAGAAAAAGCATCCAAATCCCTCTTGTGTGCACAAGAGTCAGATGAAAGCATGTTTGGAGCACATATCAATGCACAGTACTGCTTCAACCTGTTTTGTTTGGGCTCAGAGCCTCTTAACAGGGAGCTGTGAACACGTGGCTTGGCTCACTTCGGATTTGCTCTTCCACCTGGAAAGTCATCCTCTCTCCAACTGTCAGAAAGACATCTAAATCTCCTTAATAAACCAAATTATAAAACAAAACCAACCGACCAAACAAACGCAAACAACACAAAACATGACTGCTTTTGAAACTTATCAAATGATAGTGAAAAAGAGGTTTGGCACTCCCTTAAATAAACAATTCATTTCTCTTTGTCATTTTCTAATCAACCCTAGTTTTGCTGATTTTATACCCTTGTTTGATACATATGGTATTATTTCCCTAGCACTTTCTAATTTTGACAGCAATTTTGTCAAACAACTGCCCTTTTTGCTATCTGTAGTGTTCTACCATTTCTCATTTGGCTGTCTTGTTAGTGGTGCCACAGGTCAATGTGGGCTATCTGCATATACATTACTTCTCTTTGTGTTCTGGAGCATCCTGCAGTTCCTCATGTTGTTATCTTGTCAGAAACACTGCAAGACAGAGTGAACCATCTGTACATCCACCTTAACTCATACCTGCCTGTACCATCTGTCACTACAGTAATAGGTGGAGGTAAGTAAAAGCCTTTAACTGACTGAAGGAAAAAAATCTCCTTAATAAACCAAATTATAAAACAAAACCAACCGACCAAACAAACGCAAACAACACAAAACATGACTGCTTTTGAAACTTATCAAATGATAGTGAAAAAGAGGTTTGGCACAGAATGCCCAGGGAAGCAGTGAAGTCGCTGTCCCCTGGGGGTGTTCAAGACACATGGAGATGCAGCACTGAGGGACATGGTTTAGTGGCATGGTGGAGATGAGTTGATGGTTGGACTAGACAATTGTAGAGGTCTTCCCCAACCTTAATGATTCTATGATTCTAAAATCACTATCTACAGTTGTAGTCAATTGGATCTTGATTTACACTGGGGACACGTTTTATTACGCCTTGGAGTTATGTCCTGTGGAGGTGGATGCATAGTGTACTTCATGTTTCTGACTCAGTTTCAATACTGGAGCCCCTCATAAACTGGAAGCTCAGTCCCAAAGCCATACTGGAAAATACAAAGTGCTAGAAGAATCTTTTTTTAACTGAAATAGTTAAAGCATGGAGATGAAGCATGAAGATCCTGTAATTTGCCTTTCCTATGCAAAGCAGATGGAGTAGTAATCCCTTCTTGAAAGATGACTGTCACCATACATAATTGCTGCACTGGTCCATTACAGTTAATATCTTCATGAAATAGGACTTCCACCATGTCCAGTCTTCACCTTCCCTGCTATTTCAAAATGCCTGACTGTGCTGGTTTTATTTAACATGCACAACTAGAACAACAGTGATCTGATTGTTTTTCCTCAGTATGTCTTAGTTACAGCTAAATTCCCAGAGACAAATTTAATTTCAGATCAATTCTCACTCAACACTGTGTAGACTTTGAAACCCTTCTCCCCTCACTGGGGCTGCACAATGAAGCGCATTGTAATTAGAAGTAAGTACGAAGTCCCTGCCTTTTCTTATTTAAGAAGAGTGAAATAAAGGATTATTTTGTTTTCTCCAATGAAATAAGAGCAACACAGTAAATTGCCAAGACTTGCTTAATGGTAACACACTTTCACAGCCATAACTTCCAGATAGAAGGGCCGTATTGCTTTAAAGACAAGTCAGCAGTCCAAGAACTGGGAAGAAGTAAACTGCAGATGTAGACATGGAACACTGAATTCATCTCCATAGACAAATCAGTATTCATCTTTCACTTTAGTTTTTAATCTGCTGAAGGGTTTTGGGGGAGCTTCTCTTTCAATGTGTATTTTATATTACCTAAAGCCACAGGTCTTTAGTTTGTAAAACCGTACCATAGAATCATAGAATGGCTGGGGTTGAAAAAGACCTTAAAGCCCATCTAGTTCCAAACTCCTGCCATGTACTGGTTGCCACCCACCAGATCAGGATGCCCAGTGCTCCATCCAACCTGGCCTTGAATGCCTCCACAGATAGGCTATCTACAGCTTCTCTGGGTAGCTTGTTACAGTTTTGTAAGTTCTTCACTGATCAGAAAATGGAGTGCCTCTAGAAAGGAATTTTGGGAAGAGAAGCTCTCCCAGTTCCTCTCTCTATCCTGTACCAGGAGACACCCCCTTGCTGTACGTCTGTGATCATTGATGCTTCCAGAGTACAGCTTATTGTTGCAATTATTATAGTCTCAGTCTGAAGTTATTGTGACACTCCTGCCCCATAATGAGACATGCTTTCCAGAGAAATGTTCCCACTGTGCCCACGGAACAACACAGTAATTCACTTGCCACAGGTGTGAAAAAACTTAAAGTCTTAAAGCTGTTAAAGCATGTTTTTCAGCAGCTCTGTAGCCATGTGTCCTATAGCTGTCGTCCTGTATGCACAAGGTTTTTCTTCACAGCCTTGGTCAAGCTGGCTGAGAAAAGCTACCAAACTATACTCTGCAAGCAAAAGCTCAGTCAACTGTAAACAACTTCGCCTAGGGAAATGCCATAAACTTTTAGCACTGAATATTTCACTTGTGTGGAGATTGTATGTCAGAGATAATGGATTTAACTTGAGGATGGCCTTTTACAGAAAGTTTAATATCACACACTATGCTCCCATGATAGGCCTTCTGTCTTTTGCATGTGCAAACAGCACCCCCCAAGCTATGCTGCCAGCTGAGCTGCAGAGAATTGTCCGAAGTTTCTCTGCCCGACAAAGTCATGCTTTACTCTCTGTTATCTGGATGAGATTGAAAACAAGCTACAAGCACTCCAAAACATTCTGGGGTACTTCTGATGAAAGTGTGCTTAGTGTCAAAGCCTTGTGTGCTTAATAGAGATTATATAAACGTTGCCTTGCTTGGAATAATTTTTTTACTCTCTATATTGAGAACAAATGGTCTGTAGAACTGCTTCTGTTAGTGGTCTGTTCAGATAAAGAGAAATAACATTTATGGTACCTCTTGTGATGTCTAAGATAGGAAGATAAAAGTATCTAGGATTCTTACCAAATTATTCAAGCAGTATTGTAAGTCTTAAACTGGTGCTCGGGTAACTGCCTTTCCCAAAACTCTTAAGTCCAAATGTTCCTGGATACTATTGCTGTTTCATTAACCTCCTGTAATGTTTGCAGAAGTTCAAATCCCTATAGAGCAGACTAGCTGCCTACAGAACATTGTACAAGTATTTTCCACAAATAGTCACTGTTTGATAGACTCTTCCCCTCGCACCCTGGTATTCTCATCATCACAGGTTGCACTAATGTCTAGGATGATCTCTCATGCCTGACAGAGCTAGAGATAGTTTTCCTTTCCATCCATTGCCAGATGTCAGTGATTATATTTTATCCTCTTAAACTCCAAAATTTCATGGTACTTCAACAGAAATGTCTCATATCAACATGTTATAGATATGCAGAAGAGGTCTGGAACATCTCAATTCTACTTGCTTGCCAGCAACTAGGGCCAGAAGATCGCTTCTCTGGAAAGGTTTTTCACTGACTGGGAGGCTTCAGAGTCTTTGCTCAGTTCACCATATGTATCACCAGCGGTTCCCCACCAAAAATATGAAGGCTTTCCACAGCAGCAGTGTCCTTTCCCTGTGCACCTTGTGACAGAACAAAAAAGAGGTTATCTTTTACCAGTGACAACAAAAAGCAGGGTAGTGAATTCTGCAGGGACACAGCAGAGCAGTCATAGGACTCAAATAACACCTCAAATAAAAAATGCTAATGCATTTCTCTTCCCACTCAGTCATGCAGTCATGCAGAGCACTTCCTCTATGATTAAGTTAATATATAATAGATATAATTTGTGCCAGGTGGCCATGACTAACTACTTGCTCTCTTTATGGGCAAGATTACTTAGGTTGGGGGTTTGATTGTGAAACAGAGTGTTTGGCAACTGGCTGGTGCCAGAACCGGTGTTTGATGCAATTTAGATTCTCCAATCTTACTTTGATTTGAGGAATTTGAAATGAGAAAGACATTATTAGTGCTTTTTGTCATTAAAAACGGTTGCACTTCGATTTAAATGAAAAAGGAAGAAGGCTTATGAATACTCCTCTATATCCTTCCCTTCCACAATGGACATGTGGAATAGAGGTTTTCAAATGACCTCAGTTTATTCTGGGTTTAGAGAACAGTTGTGACTGCAGAGATCTATGTGGGGTTCTAACACTGGAGGTTATCCTTGGCTTTTCCCCATCACCAAGCTGAGGTGAGAACACTCCAGTTGTAAATTTGCCATCATAACCCCCCACACCAGTTAGATGAAGCAGAACTGAAAGTACTAAAAGGTTTAAATGTTAGTATTTGAATTCTTTCCTAAAAGATATTCTTTCCCTTTCTGTTCTATTAAAAAAGCAGCCTCAGACATTGCCTTGTTAGCAGCTTTTATTTTCCTTCCCTAAAACTCATTTCCTTTACTGCAAAATAAGTTCATTAATTTCTCGATTTGAAGTGACAGCTCTTGTATTGATTGGCCACTCAATTATGCTGCTGCACAGTATTTTCAGCTTACAGCCTTTTCTCAATTGCTTCAAGAATATGTAAAGCATTGGAGCCTGGAGCCACAGAATTTGAAAACTGATCTGAATGGAAGACAAGAATATGGGAGCACTGCACAATACTGTGAATTATACATCACAGAAACGTACGTAAAACAGAATAGTTACAGAGGGTGGAGGAAAAAGGAGAGAGAACATTACATCAAGCATGAAAACAGAAGGTACATTGACTCTTTTTTAGTTGAGATTCAAATACTACACTGTCATTGCTATGTAATTGAAGCATGAGAACCATATCAACTGCTTAGCTTGGAGTCAGAGCTAGAATTAAAAATAGATTGGCTAGTCTTCATGCCTTACATATCATAGGATAAACTGTGGATCTTTTCTGCCAACTTGTCAAATTTCTTCCCAGCACATAAAAATATTCTTTTTATTAAGAAGGTGGTCAAGCACTGGCACAGTATGCCCAGAGAGGTTTTGGAGTCTCCCTCCTCTGAGATACTCAAATGCCATCAGAACACTGCCCTGGGCAATCTGGTTTAGGTGATTCTCCTTGAGCTGGAAGAGGAGGAAGTTAGGACTATATGATCTCTGTAAGAGGTCCCTTCTGACCTAAACTATGTTTTGAAATGTTTTCCAAATAATTTCAAACAAATTTCTTCACTCCTACTGTCTGTTAGAAGTATAAATCAGGACCTTGCTTGGGAAGCTCTCTTGATGGCCTGTTAAATTACATCTATATGGTATAGAGGGTATAGAGGTATAAATCTTAGTGATCTGGGGTCTCAAAATATGAAAGAAAATGAAACAAACTCAATTAGATTGATCTCATATCATCACAAAGTTAAAGAAAAATTATGCAAGATAAGAAAATGTCAAAAAAAAAAAAAAAAAAAAAGAAGTCCAAAAATAAGACAGCAAAGAGAATTTGAGTGCATTGTACGAGATCAATGACTTACTGTGCTGATGGCTGCAAGTGTTTGAAAGTGTTGTCATTTTTAATGGGAAGAATTTGTTTGGAATCAGAGCAGAGTGGTCTTGCCTCTGACAAGATTTTACTCTGCAACAATGTGGAAACCATTCAGAACCAGAGAAAACAGGGCTGGGAAGGACTATGAGAAGCTCCTGTCCATGCTCCTTCTAGGGGAAGCTATACCAAAACTACTGACTGCAGGTGGTAGAATACACTAGATTTTCCATCCCTCAAGCAGCCTATGCCAGTACTTAACTTTCATAATCATTAGAGATGTTTTTCTAATGTTTAATGGATTCATTTAGCTCAGTTAAATCTAATCTTTGTTCAGCTTAATGGTCATGGAAAATGTATCTGTAGATATTTATATAAACCTCATTAAATGTAATTTTTCTAGAGAAAACAGTTTCAATTCATTTGATTTTTATGTTATTTTTTAATTATTATTTTTCCATTCACTTACAGGTGTTTCTTATCACTCTTGAGGAACACTGCATCCTGTCTTTCAGAGCAGTTGGTGAAATTGTTGGGAGTTCCATCCTCCCAAGAGGAATTAGCCTTTCAGTGATGCATGAGTCATTTTCCAACAATGGAGGAGCTGTGCTTTTTCCTCTTGCTTCAACAATGGGTACCAGAAGGGGTATTCAGTTGACTGTTTCTGTATGAGGGTGGGGTTAATCTAAGCTTTGTTCTTTGGGATGAGATGTACTTAGTTTCATGGACTGAGATCACAGCTAAATTTAGGGAAATCCTGCATTCAAGAGTCCAAAAACAGAATAACTAAGATTTCCAAACTAGTTACCTTACTTATGACCATAACAGTCACACTTGTGTCCACAAATAGAACTGTCACTGATTTTGTCTAGACGTAGAGCTTTTTGTGCTGTTTTCCTATCATGGGAATAAACATCTTTTCTTCCCAACTTAATTGCATCTCATCCAAGAGGCTCTGCTGTTAATTACTGATCTAAATGTGTATGTCCTGATCTAAATGTGTATGTCCTGATCTAAATGTGTATGTCCTGATCTAAATGTGTATGTCCTGATCTAAATGTGTATGTCCTGATCTAAATGTGTATGTTTGGTGGCCCTGCTAGGCAGGGGGGTTGGAACTACATGATCCTTGAGGTCCCTTCCAACCCGGGTGATTCTGTGATTCTGTGATTCTGTAATTACCTGCGCAATTTTATGATACACATAATGTTGGAGTTTAAAAATGCTTTGATTGAGCTGAGAGAAGACTGGAAATGCTTTCGCATTAATATGGGTGAAGTCTGTTAACTTTAAAGGATATTTCATCTACTTTAACGCTGGTGTAGTTTATGTGAGAATTTGATCATGTGCAATTAGTATTTATTTAAACAGAATATCACATTATACTGATATATATACTGATATATTATCTGTGCAATGACTTGGTAATCACCTATTTGAATTCTGGCTGTATTAATAGCAAAGCCTCTAAGTAAGAACAACATGAAAATAAAATAGCAAGATAGAAATCAACCTTTTATTTGTATGCCTGCAAATTCTCTACATTGAGTCTCCAAGAAGGTTCTCAAAGCAATTCGCAAACATTTCTTAAGCCTCACATACAAGATTCAAGAGAAACAAAAATTCATATAGATGAAGATCCAATATCTTTGCAAAAGTAAGCCTGTAGTTTCTGCATAAATTGTGGCCCAGTGTGGAAAATACTGAGTTAAATTCCATACTTGTGTCAATTACAAAGCTGAACAAGAAGATCATTATTGTCTTTGTTGGCCTAAATTTTGTGATTTATTATCTCCCTGTTGATATACAAGAGAAGAAAAATATTGACATTTTTGAATAGGCATTTTTTTACTTCTGAGCTGTTCTTTTGGCAAGGCCTGTTTTGAATAGAAAATGTTCCTTTCTTTTGCTTGGAAAGGAAGTTCATTAGCTGCAGACCTTTAGGTATTTAATGTAGGTGTTTGGTTAAGAGCTACACTCCCAGCAGGAATATATCAAACAGATAAACTCTTGGCCTAGGGAGTTTGAACTGGTCTCTTGACCCTGCAGAGCCTAATGGTGATGCCTGTGTCTTTCTCCCTGATTTTCATATGTTTATACTGCTTTACTTTCTTATCTAAAAAATGCATTTGTCCTTTCTGTTGTGGAACGAAGTATAATTAGATTATACTTAATGTGGTGTTTCCTGTTACTCTACTTGTTCTTACATCAACTGAAGCTTCTTTGCACTCATTATAATGATATGATTGTGAGTCATGGAGAATATTTTTGGTACAAAAAAGAAAAAATAAAATCTGGAAACAAATTATTCTACAGTAATGAGGAATATTTTTCAACCTCATTGTTTTGTATTCTACGTTCAGTAGTTTTTTCCTTTTTGGTTTGTTTGGAGGGACAGCTCCACCCATGGCATGGATGGCATTTCTGTGACATAAATAAAAGATTTCCCTTGATGTGCTGTCCTGTTTCCAGCTCTAACTACTTCTTCTTTGAACACAGCACAGATTTGAGCTGTATTATATGCAACAGTGATTAAGTTCTCAACCTTGATGTCATAGAAGTAGGATGTTTCGCAGTCTAGCAACAGACTGTAGAAACTAGCAACAGACTGTAAAAACAATATTGCTAGTATCTGACACAAACCTGTTAGAAAGAGAGGGAACTCGTCCAGAAAACCATTGGTGTAAGAGTGACTGATTTACTATTAACCTTGCATTGGAAACTTTCTAATGATTCAACGGAATAATGTAATCTTGTGTTTAGGGAGAAAACTAAGAGAGATCTTGATGGGTTTTACAGGAGGCTTGCAGTTGTCCACAGCAGTTTTGGGTTGGATTTAGGGTCCTTAAATGTCCTTCCAGGCCAGATGGCCTAATACACTCTTATTCCTGCTGCTGAGACCCAACGTGTAGCACTTAAGCGCAGGTAGGCATTGCACCACGTCACCAGTCCCAGAGTCACATAACAAAGCAGCAATAACCCATGGCACAGAAGTATCATTTGGTAGAGCTCTGCAAGAATAAAACAATCTATAGTGCTTTTTTGTTTTGGCTCAGGCAGGACTGAGGACTGCAGCACTCTTTTTCAGCCTTCAGTATGAACTTCTGTTTCTCCACTGAAAGAAATACTCTTTTCCAAGAGTGGATGCCCCATTTAAGACACAACTACAGAGTCAGTTGTCACATAGTTTGACGTCCAAAGGGTAACAAATGCACAGCCCATTTTAAGGATGTGGATAAATATGATTTAGAAGCAACAGAGCTGTTTAAGTCTCCACTAACCTTCATTTATTGCCTCCATGTTTCCCCAGTGCTGTGTAAAATTTACTAATCCCCTATAGTAGCTGAGGAAATGGAGATAGCACAGAAACTGAGGATACAAACTGATAGCCATGTAAGTCCTATTAGCTTCAGTAGGATCTTTCGTACATGGTCCTAAATGACTTTTTCAAGAATCTGTATGTCCCAAAAAAGTCCTATGCAATTCTGACAGTGACTTCCATGGAACAAACTAAAGAACCCAGAGATCTTAAATGAAGTTCAGTTGCTGTTGTTACTGCCAGGCTGCACTTAATCGTTGCTTTATCAGTACTGACTGAAGCTTGGGAAGTTCCATCTTACAAATCAAACACCTCAGCATTGGTATCCAGTAAATCTATCCAAATTCATATTCCCTTCTCCTATTTTCACTCACTCAGTTTTCCCAAGATATTAAAATGCTGGTACCCTATAAAGATGAAAAGTTGGTTTTATCATTAGAATGCTATTTACAGGAGCCTGAAAAGCAGACAGATTTTATTCACTCTCATCTAATGGATAATAATGTCTTAAGAATTTCAATCTGTGTCCAGAATTGTATTTGGTTACTATGACAATCGAAGCTAGGATCTGCCAAGCAACAGAGAAGTCACTGGAAAATGAGAATTGCCTGGAAAATAGGAAATGCTGTCTGGAAAATGGGAAAAGGGGAGAGGAGAATGAACTGTGGTTTATGGTGGGGGAATGGATGATGAATTGAGTTCTTGAATGAGTTACTCATGGGAAAAGGATGATAGAGATGTGACAGCTCCCAGTACTTTTGGGGTCTAGAATCTGCCTGTTCCCTGTCTCTCTTCAACTTGATATTTGTATATTGTCTTTCCTCCTGGAGACTTTATCCAGAATCAATAGTGGGGAGCTGGCATAGCCAGGATTAAAAAGATATGAAGAAAATATAAAGGATTTTGGCCACCTCTGAAGCAGCTGTCTTTGCTTAGATCTCAGGCCTCCTATTATCTATCTGCATTAGAGTATATCTGGCAGCAACAAGAATAATTGACCATTTTCCACTGCTCCAGTGCAAAATCATTCACTTAACAACCATGACATGGTTCTGCAAAGTCAATGTCTCTGTGCTCTGTGCTCATTTGATACTCATCACAACTAGCCTGTTTTCCTCTGAATCCATTCAGAGAACGTGAAATATCTTCTGCTTACTTAGAGGTAATGGAAAGCTGACAAATTATGATCTTTCCTCCTCCTTTCCAACTTCTTTTTCTAAGTCTGAAGGATATCCCAAGTAAAGCACTACTCGTTCCAGTCTGCTGAATGGCAGCAGAACACAGACTCTGAGTAAGAAATAGAGGGTCACAGAGTCACAGAGTCACAGAACCATAAGTGTTGGAAGGAAACTGGTGGTCATTGAGTACAACCTCCCTGCTATTGCAGGTTCCCTAGGGCAGACTGCACAGCAAAGTGTCCAGATGGTTTTTGAATATTTCCAGAGAAGGAAACTCCACAAGGTCTCTAGGCAGCCTGTTCCAGTGCTCTGTCACCCTCAAAGTAAAGAAGTACTTTCCCACATTCAGATGGAACTTCCTGTGTTCCATTTTGTGCCCACTGCCCCTTGTTATGTCACTGAGCACTGCTGGAAAGAACCTGTCTCCATCCTTTTGACACCTGTCCTTTAGATTTTTGTAAGCATTGATAAGATCCCCCCCAATCTTCTCCAGACTGAACAGCCCAAGGTGTCTCAGCCTTTCCTCATAAAAGAAATGTCCCAGTCTCCTAACCATCTTTGTGGCCCTCCAGAAGTTGGGATGCCCTGTCCCTGGAGGTGTTCAAGGCCAGACTGGATGGGCAACCTGATCCAGTATTAAATGGGGAGGTTGGAGATTCATGATCCTTGAGGTCCCTTCCAACCTGGGCCATTCTATGTGATTCTGTGTATAAAACTTGGCATAATATTAACTTTTCCAAATAAAAAAATTAAAGTGTTACCATCTGGGAATTGCTTTCTGCCTCTAGCTCCTGCCTCCATGAACTATTTCTTCTAGCATGTACTTTCAAAGCCTTGTCACAGCACTGAAAGGACTATCTTTTATCCGACAGCAGAAGGTATTTCACATTCTTCAACCTCATCAACATAGTATTCATTTATCCTAAGTTAATGAATAAAGTTTCTGTTAATATATATATTTCCCTCTTACTGGAGTTGTCTACTTCATGCACATTCCTTGGTAGCATATTATTTGAACACCCTCAGGCAGAATTTTATCTTTAATAATAATACTTAAAAAGAAAGAAGGAAACATGGTGTTTCTCCTCCTTTGTTGCCTGCAGAACATAGTTAAAATTCCACTGTTTGCTTGAGAGGGAACAGTTTGCATTAGATTTCAAGCACATCACAGTTTCTGCAGCATGTTTTCATCCCGACTTGCTGTAGCCATAAGGAGAGGAACATCTGTAATATGTTTTTCTGGAGCACCTTTCATCCATTGCTCTCCAGATGCTTGAACGCAAATTAATTTTCTTTACATCCTTAGAAGGTAGTAGTTGTGGAGTTATGGTGAGAGAAAGGGGACAGAAAAGGAGGTTGTTTTTTTACCTCCTTCCCACAGCTTCCATCTCTGTTCGTGTAGGGGTTCAGCCGTCACTGAGTGGGTTGACTCACTGGAGACGAGGGTGGTCCAGTGCTATGTGTCACAGTGGCTATACAGGGAGGCTGCAGACTCTTTCCATGACTAGAAATGAATCACCAGAGCTGGAATACTAAGCCAAACTTTATATCCCTCGGGAATTGAATCTGACTTTGAACAGGACCCCACACAAACACCAAACTTTTTCACAGTGTTATTTCTTGTGTGAGATGGGAAAGCTTGGCAGAGCATGCAAAATGAGTGTAAGGAGAAAACATCATGCAGCAAATGAAAGGAAGTATCCAGATAAAAGAAGATCTCACAACCAAAACAAAAAGCCTTCTTTTCAGACATTTCTTGAAGTCATAATATTCTAGCAATTTCAGTTTCCTTTCTGAGTGAAGTGCAATGAAAACAAGAAAAAAGAAAGCTTTGCAAATATTTTGTAGTTTTTTTTTCCTTTTCAGTTCCCTGGCATATTCTCATCTGTTTTCCTTTTCGTAGCTCTTATACATATATGCATATATACCTAAGTGTATGTATATGTATGCATACATATAAATGTCTCTACATGCATATCTATAACTCTATTACTTCTGTTCATATTACATATGCATTCAACTCTTTCAACTCAGATGACTTCTGGTACACAAAAGACAGAGAAGAGAGAGTTCTGGATCAAGAAACACTATCCTTGCTTCATATTATGATACAACTCCCAACCTGTAGCCATTTCAATTGCAAGGCCCTAATGGTCATGATGGAAATCCAGCCCTTCATGGACATCCTACTTCAGCCTGTGTGTGTACTTCAATGGAAGCTTACATGAGAATGGACATCAAGTTTTACTTCTAAGAGTAAGAAGAAGAAAAGACAGCAGATTAATTCTGTAGAAGAAATTATTTGTCATCATGGATGTAACTATCTTTGAAAGTATCTGACCTAAAATAAGGAGAGGCTCTGATAGTAGACAAAGAAATTTTCAATACATGCTTTTATTCTGAGTGATGTCAACGAACTCTGGCACATTCCATTGAATGGCTTTCTGCTTTTTTTCCTTTAACAGCAGCATTCAGATGAGACCATGGCAGCTCTTCTGGGTCTCATACAGGTACACAGAAAGAAATATCAAAGGAAGCACCACTAATTTCTTAGCAGAATAGAAAAGATTGATAATTATAGAATCATAGAATTATAGGATTGTTTGAATTGGAAGTGATCTTCTAAGGTCATTTAATCCAACTCCCCTGCAATTAGCAGACAAGAAAGCTGAAGTTCTTCCCGAAGTCCCATTGGTAGAGCTGAGACTGGCATTCAAGTGATCACTCCAAGAGGGCAACATTTTGCCCAGTGGATCATCCCTTCAGTCAAACCTATGCATACCTTTATCTAATCTGGGATTGCAAAGAACTAAGTATTTAATAACAGAGAGTAAGATTTACTGGAATATTAGTCCTACAGTACAGAACAACTAGGGGAGAGGAGTAATCCTATCACATTTGTTCAAATATTTTTTTCTGTTGCTGAAACATAATTTATATTTTGTACATAATTTCAAGAAAGAAATCCGGAAATTTTTTTCCAAATTGTTTCACTTGATCAAAACTGTTTTCTCTAATATGTTAATCTGTTAATTTCTCCGAAATATTTGCTGTAGAAAATATTTGTCTCACCTGTCAGCTCACTCTGTTTTTGGCTTTCATGGAAAGATTTGAATTGCTCAAAACTTGCCCGGGCTTCTTTAGCCTGACAGAATGCTCTGTATTTGCCCAGAATGAGTCTGGTGAGTGGTGTCAAGACCATAGAGAGTTAAAATGTTCAGCCTGGTAATTTAATGGGAAGCACTCAAGAGTCTCTGACTACCAGAGACCATGTGAAAAATATCTCAATACATCTGACTGGAACAGGTTTCATAAGGACAGGCCTGAAAAAGCTGATGAGATATAGGCTTAGGAATGTGGTAAATCAGAGGATCACACAGTAAATTCTGAAAAGCCTGGCGCAAACTGCCAGGATTTCTTGCATGGTGTTGTGTAGCTCATCACATTGGTGACAGAAATGTGTGATGAGTATCACAAGGTACACCTGCACATATTTATGTGAATAAAAGTATCTACCATTGGTTCACTGAAAATTCTTGCTCTTTACATACACTTTTAATCCTGCCCACTCTGCGCTGTCAGTCAGTATGATCACTTAGTCAATGGTGCCATTAAAAGGCTATCCTAGTTAATCTCCATTTTATGTTTGCAAACATAGTAAAATATTTTTGTGGAAGATCTGTCAGTGCTCTGAATGCTGAAAAGCTCCTTAAGAGAAGCATCTGTATGTATGTGAATGAAGAAGAACAGGAGCATGTATTTTCTCTGTCTCCAAGCTGGACCTTTAAGTCTATTAATCATGCTCAGTCTCAAAGGTTTTCTGGCTTGTTCATTGCCTGACCCAGAGGAGTAATGATTTGGTGCTTGGCACTGAAAAACCAGGGCTTCTGTCTCTAATTCCTGACTCTGCAAACAATTCATAGCACAAGCTTGAGCAAACCTCTTAGGATTAGGTCAAAAGGACTGAAAACTATAAAATTGAATCGGAGAGATTTCTCTTTCCAGAATTTGGCTACTGGACTACAAGCTAGAGCTTGAAGGAGGGCACCAGGTACTTCTACAGAGCACTGTGAGAGCTCTTCTGCTATTTTTAATAGAGACCAGATTAGGTGGTACACCTTTATACGCATTTCAGTGCTGAGCACTATGTGGGACATCTGGGATTAGATTATTGTTGCCCAGAGTGATTATACAGTGCTAGTTTCAAACTAAAAGAGGGGAGATTTAGACTGTATATAAAGAAAAAAATAGCGGAGCACTGGAAAGGGTTGTCCAAAGACATGATGGACGGGCAAAACTTGATCTAGCTGTAGGTGTCCTGGTTCGCTGCAGGGGAGCTGGATCTTTAAAGGTCCCTTCCAACTCAAATGATTCTATAACTCTGTGTTTCAAAGCCTCCTCCAAAGACAAACTGTCTATTTGGGTGTGGAGGAGAGGTTTCCATCATTCCTCCTTGTCGTCGCTCAGTCAAGTTAGAGAGCTCTCACAGTTTCTTGTAGCATCAGTATAGTTCCCAGAATAGTTCTCCCTTATTGTGTTCAACATACATCTTATATACCATTCACTCACAAGCCAGGAATTCCTGTCCCTCTAATCAGTTGATTGGTCTAGCTTCTCCCAAAACACAGTGATAAAGGATGAAAGGTTTCTTAAGTGTGATAAGATTAACAATGCATACAAACAGAACCTCCTGTTTACCCTTAGACACAAACAGACACCATTTGCTCTCTGTCTTACACTCCAGACTCCCAAGGTTTCACACTGATAGGGTCTATCAAGGAGTCTGATAAACTCTTTGCTAACTTGCTCACAGTTACATCTTCCCCCTCACCTCCTGTTGAAGTAGGAAAAGAAAAAGAAGTTTGTGCTCTGCCCTAGAAGATATTGAAAATCAGACCAGATCATGTCCTGAGCAACCTGAGCTAACTGAATTTGGCCTTGCTTTGAGCAGTGGATTGAAATAGATGACATCTTGATGTCTATTCCAGACTAAATTATTACGTGATTTAATGTTTCTAAAGTAACATGGCAACGACTCTACAATGAAGATTATGTGTGCTTCCTTTCAGCCTCACACGTAAGATTCTCACTGCAAGAGACTTTCCTGTCCTCATCCCAAGCACTGCTTCCATATTTTATCCAATGCCTGTAATAAATGTCCACACTTTACCTCCTTTTCTTCCCATATGAGAGCACAAATTGCTAGGTAGCAGATCCATACATTTACTTGAGACATGATATGCTGCTGTTGAGCTTCCGTCAAGCCCAGTGACAGGCATTCAAGGAAGATGTCTTCTGAGATCTTTCAGACAGGTAGACTGTCTGTGGGTCTGGGTAGTCCTGCACTGACTGAAACACATAAGTACCACTGAGGTATCTAAATGATGAAAGCAAAGATTGAAGCAGTTTTGAATGGGAGAAGTTCAGATTTATGCGCATAAGTTGTATCTACTTTACAATGTGCAGGCTCAAAGTTCCCTTACAGATAGTCTCAAAAGCAAAATCTTTACTTCTGTTGGGAAAAAAATAATTAAAAAAAAAGCCCTGATTTTCAGCTGAACTTAACAGACACATTTCATTTGTCTCAATGGTAACAGGATTGTGGCTGAAATGAATCATATACAGATGAGTTTCTCAATTAGCTACTGCTACAGATCCTGCTGTTTAGGTTCATATTTAACAGGAGCCATATATAAGGCTCATTTGGTATCAAAACAATGAGCAAAATCCTAATCTGTCACTTCCATAGACATCTGCAAAGAGTCACCTGCAGCACTCTTCAGGGCAGAGAGCAGCAAAGCCATGATGAAAACATAGGGACATTGATTGCACAGTGTGTTCTCCTTGTCAAAGTGGAGTGAATCCACCTCAGAGAATCCAATTTCTCTGCACGACACAGACACAGAATGGGATGTCATGGTGCATTTGAGAGCCATAGCAGTGAGTAATCTCTGTCATGGAATAAACATGCTTTCCATGCTGACCTGCAGGGTAGCTTATCTGTCAGGGTCCTCATGCAGAAGCCCTTTAAGATAATATCTGCTTCAGATACCTTCCAGGACAGAGGATCTTAGATGACATCCCAGCCATTCAAGTGGACACACCAAGGGCTCACCTAGACAAGCACCTCCACTTCTGCCACATCCTGTGCATAGTAACTCAGAGTGCCTGCGATCATCCACAGGTACCTGAGTGCAAACATTCTTGGAACAGATCCCAGCACAATAAGATGAGCCCTGGCTCAAGCATGAGTCAAGAATCATTTTCAGTAGGTGGTTCATGTGCTTTTCCAGCAAGTCAGTCAGCTCCTGGGGAACAAGAGTATCGGATGTCAACCTTTTCACAAGCGTGTCTCAGCTCCAGAGATGTGTCCTGATCACATGAAATCATGGAATAGCTTGGAATGGGAAGGGTCCATCAAGCTCCAATCCCCTACCATGGACAGGGTTCCCATCCACCAGATCAAGCTCCTCAGTGCTCCATCCAACCTGGCCTTGAACACCTCCAGGGATGGGGCATTTGCTGCTTCTCTGGGCAACCTGAATCTGGACAAAAATGAAGCCACAGAGTTTTACTAGCTTACTGGTTGCAAGGTCGCCTAGATGTTTTCATTCCAGAGGGGAAGGCAGTGGACAGTTTATGAGGGATACCTGCAGAACAACAGTCCTAGTATATATCATAGTACTTTGAGTTCAATCGAAGAGTTCAACCAAGTCACAGAAGTTTCCATTATCTTCTCTCAGTGTCAATGAACTATTTTGTGCTTAAGTTACTGCCCTCGGAACCAGTTCATCTACTTTCCATCTTGCTGGTATGGACAAAGGGGTTGTGGTACTGGCTCTGTGACCTGGTCATTTACTGTGGTTGTTTGTTACTGACATGAGCTAGAATGATATCCTCAGGGGGAAGACAGAATAAATGGCAGGCTATTTAGGCCTGTATCTGTATTTGTAATTTCTGTATCTGGTTGTCTTGTTATAAATTTAAAGGCAGCTTCAAATGCTGATAAACATAGATTTTCAGTGCTAGGATTCTCAGAAAACTGGGCACAGTGTGTAGAGAAAATCATTTCACTCTACCCAGAAATTAGTATTATGGAACCATTATAATAATCAAGAACACCTGCAAATCTTATTTGTGTGACTCCAGAAGCAGCTTACCTCTAATAAAGGGTGAAGTTCTTTTGAAGAAATTCAAGCCTAGGAAGCGACTGTGGAAATGCAACCAGTTTTCAGGAAGAAAACGAGGTGAATCATATAGCTAGTCCAACAAAGCAATGTCAAAGTAGAAAGAAAGGAATCATCTTTGTAAAACAAGAGTTCACCATTCATACTACATGGAGTGTTTCTATTCTGGAGAACATCATGAACCTAATTCTGGACTAATTTTCTTCAAAGTCAGTATTATCTGTACTGAAGTCAAAACTGTGATAATGTAAGCTTTGATATATAAGATTAGAAGTACTCCCACATGGTGAAATGGATTCAGGCCACTTTACCTTGTTTAAAAATACTATTTTCATCTCAAGCTCCAATGCTATACATCCAAAAATAACCAAGCTGAAGTCAAAGTAATTCCCTGGCACTTTACAGTTGTAGGTGGCTGAAGAGCATTACCTACTTTTTACATCTTCACTGATTTGATTTTTTTCCATTAGTCATAGGCTTATCTTGGAAAGGGCCCCAAGGATCACCAAGTTCCAACTCTCATGCCATGAGCAAGGTTGTCAACCACTAGATTATATACTAGATCAGATTGCCCAGGGCTCCACATAACTTGGCCTTAAAAATCTCCAGGAACAAGACATTCACAATCTCTCTGGGCAGCACATTCCACTTCACTCTCAGTAAAAACCTTCCCCTTTACATCTAATCTAAATTGCTCCTCCTTCAGTTTAAAACCATTCAGTTTGTCCTATCACTATCTACCCAGGTAAAAAGCTGATTTATAAACTCCCTTTACATATTGGAAGGTTGCAATGAGGTCTTCACACTGACTTCTCTTTTCCAGACTGAACAAGCCAGTTCCTTCAGCCTGTCTTCATAGGGGAGGTGCTTCAGCCCTCTGATCATCTTTGTGGCTCTCCTCTGTATCCTCCCTAACAACTCCCTGTCTTTCTTGTACTGGGGGCCTCAGACCTGGATACAGTACTCCAGATGGGGCCTCACAAGGGCAGAGTAGAGAGGGGCAATCACTTCCCTCACACTTCTGGCTACCTCTCTTCCAATGGAACCCAGGGTACCATTGGATTTGATGTTTTTCATCCACCAGGACCCCTGTGTCCTGCTAGCAGGGCTACTCTCAAGGAGTTCTTCTTCCAGTTTGTACACATCTCTGGGATTATCTTCATCCAAGTGTAAAACCTTGCACTTTCCTTTTTTGAACCTTGTTAGGTTCGCATTAGCCCACATTTTGAGTTTACTGAGGTCCCTCTGCATGGCATCCCTTCCTTCTGCTGCATCAACCTCACCTGTGTTCAGTTTGGTGTCATCAGCAAACTTGCTGATGTTGCCCTCAATCCCATCATTTATATCATTGATAAAGATGTCAAGGAGTACTGGATCCAAGATGGACTCCAGGGGGACACTGCTTTTCATAGGCCTCCACCTGGACACAGAAACAATGACCACAACCCTTTCTTTCTAATTTCTTATTCACTGAATACTGCACCCTTCAAATCCATGTCTCCCCAATTTAGAGATAAGGGTGTGGTTAGGGACCATGACAAAGGCCTTGCAGAAGTCCAGGTAGGTGACATCATTTGCCTTCTCTTTATTATCTGGTGCAGTCACTCTACTATAGAAGACCACTGGATTGGTCAGGCATGACCTTCCCTGGTGAAGCTATGCTGGCTGGATGTCACCTGCTTGTCCCTCAAGTCTTCCAGGAGAATGTGTCTGTTCTCTGTTCAGAATGTGTGGCTATAAAGATCAGGAGACTTCATCTCCTCTTAATTATGGAGAGTACAGCTTTGTTAGAAGCTTCAAAGAGACGGATTTTAACTTCACTTGCAAAAGTTGCAAGATTTCTGTGAGACTAAATTTCAAACTTTTCAATACTTTATGTGGGCTTTTGAAAGTAAAATCCTTTAAGCCTCCTTTGGGCTTCTATCCCACATGAAGATTTCAGAGATTACACCTAGAAATAAGCAGCATTTCTTTCTCATAATTTTTACACTTGATCTGCCTTTTTCTATAAGTCTTCCTCTGTCACACTCTCAGCTGATTTTATAAGGTATCACCCGTTAGAAGGGGTGATGAGGCTCCATTTCCCTTTTCCAAAAAATACCTATTTGGAGACCAATGCCTTCATCCAAGGAACCCAATGAGAGCTGGAATCAACCCTTGACCTCCTGGCCACACTCATTTTCATGCAGGCCAGGCTACCATCGGTCTTGTTGGCCATAGGGTTATACTGCTGGCTCAAGGCCAACCTGTCATCCATCAGAACACCCAGGTCCTTCTCTGCAGAGCTCCTCTCCAGCAGATCATCCCCTAACCTGTATTTATGCATATGGTTATTCTTCCCCAAGCAAACATAATTCCAATTTTATCTGTGCTTCAGATGCCTTTGCTTTACCTTTTGCATGCATCTACCCTGTGCAACAAATTCAATTTGAAAAAGCATGAGGTATGAATCCCCCTTTATTTCAATCTGTTTCATTCAGAAGTATTTCTGAGCTAGACTACAATAAAGGTTGTTCTGTATAGGTAGCAGTGCTAAGCTAATCCAGATATTCACTGAACTGCTCCTCTGAACTTTTCCCACCTGCTGTTTACATTTTCTTCAGAACCAGATCTGAGAGAATGAGTCTATAGGGATGTTTAAAAATCCATCTTTACAATTTTGAAATCCCATTGATTTTGCAAACATAGCTGACAGCACTGTGAAATTTCTGCTGCTACAGTCTTTCATGTAGGTTCTAGTGACAGGGTACACTAAGGCAGGGTTCATCCCTGTATGGATTCAGATGCTTAAACACTTCCTTTCATGTCCCCTGGTTGTGTTTTATTTCCTCTGATGAGCGACTGTTTCATCAAAGTAAGTGCACCCAGCTCTTGACAAAATTGATAGCTCAGTGCTCTTGCCTGTATGAGATTTGAAAATGGTATTTTATTGAAATGTTCACACAAGCTGCAAAACACAGAAGAGATACAAAGACAGAAGAGTAACAATAACAATGTAATGAGGGTAGCTCATCTGAGAGCTCCATTCAGAGCCAGACGCTTACAATATCCTAAATGAAAAAAAAAAAACACAACACATCACAGCAGACACAAGGTTCATCGACAATGCTGTTTTCTCTGTCCTTAATATATATGTAAACCTAACCCAAGGGAAGACGAAATCATAAAAGAATACAACTCCTTTAAGGAGGCTTCAGAGAAAGATGGGTCTCAGGATACTCCATAAACCGTCAGTTAAACAAGCAGCCTTTGGAGCCAGGCCCAGTCCATGTCACACACTCCACAACTGACCCACAGTCTTGCTGTCTCCTCTCTCCACAGCTGCCCAGGCTGCTGTGTCTGTGTGCATGTTTCTATAGAGAGAGAGCAATTTCTTTCACCAGAATTTATTTTGCCTTCTAAGTGCTGGAGTCTTCTTGCCCTAATGAGTAAAACATTGTCTCTTCTGGTATTGGGTCTGCAGATGCTTTTTATCTCCTATGCCTTTCAGAGGAGACAGTGCTGTCATCCAATACTGTGGGCACAACAGATATTTCAGAACATTCCACAGGGGGTTTCATGTCAGTCTCCACTGACGTGGATGCACTGAAGATTTTGTATTCACAGAGCACGTAGTATCCTCCAGACAGCAATGACCTTGTTCACTGACAGATAGGATGAGAGCTAATGGCTTTAAGTTTTGCCAAGGGAGGTTCAGGCTGGATATCAGGAAAAATTTCTTCTCAGCAAGAGTGGTAATGTATTGGCACAAGGTGCCTAGGGAGGTGATGGAACCACTATCCCTAGAGGTGTTCAAGGAATGGGTAGACATGGCACTGAGGAACATGGTTCAGTGGAATAGTTAATTTAATTTAACCATGTTAGTGGCTTTTTCCTGTTAAGAAATAATCCAAATTTGGACTAAAAACATAGACAGCATAGCCCTGATATTCTTGTGGAAGAAGTTCTACCTCTAAGTTGGAGAACAGAACAGCAACACAGAGAAAACAACTCTTTACCATAGAAACTAAACCAAATAAAAAAGATCATTAAGCGTAACTGACATACATGGAAAAGTTCAGGAATAACTACTCTCCCAAGAAGATCACCTAGAAAATCACAGAACATGGACGTGGAATTTGTGTCAGATTTTTCCAGGGATTAGATCCCACATCTGTCACTAAAGCAGAGATGATGATCCCATGTCACTGTTCCCTAGGAAAATCAAACTTTATTACACAATTACCCAACACTCAGTTTCATTTCAGTCCCTGTTCATGGTATGAACTTTGTGAATACTTTTCAGAGAAATTAGAATTTGTGATTTGTGATTAGTAGACACAAAATATTCATTTTTCTTCCTCTCAGAAGGTCTACAGTGGATTGCCATCTACAGCTATGCATAAGTATGACTGCCTGCCCCCTCTCCTCCACAGTTTAGCAGGCTGGCCTGGCCTCCAATGAGAGCACATGCTAACATTCAGCCCTGCTATATGCTATATCACACTGAATTGTGGTTACTTTTTTTTTTTTTCTTTCATTTTCCTACTGACCTCTTGCTGCTTCTTGCTATCAGACAGCTTTTAAGAACTTTGCAGCAAACTCTCACTTTTATTAGGAAGAGAGGGAGTTAAGTTTCCTCTTCCATAACATGCGTTTGGCATACATATGCCAATTCTGTTTTCAATTGTGCCATTTCTCTCCCAGTGCATGCACAGTCACAGCTGTGAATGAGTTGTAGGCTTAAATTTTTAATGCTGGAGGCTATTTCTAGCTATGACATTGCCACCTCTACTGCATCCTATAATATCCAGGGAGACATTCTGGGTTCCATTTAATTGGGACATCATTTACATTCATCTTTCTTGTTTGTTTGTTTGTATCACTGAGGTCTTAAATGGAGTCTTGATGAGGAATGGTAAAAGTTTAACACTCTTTGCTTATTCAATTTGGGGAAAAAACCCAATACATTCTTTGCAACAGAAAGAGGAAGAAGAGTTCTTAACTCAGAGTGAAAGACATCCAGTAATACGGATGAACAATGGGAAACCAATGCTGTTCATTAATAGCTGGGAGAAAAATGGTCATTATGATTTATTTAATGGGATGAGTTGAGCTCAGGGTCTTGCTTTCCAGGGTAGAAAACACAAAACAAGAAATAACCTCTGCACTGATGAGCTAAATAGAGAGGAGACTGAAAAAAAAAATACATGCAGGGAAATCATCCACACTTTATAGGTCTGAGGCACAGTGAAGGCAAGGTCTCACTGTAAGTCTTGAAAAATTTGACAGTTGATATTGTCTTTTGTTAGAGTTGTGTACTTTAACATAATGAAGTTGGGAGGATTGGCTGACACGCCTGAAGGCTGTGCTGCCATTCAGCAAGACCTGGATAGGCTGGAGAGCTGGGCAGAAAAAAACCGGATGAGGTTTAACAAAAGCAAGTGTAGAGTCTTGCATCTGGGGAGGAATAATTCCATGCACCGGTACAGGTTGGGGAATGACCTGTTGGGGGATGACCTGCTGGAGGGGAGCTCTGCGGAAAGGGACCTGGGTGTCCTGGTGGATGACAGGTTGGCCATGAGCCAGCAGTGTGCCCTTGTAGCCAAAAAGGCCAATGGCTTACTGGGGTGCATTAAAAAGAGCGTGTCCAGCAGGTCGAGGGAGGTGATCCTCCCCCTCTACTCTGCCCTGGTGAGGCCTCATCTGGAGTACTGCGTCCAGTTCTGGGCTCCCCAGTACAAAAAAGACAAGGATCTCTTGGAAAGAGTCCAGCGGAGGGCCACAAAGATGGTGAAGGGCCTGGAGCATCTCTCCTATGAGGAAAGGCTGAGTGAACTGGGTCTGTTCAGCCTTGAGAGAAGAAGACTGAGAGGGGACCTGATCCAGGTCTATAAATATCTAAGGTATGGGGGGCAGAATGGCGAGGCCAGACTGTTTTCAGTGGTGAGTGGAGACAGGACAAGGGGAAATGGCTGGAAACTGCAGCATAGGAAGTTCCACACAAACATGCGCAAGAACTTCTTTACAGTGAGGGTGACGGAGCACTGGATCAGGCTGCCCAGGGAGGTGGTGGAGTCTCCTTCTCTGGCGATGTTCAAGACCTGCCTGGATGCCTACCTGTGTGGCCTGATGTAGGGAACCTGCTTTGGCAGGGGGGTTGGACTCGATGATCTCTGGAGGTCCCTTCCAACCCCTACAATTCTGTGATTCTGTGATTCTGTGATTTATTTCTACACAGAATCTATTTTTTCATTTGTAAAACTTCCCCAAACCAGTATCTTGCACAATTTGGAAACAGGCACAAATCTTTGTGAGCTTTAGGTAAAGGAAACATCTTCAGGAAAATGAAGAAACAAAGTTCTCTCCGTCAGCATCTGAAAGTGTCAGAAAGATCTTTTGTTTCTGTAGTATACATGTCCTGATGGGAAACTTCTATTTGAAGAGTCTGGCTATCTTACGGACAGCTGAATGTAGGTCCATATTAGAATCATAGAATCATTAAGGCTGGAAAGACCACTAAGATCATTTAGTCCAACAGTCAACCTATCGCCACTGTGCCTACTAAACCATGACCTCCAGTGCCACTCTTACCCTTTTCTTGAACACCTCCAGGAACAGTGACTCCACCACTTGTCTGGGCAGCCTGTTCCAGTGTCTCACACTCAATTGGATAACTGCAAACCAGGATGGATGAGGCAACGAGCACTCTGTATATATCTGACACTTCTGGACTGAGTACATGCTCTGGATATTTTGCAGATCAGTTTCATTTCTCTTGGCTCACTGATGCTGAGTCACATTCAGCCCTGGTCTCTCTGTTCTGTTGTTCTTTGTAAACCAGATAGGCTGTGCAGCCAGCAGTGTCCAAATGCCCCTGTTCTTATTACTTTGAGGAATGGTTCTTGCCTTATGCTAGATATATATTCTCTTGTTATCTACTACTCTTACTATCTGAGTCACTTCCTGAGTCTCACATGTGTCCAAATTTGCTGAAGCTTTTATGGACAGAGGAAGGTGGTTGTAGCTGCACTCTCACAACAATCCAGGAGAAAGCTGCTGTCTAGGCAGTTACTCATGAAACAGAAAATCTTGTATTTGGGGTTTTGGAGCATTTTTGACAAACTCAGGTGGGACTGCTGTCCCCTTTGCTGACCCTGACATTGTCATCAGCCCTCAAGAGTTTTACATTCCTGATGCAACTTGCAGGATATTTTATTGTCATGTCCCCAAGATCAAAATCTTGCACTGAGTTTGAGAAGACATTAGTAGCAGTGGGAAGCACTGGAGAACGTTGTTCTGTTTCTTGACTGTTCTTTCTCAGCCATTACATCAGAGTAATGAAACAAGGCTTTGATTCACCTCTCAATCATTTCAATGTGATTTATCTTGTAGTTCGGCACTATCATATATTTCAGATAAATCTTTTCACGGAAAGATTCCTAATAACAATTACTGACTGATTCACTCTCCACACAGATCATCCTAAAGAAGAAATAACAGAGAAATGTTTTAGTGATTCAAGTTAATGAGAGAATCCAGCTGGCAAAATTAGTTCATTTTCAGGAGCAAGTCTGACAAACAAGGGAGCATCTAGGAGAGAGCATCCAGGAAGGTTATGGAGAGCTGTAACACATGACATACACCAGAGATATAGCTTGGAGAAAAGGCTAAGGAGGGGTACAGCATCCTTCTAATGGATGACTATATAGAAGATGAATACAAAACAGCACAGAAAAAGGACAACTGGATAATTCTTACAAGTTGTAGGACAGGAAATACAAATAATGGAACACAGATCCAGAGAAACTGGAGGATCTCTGTCCATGAAGTTACTAAAAACTCATGTGGACAAGGTCCTGAGAAACCTCCTGTAAGCTGGAAGTTGCTTTGAGCAGGCAAAGGTGTATGACCTACAGAAATGCCTTCTGACTTTTTATTCTATAATTATACATTCATCATGAGAGTGTGATCAAAATTTTACTGTCGTTCCACAGCTACGCTTCCAACTTTTACTGACACTATTAGCAGTTTGCTGTTTTTGAAGAAGGTGTTCTTTCACATACCTATCATCTGACAAAATCTGACAAATCTGTAAGTCACCATGTTATTCACATTTATGTATTTCATGTACTGCCAATTCATATTAAAAACTTTTTGAAGTTGTTTGTTGTTTCAGTCTCTCAAATTTTTCTGGTTGGACTTGAAGAGACAAAGATATTTCAAATGGAAATTGATGAGAATGTTGATGTTCAGATCTTCGTGTGTTTTGGCCTTAAACAGATTAACAAAGCCTTTCTGTTGAAATACCTTGTGACTTCATTTTTTCTCTGGATATACCAACCTGCAGTCATGTTATCTCATTCAGCACCTACTGTCTTGCCAGACTTCCTTTGATTCTGTTAAGCCTCCATCTCAAACTTTCCTTCAGGGGAGAACACATGAAACCTGTTCTCAAAGACTCAGGTGACATTACTTCCCAGTAGAACATCATCCTTAATGGCTGTTGTGTCACAAATAATGCCAGAAGCACGCTGGAACTTGGAAGAAGTAAGCTGTATCATTTTTATCTTGCTTTCTCTTGGTTTTAAAAATAACAATATAAACAAAAAATGTGTTTTTCAGCTACATTTTAGGAAACTAATGTTATGTTCTCACACTTGAAACTATTTGTCTTCTTGTGCTTCTTTTCACTTAGAATGCATCTCAGCCAGCCCTGCTAAATTGGGGGTGACTCGTTGTCATTCTACCTTTTACAGGATCAATTGGAACCGTTGTCAGTGAATGACAAATGACCACCGATTAATGAGGACAGAATTAACATAAATTCCAAATAAAGTAGGAAATATCTGAGCAAAAAAAGTTTAAAAAGTAAAGTAGAGAAGAATAAGGTTTGTAGAGACCCAAATGACATACAACATTGCCTGACCTGGGAATTTTGTTAAATCCTAATTTTCAAATTACTTTTGAGATGCTAAATCAGGATAGGGATAACTTACAATAAGGGTGGTGTGGCACTGGAATGGTTTGTTCAGAGAGGTGGTGGAAGTCCCGTCCCTGAAGACATTTAAGGTCAGATAGGATGGGACAACCTGATCTAGCTGTAATGTCCCTGTTCATTGCAGGGGAGCTGCACTAGATGGCCTTCAAGGGTCCCTTCTGACTCAAACGATTTTATGATTCTATAATTCTATATTGTGATCCATGACCTTCCCCTGGTGAAGCTGTGCTGGCTGTCTTGGATCACATGGTTGTCTGGGGAAACCTTGCCTGGATTTTACATCATAGCTAAGTAACAACCCTACCCATAATTGTGCTGAATCAGAAAGTTCCATTTAAATGTCATTGACAAATTGTATTTCTAAATACACACTCCCGTGATTTAATTTCTGCTTGTTTTTGTCTCTGAGCACAAGAATTTCATACAGTACGCATATTACTGGATCTGAGAAGACATGGGTTAGAATCCTGGCAGTATTGCTTATAAACTCAGTTACTAAGTCCATGATAACCACGTCTCCTCATATGAGGCATTTTCGTCACTGCAGTTCTGGAGAATAAGCACAAAGTTTGTAAAGGCAAATGATTACTGTGCCTCTTCATTGAGATAAATGACAACAGCCAGAATTTGATTCTAGGTATGTATTTTTAATTATTATTCTTTTCTCATCTCATTGCTATTCAGCAAAGTACTTTAATGTTGATTTCACGCATGCCACAAAACAGTTAATAGAATAATAATGCCTTAATCAAGTGTTAAAGTGGGGTCATGAATGATTAGCATTAAATGGGGTGTGTGAATGATTAGGCCCTGAAACAGAAATCTCAGAAAATGATACACACAGCTACTTTACTCTGCAGTTTTCCTTCAGTAAAGTATTGGTTTCACTGATTGGAATCAGTGGAGTCTTTCATGGAGCGAGATAGGATTTTGCTTGATTAACTACACTGAAACCCAGATTATAGCCAGCTCCACAGCAACTCTTAGACTGTCCCAGTTTAAGCATGTAAGCATAGTTCAGCACAAAGGCATTCATAGAATCAGAATATCCAGAGTTGGAAGGAATTTACAGGATCAAATTCATACAGCAGCAGTCTCATTAAAATTAGCAATTGGTCATATGATAAATCCTTGGTTGGATGGCTGGATGGTTGGATGGAAAGTGTGGTTCTTTTAACTGGTATTGTACATGTTCTCAAACATGCTGAAAGAATTTATGGTTGGTTTGGTTTTTTTTTTCAGACTCTAGAATTTTGCAGTAATCATATAGTGGAAAAAAGGTATAATATAACATGTCTTAATAATTGCACTATGACCAATTTAAGAGATTGGGGCATCAATGAAGACGTGCTTATTCTGTGGCCCTCAGTGTATATTTTGACTATGAACCCTGTAGCAGAGGTCACCTTTATAAAAAGAAGTAATTAAAATGGACTTAACCTAATAAAGATCTTTGACCAATGAACAACAACAAAAAAGTTGATTACCGAACATTAATTAACTTTGATACCAAACAGATTATAAATTTTAAGGATGAGTTAAATGTTTCAGAGGAGCAATTCACATTTCTTTACTATCTCAACTTATTTAAGTTATTAAAAGAAAGCATAATCTGAAAGGTTTGATAGGATCCTCTACAAAGTCGAGATTGGTTGCAAACTATTTAGTGCTTAGAAGCAGCCTGCTGAAGACATTCAGCTTTACTGAGAGCCATAATATGTTTCAATTCCAGCTGAAATGCTCAGCCCAGATGTATCCTACTCACAGCAATCTTTATAGCTATTTATATATTACCTATATTGTTTTATTATTTTACCTTTAAAAAGTAGTTTAATGCTTGAGTGCTTTTCAATTTTGCTATTCAGACTTCAGATTAAGTTTATAATGGCCAGCTTAATTTTTACAGTCTGTAGCATGTATTTTGTCTGAAAAATACTCCCGGCAATAGGCTTTCAACAACTTTGGTGTTTCAATAAAAGTTAGATGCAGCTGATGCTTTCTTAAAGTCATATTGCAGCTGATTACATGACTGCATGTTCTCTTTGGCCATTGTGAAATGTAATTTACAGCATGTCTCTTTCATAGAGTTTAGAAAGGGAGAGATGACTAATTAGAGGGTTAGGAACAATTTTGCCCTTCATTTCTTGTGCCACAAAGAAATTGAAAGTGAGTGAGGAGTCTGCACTAAGACTTTAAAGTTATTTAGTATAATGAACTATTGCAGAGCAACAACACCAAGGGTCCAAATTCACCAAAGTGAATTTTAGGCATTACAGAATAACCTCCTTGGCATCTGTGTGTAACTTCGAAAGCACGGAGTTCTCCCATGAGAAGTGAAGAGAATCTCATCACCAACTCTACATAGAAATCTTTGATGCTGTGGAGTATCACAAATGACACTAGGCAAATGTCTGAGCAAGCCAGTGCTTTTTTACATACCTACAGATAGATATCTATGTTTGGTGTCTTAGTTTAAAATGGGACCTACTTGAGTGTCCTCAGTACAGGTGTCTCTATCCAAACACTGGCTCCCACTGTAGTTAATGGAAAGAAGTGAAACAGAGTCAAGGAATTTTAGGGCAGGACTCTTTCAACAAATATAGGAGCTTACTGAGATTGATATGAAGGATTCAATTCAAGGAGTCTCAAATGACACCTAGGTGTTAAGGAAACCAAGCCAAGACTCAACAGTTTCATGTATTCCACTGACTTCATTGACCAACTCTCCATTGATATAGAGGGAACAGACACATCTGCGTTGCAGAAATCCACATTCACTCATCTGAATTTTCTTTTGGATTTCCAATGTAATGTGTGGAGAGTGAATGGACAGGAGATCATAAAAAATGTGACTCCACTCTTCCAATACAATGCCAAAGGCAAGAGGAAAGCATTCACTTTTCTAGGATAGGTGAGCCCAGGCAAGTTAGAATTTGTGCTTCAGAGGTGATGCTCCCATAGACTGTATTAACTGAAATGCTAGGAGCAATTGGGCACTCTTGAAGTTTGTAATAGCTGAGGAATGGAAGCAAGGTTATTCTCCTAATTTATAAGCAAGACAAGGAGTAGACATTAATGTCTGGTAAGGGGTAGTAAAAAAACCCCAGGGATATGTATCCTAAAATGAATCACTTTGGTGTATGTGAGAGCCAGAAAAACTGGAATAAAAAGGCTGCTAATCACTGTACTTCCTACACAATATATCTCCCACAAAGAGGGGAAAGGGCTTAGGAAATGGGCTTAAACCCTCCATGGATTTTCATATATATTGCTTATTGCTAGCTCAGCATCCACAATTCTTTTAATGACCAAATTCTGGAGAGTTGTTAATGATCCAGACATGACCTCAGTCCATCCTGGAAGAGGTGTCAAACCTCAGTTTATAGGTTATGTGTTTCATGTAGGTTGCATCTCTGCATAAGTAATTAAATAAGTACGTACATAAAATAAAAGCAAAAACAAAAACAAAAAAACATCCAAATAGTAAGTGATGAGATTAGTTGAAGTGATGAGTAGACAGGGTTTGAGTATTTACAGCATGTCTGCAAAGTGAGCCTGGTTTTAAGAGTGCTCCCAACTGTACAAAGTTGACAGTAGAAGAAAAACTCATTTTAACTTTGAAGCATGAGTGACATTCTCACTAGCAGCAACAGTAGTGTGTGAGATGGAAGGAATAGGGTGCATTCACCTATGAGAGTCCTGGCTAAGAAATTAAACCTGAAGGAATCAATTCCCTTCCCCAAGACAAAAGCATATCTCAGATTAGAAAGAAAGGGACAAAGTCTGCAATGAGAAGAACTGCAAACATCTCTGTACGTTTTTGTTAATTGGATTAAGTTCTTCAGGTACAAATTAAGCTTTTGACATCATATGTAGCATTGGAAGAGAGAAAAGTTCTAAGAAAGTTTCATAGAAGGATGAAAGAGAGACAAGTAAATGCCTTTTTTTTCCTTATATTTAAGAAAAAAAAAAAAAAAAAAGGATAATTTCCCGCTGAATACAAGCTTCTCAAAAATTCATCTTTTAGTGGAAATCATGGAAAATTATATAGCTTTTTCCCTCCAGTGAATTAGATTTCACTAGTGAACATCTGTTTTTAGTAATAGATGTAATAAAACTACCTGTGCCAAGTCAGAACCTTATGCTTACTGTAATAAAGTAGAAGGATTTGCATGTAATAAAGCAGAAAGATTTACAACTCGGTGCAAAAAGGCTTTAAGGTTCACTGTAATTCTTAAATTCAAAGTATTTCTTGATTTTGAGATAGAAATGATAAAAGTGAAGAGGTGACCCTTTATTACAATTTTTCCTCTCTGGATTTTAAGGAACATTCTGAAGATGGCATCATTTTTAAAGAAGGTCAAGAATTATCTCTTGGAATAGTTTTTTAATGGAAAAAGGTCTTTCAAGGAGTCATTGTTTTTCCAAGCAAAATTGTCCACGAGAAAAACAAAAACGACAAATCCCCAGGCATCCACATAAGAAAGCATCTTCATTTCAGCATTCAGAACATGGAATTAAGAGACTTCCAAACAGTTATCTGAAAAGTTAAAGGTCCTCAGCTCAAATGCTTAGTCTTTTAAACAAAGAGGAAATTCTGATGTCACAGAGGGATTAGATCTGTGTAGTAGTGTTTGTTTGTACCACTAGCTTGTTTTATTTATTCATTCATCTGTCTATTTATATATCTATGTATTCATGCATCTATGTAGTTATGCATCTATCTGTCTATCTGTCTATGTATCTGTCTATTAATTATATGCCAAGTCAATATTGATAATTTAGTTCACTTCTGCAGAAATCTCTTTTTCAGGAGAACCTTTATTTTTACATGCTTAGATATGATAACACACACACAGAATTGCAGGGGTTGGCAGGGACCCCTAGATCTTGTTGAGCTCAATCCCCCTGCTAAAGCTGGTTCCCTATAATAGATTGCATAAGTAGGCATCCAGATGGGTCTTGAATACCTCCATAGATTGATACTCCACAACTCCCCTGGACAACCTGTTCCTGTGCTCCGTCACCCTTACTGTAAAGACATTCTTCTGCATGTTAATACGGAACTTCTTATGTTCAAGTTTTAGGCCACTGCTCCTTGAATATATCACCATGACATGCTCTTTATAGCAATCTATCCTGAAAGAAAACATGATGTTTACTGTTTAGGAAGATACATTCTTAACTTTTTCAAATCTACCCTATTTAAAGAAACTCCAAATGAAACGGATGCACAAACACTGCAATCACGCGATTCTCTGATTCTGTGATCCAAAAGAAATCCACTGATGAACCTTCTTCCAAAAGCCATCAGATCAGAGAAATCAACTATCACAAGAGAAAAAAAAGAAAGAAGAAAAGGTCTGAAGCTGTGTGCTGATTCCTGTGGGGATGAAAATGTTTCATCATGATGTGCTGTTGTCTGGACAACAGCAAAATCACGGCATCACTGCTCCCAACCCTGTGAACTGAATGATTCCAAATATAATTTTAAGACATGAAAATACACTGTCAAAGGGAAGAAATGAGTGCAGGTTCAGCTCATGATCGTGGAAAATGTTACAGATGACTTTGAGGAGGATTTGCCATTTCTTTATTATTTATTGTCAGATACAATATTGGACAAGTGCTTAGGCTGAGTATGATGTCCAAACTAAAGCTGGACAGAAAATGGACTGAGTTCCAATTGCACTTATTTACCTTAAAAAATAAGATAAATATATATTTTCCTGGTGCTTTAGTCATCTCTTTTATAGAAATGGCAACACAACTGATTTCTGACAAAGAGTTTTCTCTAAAAGCAACATGGCTACAGCTAGTCTATTCTTTTCATGTGCACACTGGCAATCTGCTTCTCTAAGGGGGCCACACTGATAATCCTGTTTATCTTTTTCTTCTAAATGTGAGACTTATGAGGACATTTTCCATCAACCTTTCTTTGTCATTTACAAAAAAATGTCGTCTCACATCACGCCCCTGGATGGCCATGGCATTGCCAGGACTGCAAAAGAGTGGGGGGATGGGAGAGAAAAACTCTGTGATTTATTCAAGTGGGCACAGTGTTGCTGCTTTCTGGGTATGTTTATATTGCCATGAGCTACGCTGGGACAAAATGAGGTGGTTTCATTTTCTGAGGTCAGACTTGATTGCTGTCAGTCAGATGGAGAGACCAAAATAACACCGTACAGGAGAATCTATGAGATGACATAGGACCTTTTAACACACAAAAAATGAGTAACAACAGAATGAAAGAGACATGTTGGAGTGAGAAGATAAACTGCTAGAGGAGAAATGCTTAACATGATTAGCTTGCCCAACAAATTCCTCTGTGCTTTAAGACTCCAATGGTTCTTGGAGCCTTGAGTGAACAGAATGAGTCAGCCCACATGTGTATGTCAGGTTCTTTTGGGGAAATAATGATGCAGTCACCCTGAAAGCAGTGTCATGTCAGCAGAAAATCAGAGCTTTGTACAGTATTCACAATTAATGCTCTGCTGCAATCAATTTACACTTAATGATGCATTTAGTGGTAATAAAAGTGGGAAGCTATAAATATTCCTGCAATTGGTATAATTTGCTACCTTTAAGGTGTCAAGCACAGACAGGAACATAATGTTTATCATTTTGGTGAAAAGAAGTTCCAAATAGTTGAGGTAGATAGCCATGAGAAATAAAAAGGATTTAAAAAAAAAAAACAAAAAACAAGGTTATTGGGAATTATAAGTACTGTATCTCTGTATCAGTCATGAGAGTGCTGAGTTAGGAAAACAGCATTTAGAAACTTCTTTTGTTAATTAGAGATGCCCTCCTTGTGTCTGCACAGTAATATTCCCTCTGAGATTTCTGTGCCACCAGGCAAGGCTTTCTGGAAGTCATTATGACATACAAATAGAGCATGCTAAATTAAATTGATTAATTCATCATAATAGTATTTTCAGATGCTTAGTTTTGGCTGCCAGTAAATTCTAATGAACATCTAATCAGCAAAGAAGGACCAGCATCTGAGAATTCTGAAACACTGAGAAAGGTACAGCACAAAAGTTACCTACAAGAGAAAGATGTCTGACACACAGTTTTCCATGGGTCAAGGATTTTGTTCAATACTCTTCTCCCTGCAGCAGAAGGCCAAACCAGTCCTGAAGCAACCTATGAATGTTTCTGCTGGAGGTTTCAGACAGAAAAGTTCAGACACAAGGATTCATTTTTCTTCTGAGTTCTAATCCTCACAGTTCAGAGCTGCTAGGAATTTGATTCAGCGGTCCTTGGCTGGGCTGAAAAGCATTTTTGTCATCCTGTATTTTATTTGTGGAAAAAAATAGCATAGATGAGGGTAGCTAAAAATTAAATGTGTTCATCAAACTATTTGGACGTGCAGAATTAACTCACTTTTCACTTTCTGCCCGGGAATGCCAAAAGACGTGAGCTCACTTTCTGGCAGAGGAAAGAGTGGAGAGTTGAGACTGTCTAAAAACACTGAGCAGGTGCAGGGAGTGTAGATGGAAATTCAATTCAGCTATTGACTATTGGTTCACAGTTTGGACTTCTTTATGTATTTTCCATAAAAGCTCAGAGTTTAAAGGGGCATAGTACTTTTAGAGGCCATCAAATTTCAGTCAATAAGGAACAGATCAAGCTAATGTGAATAAAAGCACAAGCTTGTTCCATTTGTCTTCCAGAAATTTTGCCTCTCTGAACTAAAATGATGAGGTTCAAAAATTTCAGCTAATGAGTTTTCTTTTACTGTTTCCCCTTTTGGGCATCCTTCAGACTTCAGGCTGCTTTCATTACTGTAAGGAAGTTACTATCATTTGGAACAACAGAAGTGTTGAAATCTCATAGAAAGACAATAGGAGCTGGCTATCTTAATCCTAAGCTCCCAACTAGAATGTGAGGATGCAGAGAGGAGAGCCCAATTCAATACAATGGAAATGAGGCTGAGCTGTGCTTATAAATGCTTTTTTTGTAAAGCAGCCAGAAGAGAGAGAATTTCATCTTGGGAAAGCAAAAGTGAGTCAGGGAGAGTTTAAATTTTACATCTGCTCAATGTAAGAGAGAGGAAGTTTTATGAGTGAGATGAAAACACATGCCTAGTGTCTCCTGAGCTTCAGAGGGACATGCTACAGGAAGTTGAGATCCTCCTGTGCAGGGAAATTATCTTTGCAACCTCTTTCCTTGATTTTGTGATTTTTCTCAAGGAGAACACACAAGTATTCTAGAGGAGTCTTGAAGAAATAGAAAAAAGAAAAGCTCTATTTGCCCCTCAACTGTATTTTCTACTGTTGCCCTGTCACTTTCTTCTCTGCCTTGGCAATCAGGCATGAGATTATTTTTCAAGTTGGCAAGAAACTTAACTGAGAGATGGGATCATTTTATCACCCAGCGGTGAACGACTCATGTTCACATGCTTTTGGAATACTTGAGGCACTTAGTACATTCACTTCTGCCTGCAATAAGCTATTTGCAGACCTTGTCCTTGCTCCTAACACCCACCTTCTGCTTCCTGGTCACCAAGAAGGAGAACACTGTGCCTTTGAATAAGAAGTGATATCTGTCATAGCAATGCTTGCCTAGATGTTACATGATGCAGACAAGTTTCTTTCCCCTGCCACCAAAATCCACAATCCAGTATTACATACTGGGCATCTCAGCAATGAAGGGTGATGACATCTTTATAAAGTGACTTTTTCTGAGAGAAGTTGCCAGGATCAAGAAAGCCAGATTTCAAGTTGAATTACAGGATTCCACTTAAAATTAATGAACACTTGCTTGAGACATTCCCCACAGACCTAAGGAAATGAGGCAATTTCCCCTGCTTGCATCACCAGAAAATATTTGCTCTGATTATCATAGAATCATAGAATGGCTTAGGTTGGAGAGGCCTTAAAGATCCTTAAAAATCATTTAGTTCCACCCCCTGTCATGTCTTTCCTTTGGGGTATCAGAATAGATGAGGACATGAGTAGGATGGATGCCATCTGGAGAGGAAAGGAACTCTGAGCAGCCATCTTGCCATCTCTTGTCATACTGCCCTTGTGATGCTGTCCTGTTTTGGACAGTGCCCTCTCTTTACTCCATTCCTTCTCTGTCATTCTTTGGGATAGCTGTTGCCTGGGCTGCAGTCTCATTTGCAGTGTAGTGCAAGGTCATTAACACCAAGCTATTACTCTTCCACAGTATTTTAAGTTTCTCTGGTTGGGAATAAAAATCCCTTTTCACCTCTTTCCTGCCTCTTCAAATCCAGAACAGCTTCATACTCCTGTTTTCTTTTCTGATTAGGTATTCATTAGAATTTACTGGCAGCCAAAACTAAGCAGCTGAAAATATTACTATGATGAAGATCAATTAATTGAAGTACAGAAAGAATAGGCTGAAAACTAGACTCTTTTATTCTTTCTGTATCTCATGCCAGAATTCCTGTTTTATACAAACCAGTGATACAAGAGCAAGGTCTTTTCTCCTTGAAAGTATTTTTGAGATAATAAAGGTTGGTTTTCCTTTTATTCATATTCTTGCATGAGCTGTAAACAAAGCTTCAAAAACATCCATTTTGTCACAAATATCTGAAAATTAAGTATGTCCCTTATTCCAGTTCATCAGTAGATGGTGGAAAAGAGTTCTTGCTCATCTGAGTTTCAGTCCCCAGGGGCTACACAAATATGACAATAAGAACAACTGATGGATAATATTTTACCATCTGCTGCACTCCTTAGCTTCAGCTGCTTGACTTATGTGTAAGTGAACCTATTGCAACTTCTAGATTAATACATGAAACGATCTGTGAGTTCACAGAATGACTGTAAAATTTCCTTTTTCCATGTAGTCCTTATCTTCCAAAGGTCTCCAGAACTTACTCGTCTGGCTCAGTCCAGGGAATGCATCTATCTGCAAATAAACTCTTCTTTCCACTGTCTTGCCTTTGTTATTATATACTCCATAGCTCTATCATTTAACTATGAAGCATATGAGGTAGGACGTTTATGAAATATGTGGCAAAATGCAACTATATTTCAGTCTGCATTTCTCTATAATTAATGAATAAAATGAAAACCATTTGTTTGTACAAGAAACCAATACACAAAACGTGCAAAATTTCTTACATGGAAGATCTTATCAGAGAAATAATTATTCCCTGAAATTACAAGCACTGTACAACTGCTTGAATTCTCCAGAGCATCTTACAGCACAGACTGGTGTTTTATTATTCCAGTTTCACGGTACTCTAAGATCACTAATCCTAAACCTTTATTTGGAATTAGAATATAGATTGTAATTCTTCATGACAGAAATGTATTTTGTATCAGCAATCTACTAAAAACCACACCAAATTAGCATTTTGATCTTTACTTGCTGCAGATCACAGCATGTGTCTGTTGTCTATGTCTTAGTAATACTTTATGGAGATATACAGAATTGTGGATGCCTTTAGTATTAGCAAAAATATTGGGAAAAAATTGGTGCAAACCATGGGGTAAACAGTAGTATTGCTCCTTGAAACAATTGTGTCCCAGTTCTGTATTCAGATTTGGAAGCTGATTTTTGTATCAAGGAGACACAGCAGGATATATTTCCAATATGGCATTGTTAATCTCTTCCTTTTCCTTTTCTTTTTCCTTTTCTTTATCTTTTTTTTTTTTTTTTTTTCCCTTTTTTTTTTTTTTTCTCCCATCACCACTTTACAGCCATTCAAATTTCCTTTCCATTGCAGTGGAAAAACACAACTTCCTCATCCAGAACCAGACTTGAAAGTGAAAATGAAAATTATTTTCCCTCAAGGAGAAAAACAGTGAATGCATACTGAAATACGCATTCACATTAATAGCTTTTAAGTGTTATTTTTAAAAATATTTAAATTCATTTTAAATACTTAGTAGGAGATGAGGAAAGTCACTGTGAACTGCTGATAGTTGCAGAATGCTTGACTGCAGAGAAGAAAACAAAGATGGCATTCAGTTGTACAGGAAGCAGTGTAGGAAGAAATGCAGAAGATACAATAAAAGAGAAATTCAAGGAGTGAGATGCAATCAAACATGGTGAAAATACCTCATCGTAGATATTCTAGAAACTGGGATCTGAAAGGCTCAGACTGTTTATGGAGGAGGGAGACAGGCAGTTTTGAGTGGGCTTTTATAAAACCAAAAATGATAAAAAGGTCAATCATGCAACAATGGACTTTCAATACAGCCAAAAAGCTTTACTGAAGGCTTATTCAAAGCTTAGAAAAGAAAATCTGAATAATGCATAATTAAACTGAAACATATTGTCACAACATTTCACCAGCAGGAAGAAATAAGAGAAATAAGAGTAAAAAGAAGGTAAAAAGAAGCTCCAGTGTTAGTTAGGAAGTACAAATGTTAATCAAATGCCAGCCATGACATACATAATATTCATAGTCTGTAATTATATGTTCATGACTTGATTTTTGCCTGGGACCCCTGTCATAAGCTGAGAGAAAGTGGATACATGTGTGGAACTGTACTTAAATGCGTTGTTCAAAACCTACCTCCTGTTTAATGCCAGAGAGGTTGTCTTTGCCATCACATTGGTCTTCTTGTTTAAAATTTGTGCAGTGCAGTAACCTTTGTATTAACAATTCCAAAGTCAAAGTCCCAAGTATAATATATTGGGGGAGCATGAGATCACTGGTACCAATGCTGTGACAACAGTGTGAATCAAATGGTATATCTTGTACTGCGTTTGTCCATATCTGCCCATTTGTTTCTATGTTCTGCAGGAAAGGACTTGAGGCCTGGACAGGAAGCAAGTTGAACATAAGGGAGCAATGTGCCTTTGCAACAGTGAAGATAAGACAAGTCTTGGGCCACATCTGCAAGCCTGTAGCCAGCAGATCAAGGGAAGTGGTTGATCATTCTACTCCAGTTAGCATGTATTAGGCCACACCTGGAACCATGGCTCCAGATTTGATCTTTTCAGTTAAAGAGAAACCTTGAAGAAATGGAGATATAGAGATGGCCCAGTGGAGTGCCACTGAGAAGATCCAATAGTTTGAGAATGCGACACATGAGGAAATGCTGAAGTAAATTGTTCTGCTAATCCTAGATTAGGAAAAGTTAAAGGGGATATAATCACAGACTTCTAATAGTGGTAAAGGAGTTGTAAAGAAGTGGAGGTGTCATCTGACACAATTCTCCTGCAATTAACAGAGACATCTATGGCCAGATCAGGTTGTTCAGAGCCCAGTCCAGTCTTCCCTTGAATGTCTCAAGGGATGGAGCTTCCGACAGTTCTCTGAACAGCCTGTTCTAATGCCTCATCATCCTTGTTGAAAGAAACTTTTGTCCTTGAATCCAGTCTAAATCTCCCCTTTTGTAGTTTGAATCCATTTGCCCTTGTGCTACCACAACAGATCTTTCATATAATCCCCTTTTAGACACTGAAAGGCCACTGAAAGGCCAAAATTTATCTCCAGGATAAATTTTAAAAGAGAGGTCCCTCCCAATGGAGACATTTCTGTGATTCAGTATTTCTCTCTGTCCTACACTAGGATAGAGAATGAATATCTTCATGATCATTGACATGGAGAAAGAACCATCTGGTTTGAAGATGCTTCTGGAAAGAGTTAGAGAGAAGAGGAACAACAGGGCAAGGTCATTGACAGCCTTTAGACTCTGACCTGGTACAAAGGACAAGCATGACTTAAGGGATTTTTCCTGTCTTTGCTCTCTAAGTATTCTGAATAATATTTCCTATCTCCTGCTATGACCTTCACCATGACAGTGGCTGTCAAGTGATTGCCCTAATGAGCATCTCTTCAAATGGAAGGAAGTGTTGAACCATATCTTCCAGCAGCAGTGTATTACATTGTCTCTTAACATAATGGATTTATTAGTATTGCCTCAGTTAGAAAAGTGTAGCAGTCACTGCTAAGGTGAATTATGAGGGGTTAACAATGAGAAGCAAGCTTCGTATACTAAGCCGATGACGCATACAGATCCCTTCAAGAGATGCACATATTAAAAGCAGCTGGAAAATATCAGGCAACACAAAAAATAAACCATTGCTTTTCTAACCTCAGATGTTGTAAATATACTTGGGAATTTAGTACTGATCATATCTGATTTCAGAGCATTGGTGGAAAATACTGCATCACAGTGGTTCCAGTGGGACTTTTGATTTATCTCTCTGACAGCCATCAGACACTTCAATGTCTTGATGACAAATAAGCACAGAAGAGGACGGATACGCAAATTACAATAGGAATGATTTATGTACAGTGAGAAAGAACTCCATATGTTTGTACAATCATATTTTCATTTTGGCTGCTATATGCTTATCTGAAGCTATTTCTGTGCCCGATTTATAAGGCATCCAGTGGGTTTCTGATTGGTGAGCACCTGCAAGGCTAACTTTACTTTAGAAACACATCCATATCCCTGGACCATCCAACAGAGTTCAGAGGAGAGTTTGAGATGAACAGAATGTACGTTCCCCATATTCTGCCTCAGTGTGTGCCTCCTTTTTGTACATTATACTGTGATCTGGAAAATGAGGAGGAAACAATATAACAAGCAGCCTTTTGATTTGAAAGGAATTTCAATATATTTCAGCTTCACATATATCTCTAATATGAGAGTTCAAGCTCCAGAGTCACTTTCTTGGAAAAACAGGTCCCAATTAATCCTTCAATAATGCTCATTGGTTATATAAATTTAAATGCTATAAAGTAATAATAATGAAAAAGTGACCTGTGTGGCCAAAGAACTATTGCTGATCAGGATTTCATTATACATAGCTATTCAGTTCTGATACATTATTTCAAATGAAATACCTGAGGTACAGTTACTAATTCTGCAGCCAAAGACCAGCTGCAAAGCAACAAGGCAGGGACAAATTTCTTCATGTACAGATGGGAATGTCAGCGAATTTTGCGACTCACCCAAAATCATAATCTCTGAAGAAGTAAGATTGCATGCAAGAATTTCTGGCTCCCAGGCCCACTCTTGGACCCCATGCGGGTTTACTTTGGATGAGCTGTAAGGGCTATAATAGGCAATCAATGTATGCAGTTTGTCATGTAGCTCAGCTGAAAAGGCTCATCTTTGAGTTTTCTTTGCTTACATTTGTCACTGCCATGACTTGCATCCCTGAATTAAAGAAACAGAGGGTAACACTGTGGAATGGATAGTGCTCAGAATGACTAATGTAGGTACTGGTTACAACAGATATCACCAGGCAGAGAAGCAGGTCAATAGCATGAGTGAACTGCCAAAACAGTCTGCAAATATAACATCCAAATAATCTGCAAAACCTGAAAGCGCCTAAAGTAAGAAGTATATATTAAATTATACTGGACAGTCATTTCTTGTGACTCAGTGCACAGATGCTCCATTGCAAAGGTTACTTTCCTTAATTAATCATAGTTGCTCTCCTTTGGGGATCTTTCCCCTGGCACATCATTCTTCATTATTTCTTGCCGTTAGCAACATTTGAATCTTTAAGCGTTTTTCCTACCTCCTCCATTTTTCTGTAGCTCCCAATTGTTCCAGATTGCTTCCAGTTTATGTAAAGCTGGATCTGCTTACATATTTAGAGGAGAATGACAAACTATGACTATTCCTATCAGTTACAAGTAAAACTGGAGGGGAATAATGCCATGTACTTAAAACCAAATGGACTACTATATCACAGAATCACAGAATCACCCGGGTTGGAAGGGACCTCAAGGATCACGTAGTTCCAACCCCCCTGCCTAGCAGGGCCACCAAACATACACATTTAGATCAGGTTGCCCAGGACCCCGTCCAACCTGGCCTTGAACACGTCCAAGGACAGGGCATCCACAACCTCCCTGGGCAGCCCGTTCCAGGGCCTAACCACTCTCCTTGTAAAGAACTTCCCCCTAACATCCAACCTAAATCTTCCCTCCTTCAACTTGGATCCATTTCCCCTAGTCCTGCTATTGTCAGCCCTTTTGAAGAGTTTACTCCCCTCCTGGGTGTAGGTTCCCTTCAGGTATTGATAGGCTGCAATGAGGTCACCCCGCAGCCTTCTCTTCTCCAGGCTGAACAAGCCCAACTCCCTCAGCTCCCTCAACTATAGTTCATGTCTATAAAGCAACATACTCTTTCTTTTGTTTTTGCTAGCTACAAAATTGTACGTATGATTGTCTGGGGGGGCAGTTCTTGGCACAGGACAAAACTATGCCTGATGTTCTTAAGGGGTTTCAGAGCAGATGAGTTAAGGGATTTTCTGTTATCTGATGAGTGCTATTCAGTTCAGTTGTCTCTGTTACTGTCTTTGAGAAGGCTGAAATTTAAATAGTTTTGGTTCCTTCAAACTTTAACCATTCTGCTCTATTTCCACTTCCTCATTTTCTCCGTAATATTACTTTTACCTCTCCTTATACTTACCAAAGTCCCTCAGTTGTTATCTAACTTGTTTGCAATTCTCTTCTAATGTTTTTACTTTTTTCCAACTCTCCCCCAGTCTGGTGGCTGAGAGAGTGAGCAAATGGCTATGTGGTGCTGAGCTGCCTGCTAGGTTAAATCACAACACCCCGCACCTTTTTATACATTAAAGAAAGAGTATCACTTTTACAGACTAGACTACGGAGTTTTGACTACAGATTCAACAGCAGAAGAGATTCAAAAGAAAGAAGTAGGATTAGAATTCATTTTTCTTCTTTCTTTCTGGCAGCTATCACTTCTCTAACACAAGCTAGTTCATCATCCTGTGCTGACTCTTTCCTGCCTTTGGTGGGTGAGGACTTCCACTACGGAAGAGGGAAAATCAATCAGTGTGAGGCAGAAAGGTATTTCTACACTGTCATGTTCCCCACCGATGGACAAGGAACACCTTTTCAATACTGCAAATAATGGATAAAATTCAACCCTATGAAGAGCTTCACTGGAGCCAAGTCATGAGACTGCTGATCTGTTGATATGCCATGAAGTATAGTCCAGAACTTCAGTATAATATCTGATTTCCATTTACTGACAGATATGCTGTCTCAGCTATTTTCCTCTCCATTATTTTCAGTCAACATAATGATGATATCTAGGTACTAGTTTATCACTTCTCTTAATCGACTACCTTAATCACCTGTCTTCTCCAAGCAAAGTGATGAGTACTTGATCTCGCTTTCTACAGGTAAAAATCCATCCGGGTGGCTGGAAGTCTGTGTGGAAGAAACAGACCTGGGGATGTCGGCTGATGCTTGGCTGAACATGAGTCAGCAATGTGCCCAGATAGCGAAGTAGGCCAATGGCATCCTGCCTTGTATCAGAAATAGTGCAGCCAGCAGGAGCAGGGGAGTGATCATCCCTCTGTATGCAGCCCTGGTGAGGCCACTGTGTTCAAAGACTAAGAATCTGGAGAGGGTTCTGGAGCACAAATCTTAGAAGGATTGGCTGAGGGAACTGGGATTGTTCAATCTAGAGAAGAGGCTTAGGGGAGACCTTACTGCTCTCTACAACTCCCTGAAAGGAAGTTGTGATGTGATGAGAGTTGGGCCTCTTCTCTCAGGTAACTAGTAATAGGAGTTGAGGGAATAGCCTCAAGTGTGCCAAGGCAGATTCAGGTTAGATGTTAGGAAAAAAAATTCTGAGAGGGTGGTCAGGTGCTGGAATGAGCTGACACGGAGGTGGAGTCACAGTCCCCAGAGGTGTTCAAGAGATGTTTGGATGTTGTACTAAGGAGCATTGCTTGGTGGGTAGGTGGTAGGTGGATGGATAATCTCGGAGGTCTTTTCCAACCTTGGTGAATCTGATTCTACATTTGGATTTAGTTTGACCCAAGGGTGTATACACTTGAAGAAATCTGTAGCTGTAACTCCATGTTAATCTCACATCAGACACCAATGACCTAGATTTTCCATGGCTGGCTGTTAATTTTTGTTCTCATCTGAAGTCTTCTTTCAGAATGAAAAAAAAAACGAAAGAATAAAAAAAGATATTATCTGGTTCTTTAAAATGGTTTTAATATTTTTAAAGCTGAACAGTCAAAAATGGCAACTCAGAATTACTCAGAATTACTATTCACTTTGAAAAAATGTAAGCTCATGGTTCAGCAGCTGACACTCAATAGAATCTGTTACCCCCAGCAATCTTTTTTATTTCACATAGTATGTCCCTAATAAATCATATGCTATTTTAGACTAAAGTGGGAACTTCAAAGAGCATTAGTCTATACAGGGGTGAAAATTTAAGCATATGTATCCCCCTTGGGCTTTAGTTCATCAGTGTCCAAAGTGAGTCTGTGTTAGATCTTGATTGACACAGGTACAGGAAGGCTGTCTGGGATTGGGGCCTTCAGAAAGGCACTTGCATTATGACATATGTTGCTACTGTAACATCCAGCAGTAGATAAAGAAATGTATGAATTTATTTATTTATTTATTTATTTATTCCTCCAGGAACACCTGTGTCAGATGTGGGACCATGCCATACTCGTATCAGACATATTTTGAGGGATTGTCCTGCAGAAGTTACAAGAGATCAATGTGGCAGACATAAGTAGCATCATGTGCAGCCCAAAGCATGCCCTGTGCACATGTTGGTGGTGAGATCCCATACAACGTGTCTTTTCATTTTGGTGAAAGAGAGAAATACTTCCTCAGGCACATCAGTGGGAAACAGCAGATCTGAAGCCCACAGTGGTGCCTCTGGAATCACTGCATTTCAGTTTGTGTGGGGGCAGAGACTGGCATACTTAATTTGCAGATTTTCTTTATATTTGCAATCTAGAAGTGGGACAAGAGATCTCTCTAGATGGGGCATGTTGGAGTGAACAGAAGTAGAACCTGTCTGCTCATGTCTGCAGTTGACTGAGTATTTCTGCCCTTCTGAGTTCCACAAAGTGACTGCATAAATCCTGCTCCACACTGAACACAAAGTTCATCTGCTACATTTTCTTGCCAAAGTGCAGACAGTCCCTTTCTAAGTAATCTTTTCCAGGGAACAGGATTTTTATGGCTCTTTAATGCTCCATCAGGTGTTAATCGTAACGTTTTACTGTCTGAATAACAAACATATCTCCCTCAAGAAAGTTTTGGTTCACATCCAAAATTCTGTTCCCAGAGTAGACAATGCACTTTGATAGCAGTGACCACATTTTACCCTGCGCCCAACGAATTTCCAGGCTCAGGAACTGAATGAAACAGAGATTTTTTTAGCTGTTTTCTTTGATATTACTGAAGTGCCTTTATGCTATTTATTCCAGGATACTGCTGCTGTGGGAATCAGTAATTTCAGGGAAGAATAATCTAATTCCTCTCTCTTATTCTTGCATGAAAATGTGTCTTGATTAAGGTTAAAGTGTAGCAGTGTGTTGCATGAGGGATGAAAATCAGTGCTTTGCTCAGGTGATGCAGAACTGGACCAATGCAGAAAGGCGTGCATTCACAGAAGCACGAGCAAGTCTTTATTACTGTAAGAAAGGGAATTAAGTGTGTTCTCTTCTTCCACATCATGGGCTCTAAAAAGATTTAAGTACAGACTCTTGGTCAATATTTTTATAAGGTCACCAAAGTGAGCAGACAGTTTACTTGGCAGCTGTCTTCACAGTACTTGAAGAAAATTGGATTTTGATTCTGAAAACACACAGTAAATTCTACTTTTTTGTCTCTCTACATTGTACCTTTACAACACTGAGCTTATGAAGCACCACTCTCTGAAATATTCCAGGCCCCAGTTTTGATTTGACTCAGGAAGAGATGTTGTTTTTCGTTATATAAAGTCAACATGAATTCTTCTGTCAAAAAAGTCTTTGAGGCAGCTATTCTTGTCTGTGTTTTCACCTGTAAATTAAACATAATCTTATAATGGCACCCTTCAGTAACTGCTCTTCAGAAAAAATAGGAAAAATATAATAACCACCTCTTTTATTCCTTCAATTGCAATTTTTTTATCCTTTATTTTTCACCTTTTGATCTCAGAATCTTTCATGAAAGTAATAAAAACATTGAGTGCCTAGCCCCAAAATCATTGCGGTATCAAATTTATGTTCTTGAGTTCAAAGCTCTACTGTAAGTATGCCATTTTCACACATGGATGACACTGCAGTACACAAGTGCAGATGCCAAGATTTTCATCTGGTGACTCTGGGACTGCTGGCTGAGAAAATGCTCCAAGAAGTCACTCTCAGGGCTGGATGATATTGCAGCCAAGTATACAGTGTACCTGTTCCAAGACTGAACGTACCAGGACCAGAGGGACATCTATCCTGACCATTGGTCAGGAAGCTCCAAAGTGTACTTCATGTCTTCTCTAAGTAACCTTATACATGGGCACTTGGTGACAAAGCTGGTGAGGGGTCTGGAGCACAGGCCTTACGAGGAGCAGCTGAAGGAGCTGGGATTGTTCAGTCTGGAGAAGAGGAGCTCACAGGAGACATCATTGCTCTCTATAACTACCTGAAGGGAGGTTGTAGTGAGCTGGGGGTCGGCCTCTTCTCTCATGTAACTAGTAATAGAACTAGAGGGAATGACTTCAAGATGAAACAGGGGAGATTTAGGCTGGATGTTAGGAAATACTACTTTTCTGGAAGAGCAGTCAGGCACTGGGATGGGCTGCCCAGGGAGGTGGTGGAGTCACTGATCCTAGAGGTGTTCAAGGAATGTTTGGATGTTGTGTTGAGGGACATGGTTTAGTGAGAACTATTGGTGACAGGTGGATGGTTGGACTGGATGATCTTGAAGGTCTTTTCCAACCTTGGTGATTCTGTTATTTTGTGATTCTGGCTTAGTCATACCAGGAAAACACACACTTCCTGGGATGTGGACTGAGCCACTGTCTGCTTTATTCTCCATATATAATGGATGTAGAAAAATACTTCCTTTGATGAAAGACAGGCGTGGGGAACATTCTCGCTTTATGCAGTTGATGTGTTCAATTACCTGCCATGTGGAACAAGCCATGTTTTAGGAGCATGGTTCTGTTTAGGGGGATGGTGGTGATGGGCTGATGGTTGGACTAGGTGATCTTAGTTGTTTTTTCTAATGATTCTGTGATTCTATGAACAGAGCTAATGCCATGGCATTACATATGTGGGTTCAGGATGTATGCCACAGCCAAACTTAGAGGGAGTGGGCTTAGAAAATCAGTTTCCAGCAGCCTAAATTGTGGAAGCTCAAGACACATCTCCCAACTTCTGGTATTGTTTGTTTTCTTTTTTTGGCTAACTGAACATAACAGGTTTTGATGCAGCCTATAGGAGCCATGCAGCTGTGCTTGGTTCTGCTGAACTGATGTGGAGATCTAGGGTGAAAGCTCAGATCTTAACCCTGGCTTAATAGAATTCACATCATTTCTGCAGCCACATTAACTTCTGACCCCTGTGTTAGCAGGAATTTTAGAGGGAAGGGTAGTGCAAAGCATACTGTAGTCCTTCAGATATTTTTCAAGTGACTTGCCAAATATCTGATCTCATCAAAGGCATTTGTGCATAATACACCCTGAAACAGAGATTGCATCCAGGGCCTCCAGCCAGAGGGTCTTGTGGACTTCCAGAGCTGGAAATGAATCTAATGTCATGCAGAGCCATGAAGATGAGCCTGGCTCCAGGAGACCAAGGAGACTGTTTATATTTTAACCTTACTTTTTCCTGTCGGCGTGAATCAATCTTTTCTTTCTGCCTATGCAGTTCTGATAGAAATTAAATAGCCACGGCCAACTCTTACAGTTTGTCTGGGTTGTGTTTGTTGTTGTTGTTTTCTTGTTTTTATTTCTTCCTAAGAACTGTTTGTTTTCATGGATGCCTCCCTTGCCATTATGCAGGTGACCTTTCCATCTGTTTGCAGTCTCAAATCATTGCAGTGACAACAAAGGAAGGAAGCAGCTGCTTTTTTGAAATCCACAAAAGTTCCATCATTGCTCTTCACTTAATCTTTGGTAATGAAGCTACCTGGCTGTGTTCCAGGTTAACTACAAGAGCAAAGTTTTCAACCATCCATGGCAAATAAAATAAAGCTGTTTTTTCTCCTTATTAGTCTTGTCTTAGCTGTCCACTAACTCTAAATCTTTTGCCTGTTGTTTTACCTGTTGTTTCTGCTGCTCATTTTCCCTGTGAGATTAAAGTACTACAGCCTTGTGCTTTGGTCCCCTAAGGAAACAAGTGTGTTTCAACAACAACAGTTGCAGTTCCTTGAGTCTTTATCAAAGATATCTTTCTTTTTTCTCAGAAAGAGTGATGAAGAATTGGAACAGACTGCCCAGAGTGGTGATGGATCCACCACATCTAGAGGTGTTCAGAAACCTGGAGAGACAGCACTGAACAATATGGTTTAGTGAATGTGATGAATTGATGGTTGGACTGAATGATCGTAGTGGTCTTTTCCAACCTTAACGATTCTATGGTTCTCTGAAACCATGGACCAATGGGAAAGTTATTAATCACTTGTCAATGAACTCATAATAAAAGTTATTTTACTAATGGTTATTGTAATGGTAAGGACAGTCCACAAAGAAATATAAAAAAATATTCTTTTTGTGAGCAGTTGTAGTTTATTTTTTCTGGGTGTATTCCCCTGGACGTAATTCCCCTGGATTATCTTCAGTTATTAAAGTGCACTTTCGAACTTACTTCTAATTTAATATAATTTTTAATATAGAGAATTATGCTATTTTTAGTAGATAGAACTTTATGTATGAGAAATACAAAAGGACACTTCAGAAAAAGAAAACTAAAAACCAATTTCCCTTCATGTGCTACAATGAAAAAGAAATATTGCAGCATAAATTACCCAGATATTCCAAGGTATGGAGTACTACTACTGCCTTTACATCTTTGTGAGTTTAAGCTTAAATTTGAAGACTGCATTTGCAGTTACGCTCTAGCTTAGTTACCATGTTCCAGAAAAGCTGAGGGGATCTGTTTCTCCCTTAAAACCAGTTCGTATGATTTTTCTCTAACTGTTGCTCATGAGGAGCTTGTCAAAAAAAACAGACTCACAAAAACTCATCACTCTTCCATCCCCCATTTCACACGGACTTTTCTATATTTTTCATCAGCCTCTTCCTCCCTCCCACCATTTAACCTTCAGCTCTTCAGAATCTCTGGAAATTGTTTTTTCTTGGCATTTTCTCGTGAATCAACTTTCTATGAAAGGAAGTTGGTGAGAAAAATGTTTTGTTTTTCTAATAACATTAATGGTCCAGTTTTGACCTTTTTTTGGTTGCATGTGAACATTTATTCCCCAGATGTGGCCAATAATTTACTTGCAGAAGATGATCATACAGAGCAGTAATCATTCAAAATGTCAAACTCTTCTGCTCTCACAGGCAGAGAGACCATTTCTGCCCTTAATAAGGATGTTTTTGTCAAAAATGCCACTGTAGAGAAAGCATTTTACATTTGAATAAACTGTTATCAGAATCGTTCTTAATTTTATTATCATGCAGATTCAAAAAGGGAATGAATTTCCTCAGGAATCTTAGTTTCCTCTCTCTAAAAATTAAATTTTGAGGTTAAAATTAAATTTTCTCTTATTCCAATCACTGTTTCTTTAGGAAGATTACTTTTTATATACGTACAGATATGCAATTCTTACATACATAATAATGTATAATAATGTACAGTATATGTAAAGAATTTCCCTTTAAAATTTGAATTATAGAAAACAGTCCATAGGTGACTCTAGTTCAGTTGTTCGCCAACTGCCTGGTGATCTCCTCTCTTCTTTCATTTTATACTGTCCTTGTGTTTCCCTGTAAAAATTACTTTAGTTCTCTGATCCCATTTAGTTTTGTTATTTTGGAAGGAGTTTGGGTGGGGATTGGTTCTGCTTTAGGAAAAAGAGCAATGTAAATACACTGCTTTAAAACTCTTGCAGATCTTTATATGAAGTGTTGTACAAACCCTGAATCACTGACACATTTAAGATTACTATTACAGCTTACTGAAGGAATGTGGGATTTCTGTGTGTTTGCAAAGATTTCTACTTTATCTGGTACCGCGTGTATGAGTTTGAATTCTTCTGAGCAGCTGGAAGGCAATGTCCAGGCTTCCAGAGCACTATTCATGGAATAGGACTGTGAGAAGATAGACAAAGGAAAATCCTATCTTTCAAAGCTTTTATCAGGCAGTCCAACATACACTAAGCATTCCCTCCCTCTTTCACATATTGCTTTGTTTAGATTTCAAGTTACATTCAATTTCACTGGATTACTGAGTCCAACAGGGAGAGTCAAGAACTTCTCCTGAGTTAGCTCTAGTCCATACATCTCTAGAGGCATAAACATTCACACAAACAAAAATGTTTTTTGTACTGCTGCATCTTGATACTTTGATTCTGACACTTGTGCAACCCAGTTACACATCATCTATTTTCCCTCCACAGGGGTTGTTAGCCCTGCCTTTATTATCCACACAAAGATTTACTGTAATTTCAAAGCAGTTTGGGACTTTAACAGTCACCTTTTTTCTCTTGTCACAGTGTCACAACATAAGAAAGACAAACTTGGCTTTCTCTCTGCATGCTTTACAGACTGTAGAAGCCAGGTTTGATAGCACTGTTGCAGACTGAGAGCCCAGGTGATGACATCTCAACATCTTCACCACAGTTTACTTAACATTTAGGATGAGTTTTTCAGTGAAGCCCTAACAGTTGTGCTTCTTCTTATCTGCTCTTAATTTTAGCTTTCTAATAGCAAATTTTCTAATGTAGATTGATCTAATCTCAACCAGATTCACTTTGTTGTCAACTGGAAACAAGAACAGCTGAAAGCAACCTCACTATAAATTGAGGTTGGCCTCAAGTGAGAGCATAATTGGTCTTCTCTCCAGTGTTGATGCTTACCATTAACTCTGATGGAAATCTACCTAAACAACTCACACTTTCTACTACCATAGACAGTCAGACAAGGTTTTGATATCTCTACAAGCAAAATACGCAGTCCATTTCTGTTCCTTCCTTCCCTTTGCCCACCTGAGTTTTCTACTGACCAAAGACAAAAAAAAGTTTAGGGAAAGTTGGATCTCAACAATGTCCATTCCCTGCAGTCTTCCAACTTAATGTGGTCTAAGTGTGCTTTTAATTTGTTCCAGTTTCTCTCTCAAAAACTGGTTGAGAAGAAGCCAAAAATGCCACAGGGTATTGATAAGATTCCTCAGGCTGGTAAAAAAAAATTAATGTTGGTCTCTCTGGGCAAGGACTATGTTGTGCCTCTCACCCATGCTGTTTTTCTTAGCAGAGACACACCATTTCCAAACACTTTGTCTGTGTGTCTCTGTGAATCTTTTGCACTAAGAGCAGACAGTTATTTCTCTATTGTCAAGTTGAACAGTGGACACTTGCAGCTGGTAAACCTGACTTATGCAGCCCAAAGGCAGCTGACCATGTAAGAGGGTACACTGATCATCACAGCAAATGAAACCTTAAAAGAAAATGAGGTTTTCTTCACAGACATGGATGCAATGTGATACTCTGCCCAATTTCCACTACAAGTATCACTGATGAACTAATGAGAAACAAGTCTTTTACTTCTTAATCGCTTTTCATGGTTTAATGAGATAAATCTCAGTGATGCCCACTGCTCCTAGCTAACTTAAGACCATGAGAGAAACAGAATCAGATAAAAAAGTCAATTTTCCCTACAATTCTGCTTCAAGCAGCAGCTAACGAGTTATCTGTAGACAATAAAATTAGAGGTTGTAAGGAGCACTGCAAAAATAGCGACTCCCAGAATACTCTCCCAAACTCTAATAATTTCTTTGGAAATTAAAGGAGTTCAACAGTTTGGTAACAGCTTGAGTAGATAAGAGATTGTACGTTGGATACAGTTGTAGCAAAATATCTTATAATTCCTAAGCTGAGTGTCCTCGTTTTCATGATCTAATAACAATTTATTTCATAGAATCATGGAATGACTTTGGTTGGAAGAAACCTTAAGGTCACCTAGCTCCTGGAGAGAGTCCAGCATTGGTCTACCATGACGACCAAAAGATTGGAGCTGAGCACCTGTTCAGAGGCTGAGAGCTGGGACTGTGTAGTCTGGAAAAGAGGAGGCTCATATCTAACCAGTGTCAGTAAATACCTGAAGGGAGGGTGCTGACTGAATGAGAATAGCTTTTTTCAGTAGTGTCCAGACACAAGGCCAGAGGCAACGCGTTCAAAGTGAAACAAGGTTCCACCTGACCATCAGGAAGGACTTCTGTGCTGTGGGGTAAGCTACATGGCTGTGCTCCTGGGCTCCCTGCTCTGGGTGTCCCTGCTTGAGCAGAGGGTGGGCCAGATGGACACTGAGGTCCCTGACAATCCCAACCATTCTGTGACTCACTGATTCAATTGTATTTCAGCATTGCCATTACTATAAAGATAACTTGCGTTTTGTTGCCTAATATACATATTAAAGTGCAATACAGTTACAATAGCTTATTTTTTTTAAATAACACAGGGCTACCTAATATAAAAATGAAGCCTAAATTCAAAAGAAATACTGAAATTACAAAATATTCTTTTAATTTTTTTGCAAAAATTTGTTGTCATGAAAGAAAAAAGAAGTTTAACTGTTGGAATTTGTCACAGAGATGAAGAGAAGCTTTTCTCTTAATTGTAAAATAAAGTAGTTACTTTCAACAGGCGCTTCAAATTAAAAGAATTTTTGAGACTTTTTTTTTTCCAGAATGAAAGTTGAAATGAAATGCTCTCAGTTTGTTTTCACCTGAGTAGAGGTGAAATCAGTGATTTTCCTTCTTTCTCTTCTCATGCGAATTGAAAAAAAAAAATCTCCAGTCACAACAGCACCACACTAATTTGCCGTAAGTGACATAGAAACTCATAAATTCATCCTGAATAATTTCAGTTGAAGTACAGAATCATTTTGAACGATTTCATGAGAAAAACAGAACTTTCTGATAGTTTTATAATATTTTTGTAAAGTAGTTTCTGCAGCTGAAAAAGTTTTTGTTTTTCCCCTAAAACAACATTTTCAAAACCATTTTGCAAGCAGGACCAGATCTATGCAAGTACTTTGTCTTGATGAACTCCTTTTCAAACATCATATAAGAGAAAACACCATTAAAATTCCTTTTTATTTTTTGCTTTAGTTCCTCTGCCTGGCATTTAACACGTCATTGAACCTGATGGCTGACTCTGAAATGTTTTGCTATTCTGGTATATGCTATTTGTTATGAATATTTACTTCTTTTGGATAAAATAAAAACCCTGTACCTCCCAACAAAGTGGCTGTATAGAAGTATTGTTATAGCAACCTCTACAGGTAATTGGAACCAGAATGTCTTGGGCCTATGAGTGATGCATATTTTACAGTTTGTCTTCTGTTTTATTAAAGGTTTAGTGATTACAGGCTTGTTGGCTTTCTATCCTAGAGTAGAATTTCAGTAAGTGTGATCATAGCACTCACAAGGTTGGAGGTGAGAGGGAGAAGTGCACAAATACTGCAATAATAAAATGGAAAGATGAAATTGAGGTAAAGAACAGAGATACACAGAAAAATAAACAGTTTGGGGATATTGTATTCAGTATTGGGGTTTAAATTAGGATGATACGGATCAGAAAGTTGACTGTAATAGAGAGAGTGAGAAATTAACAGGTTAATGCTAAGATTGTGTTATTTTTACAATACAGAAAATGAATCTGTGATAGACAACATACTCATTTCAGAGAGCTGGTTTGCTTGTCTGCTATATTATGGCTTCATAATAATGTCTGAATTCAGCTGCTCCTCAGCCACTGGAAGGAGAACATTCTGCCTGGTAATTACAAATATTGGTTTACAGTGACATTTGCCTTTCCTAAGGTGCTTCAGTAACTTCTGCAAAAACAGATGATGCAGAAGCATAAATGTCTCCATCTCTCTGATTAAAAATAAATAAATAAATAGTGTTTCTTTGTAATGGTACAAAGGGGTGTAATAGTGATGAGTAATTTTAAAAAGGTTTATATTTCTAAATCTTATATGTAGTGGCTGTAGGCATACAGATAAAGATTATGGGATGCTAGAAGCACTACATATCCTATTTTGACAAGTTAAGCAAAAGAAATAATAAACCATGAGCTGCACATCCCAGTTTTTGGTTAAAAATGGACCTTGAAGTATAATTGAAGTAAAACTCATGAAGATATAAATGAGTTGCCTTGGTATAGAACAGAACCTAGATTTGTTTGTGAATTTAGGAGTGCTCATGTGCTGTATTGAGGTCTGCAGCCAGATATGAAACCAGCTGTATTTCACTTTCTTTTCTCTTTCATTGTGAAAGTTCCCTATGTTTTCCTCTATTTTTCCTACACAAATCATCTCACCAAATGACTTCAAAATAATGTCCAGAAAGAAAAATCACCAAAGGCTTCAAATTAGAATCTCAACATAAAAGATTAGACTTCCAAAACACTAGTAAATGAGTCATTAAATAACAACAGAGAATGGATTATGAGACCTCATCTGCTTGTGACTGATTATTCAGTTTCTTCTCTCATTGTTGAAGGTGAAATGCTCTCTGTTACTTTTCGTAATTTCTTACCTCTTGTAAAGCAATTGATATGCTCAATTTAATGTATTTTCAAAAAACAGAATATGCTGAAGATGACATAACAATAAATAATAATAACTCCAAGAACAGCATAGGAGAAAAATCTGTTATGCAAATAACCATGTAATAGCTAGGATTCTTCCTACACTATTGCTTTCATTGACTTTGAGATTTAGATGTAGTTATAAATATTAAGTACTTGGATCCTACTGATCTTTGAAGAAGGAAGAAAATTAATAATACACCAAAAACTCCTATTTTCCCATTTGAAATGCCCTAAGTATCCAAGATGTCCATACTAGCTGGTAATATCCACACCTAAAACTGTTCTTTTCTAAAGATGGAGCTCAAGAAGAATCTTATGGTGTATTCCTAGTGGAAATGCACAGGACAAGACCCTGCTGGCAGTTCACAAGAATCTGAACCATTCTGAAAGCATGCTGGTCAGGATGTACTAAAATGTCAGTTGACTGTGCTTCTTCTTGAAGTTTAGATGCTCAGTAAACATTTAGACTTCTTAATGTGGAGTTGAATCTTATTCTTACATTTGATCAAATGAACTCCACCTGGAATTTTTGACTTTCACACTGCAGCTCAGGTTGCTACATGGGCTGCACATGAACATAACACCGCCTATAAAACACACATGGTGCCAAACTGTTATGCTGTGTGAGGTGCTGTGAAAATAAACACTTGTAATCCTGTGGGCCTTAATGGTAACAGAGTCCTTAAATATTTATTGACTGCAGTTTTACAAAACACAGTATTTATATGAAACCTCTTCTCTTTCTGAACAGAGCAGCCATCAGTAATCACAGAACATGCCTACACTTACATATCAATCAGGAAAACTCTCATGTATTTCTAGAAATGTATTTACTTCTTTTTTTTTTTTTTTTTTCCTTCTTCCGTGTCCTTATGAACCGCCTGAATTTGCTGTCTCCATGCAATGGGAATCCTATGCTTTTTCAGAGACCAGAATGAAGTAAGGACTGCATTGGAACCTGTGTTGCCACTGCATTTAAAATGTCTGCAACCAAACTAGTATTGTGACAGGCACATAAAACTATTTAACCATTTTTTGAATCAAATAATAATATATGTAAGAACAATAATCACACTGGGACAAGAGATGCCATGGCTTCATATATAAGATCGGCATTTGAATGCAAGGTAGTGTATCCCAAGCTGTGACAGCACAAGATTGACCACTGGCAGCTGTCCTACACAAAAGAGCCACCCAGCTGAGCTGAAAAGTTGTATGAAATTGGTCTGGTTTGAAACCGCCAGCCTCCTGCTTTCATTGTGTCTGCTGTGATCAAATTTGCCAAGATTTCCATTACATTTATAACATCGATAATGGGACAGATGGATGCCAAAGTATTCTCTGTCTCTGTGGCAGTTTATCTAATTAAACATTTAGATAGAGAAAGGTATAATTGCAAAATAATCTATCTGCTTTTTCATATGCTTTCCCTTAAGACACTCCTGCCTTTCCAGTGGCGCAAATAAACTTTGACAGATGTTTACTTTCAAAGTGAAAAGATAGTGGAGTTCTATTAACACAAACCATATTCAACAGCAAAGCTATTTTTTGCTGCGCTTCATGCTAGCATTCTTTTTAGAACAAAGATTTCAGTGCTGAGTAAAATTTCATTTGCATGCCTGAGGGAATAATAAAAGAAACCTATTATGGAATGAAATGGACTGCAATCACACTGAGAGGATACGAACTGGGTGGGGAGCGGGGAAGGCTACTGCCTTGTAAATGGCCTGTTGAAGAAGAAAACAGAATTTTATCCAACACACCACACATACTCATGCTGAGGAGTAATGTATGGAATTGCTTCCCAAAGCAGATTTCCATGGCCTTCTGCTGGAGCCAACATTAGGGGAAGGCCTGTTTTCCAAGGTAACTAGCAATAGGACAAGAAATAATGGCAGTAAGTTTCACAGGGGAGGTTCAGGTTGGATATTAGGAAAATTTCTTCTCAGAAACAGTGGTGATGTACTGGAACAGGCTGCTAAGGGAGGTGGTGGAATCATCATCTCTGGAAGAGTTCAATAAGTGTGTAGGTGTGTAGGTGTGTCACTGAGGGACATGGTTTAGTGGACATGGTGGGGATGAGTTGATGTTTGGACTTGATATTAGAAGGTTTTTCCAACCCTAATGATTCTATGATCCTATGAACTGAGCTTCATGAACAGTGCAGCAGAGAGGAAAGGGCTGTTGAACACTGAACCAGAGGACACCATTCTCACTGGATTATGCATTAGCAAATGTTTACTAAATAACTGAACGTTGGCATCCAAGTCTAAGTTTTGCCTGTGGTTTGAATAGTCCCTAGGTCTCTTGTTAGCTGCTGAAGCACTTGTATTAATTATTGTATGCATAAAGAGGAAACTCCCTCTTGTTTGCTGGTTTATTTCCTGGGAATCTCCTAGTTGAAAGAACAGTAGTTGTTGCTGCACAGAAAATAAGATCTGTTCTAGAACTGAACATGACAAATTGATACTTGGAGTGGAAGACTTGGGTCAGCAGGATTAGAGCTCTTCCCATGGCACACAATGCTTCTGGAGCCAGGCTCCACTTCTGCTCTCCTGGCCGGGGATGAGCCTCAGGGCAAGCTAGTCAGTGATTTCAGTACTGGAGAAGAAGCTGCTGTTCCAGAAAACATGGGTGAAGCCAATCCCTTCTCTGAGTGCTACTCAATCTGAGCAAAAATCCCAACTGCTTCTCAGGGAAAGGACATCAGACTAGGTAAGGTTTATGCATTCAACAGGATTTGAACAGTGCCCAGTTCTCCACCCTTGGTGGACAACAGTAGAAGCTTCTCATGTGTACATGTTCCTTGCCTCTAGAACAGACTAATGTACACTCCACTGTATCCCCTGTCTCTGCTAGTGCTATTTCCACTAAGCCATGTTGTGCTGAAAATTGTGGATGCTTACTGTGATTTTGAGAATATACAGCAACATATGCTCTGTAAGCTTACTGTCACACAGGCTGTTCCTCTTAATGGAATTTCTGCATGTGCTTATATACAGATATGCTGAACACTTAAGGGCTTTCTAATTCTTCTCCCTGGTACTCCTACTGACAGCCCTGGTGCCAGTCCTTCTGCCAGTGTATTCTGCTGTGATATAATAAGGAATTTTCCCTTAAGACTGTGCAGTATGCAAATGCAATTCTAATTGTATAGAGATCGTTTGTTTGGTTGTATAACTGTACATTATTGTCCCAGGCAAACGTCTGATATTACTGGATATCTCTCTCTCTCTCTCTCTCTATATATATATATACACAAAAAAAGTTATAAAAGAAGCTCTGCAGCAAACACTGGAGAATAAAAAGCAATCCCAAAGCAGATCCTTTGTGATTTGAAGATTTGAATTGTCCTTGTTTCCAGAATGCTACAGAAGTGATTGCAGTGACAGCCACGCTTGTTGTGATGGGCATAATGCCATTCATTGCTTTTATACTTGAATGACTTGGATACTACACAGTCTGTCAAGTCTAAATCTATTTAAGTCATGACAATTTATGTTACACTACAGTACATTACTTGTTTTGATCATAAGGCTAAAACCATTCCTGCATGAAATAAACTGAAACTTTTCAAACAAACAAACAAAGCACTGATCTTCTTTACTCAAGTGATGTTTTCTTGACTGTGAGGATGACCAACAAACCATGAATCCAGAGGAGCAACGCACAAGAACAAACCTTCCTCCATACATATTCTGAAGTGTTCCAACGTAGGTGCTCAGGACCCCAAAGCATAAGTAAAGTTCTGCACGTTAGCTGAGACAACCTATGTGAGATCAGATCCACAGACAAGATGTTTTGTTTGTAGTACAGAGCTTAGTTTGTTGCCTTTTGTCCAAATACGTATACTATGCTAACTGATTTTCAATTTTTAAAGGTGAATGATGTGTTATTATGAGGAACTTTCCCCCAGGACTGTTCAATATACAAACATAAATCTAACTGTGGATGATTGCACAAGAATATATGTTATATTCCCAGCCAAATGGCTGGGAAAGGAGATACATTAAAAAAATGTGCATAGCAGATATCTGAGCTATTTCTTTGAACTGCCAGCTGCCAGAGAAACATTAAATACTGCTTTGGTCAGTCAGGGGAAAAATGGAGGAGGGGAAGACATTTGCCAGAGGAACAAGATAGCCCTAAATGCCTTGTGCAGTCACACAGTGAAATCCCAGCAGGATCAACACAACTCTTCACTCATACAAGACAGGAATATCTGTGATCTGTATTCTCTTACACTGGTTCTTAAAAAATAAACCAAACTCTCTACTATCCAACCACCAGTTCCTCCTGCCTTTCATGCATAAAGACAAAGTCATTTTCATAAGACTATGTGGATATCCCAATGGACTCAGTAGCAACTTTTTCATCCTGTTGTTATACATTATGCTGGTTTGGAAATTCTCTCTGCTTCTAAAAGGTGTGTGCCTTTTACCTGGCCTGGTCCTCAGGATGTGCATGCTGCTACACAGACCTTCACATCTGGTGATAAAGAGCTGTTGGCTGAACCTTTGATCATTGGGGTGTAGGAAGATCAGAGCTAGCTTGAGATTATCCAGCCAATCCATGAGGTTGATGGATAGATTCCATCTATCAATTCTTCAATTTAAAGACAAAGATATTATACAAGGCAATGCAAAATGCCTTGCACAAGTTCGGATGGATGATGTCAGGTGTTCTTCTCTTATCCACAAATGCTGTAACTCTATTGTAGAAAGACTCAAAATTTGTCACTCAGAGTTTGCCCTTAGTGTAGACACGCTGAGTGTCACCAGTCAGGGTTTTGTTTTCCACATGCCTTAGTGCAATTTCCTGGAGGATCCAATTCATAATCCTGCTAGACATAGAGTTGAGACTGTTTGGACTGTAGTCCCTGAGGACTTATTCCCTTTTTAAATAAGGAGATTTTTCCAGTCAGTGGGAACTTCTCTGGACTGCATGACTTCTCACATATGACGGATAGTGACTAAGAAGCTTCTTCTGCCAGCACCAGTGTCCCCTAAGAAGACAGGCTGAGGAAGCTGAGCTTGTTCAGCATGGAGAAAAGAAGGCTGTGGGGTGACCTCATTGCAGCCTTCCAGTACCTAAAGGGAGCCTACAAAAAGGAGGGGAGTCTACTGTTGAAAAGAGTAGGTAACAGCAGTGCAAGAGGAAATGGTTTTAAGTTGAAGGAGGGAAGATTTAGGTTGGATATTAGGGGGAAGTTCTTTATTATGAGAATGGTAAGGTGCTGGAACAGGCTGCCCAGTGAGGTTGTGGATGCCCCATCCCTGCAGGTGTTCAAGGCCAGGTTGGATGGGGCCCTGGGCAGCCTGGTCTAGCAATAAATGTGGGCCCAGGCAGCCCTGCCTGTGGTGGAAGGGTTGGTGCTTAATGATCCTAGAGGTCCCTTCCAATCTAAGTCATTCTATGATTCTATGATTCTAGGATACCCTCAGGACTCCTGGATGCATCTTATTAAGTCTGATGGACTTGAGCACATTCAGATTTGCTATATGCTCTTGAACCTGATCTTCTCTTACACTAGAAACAGAAGGATTGATAGTTCGATGATAATCATTAAAACAAATTTATTACTACTCCCTGTTCCAAAATGTAGAATCATAGATCACAAAATCACCGAAGTTGGAAAAGACTTCCAAGATTATCCAGTTTAACTGTCTACCTACCACCAATATTGCCCCACTCAACCACATCCCTTAATACAACATCTTAATGAATCCTGAACACCTGCAGGGACAGTGACTCACCTCCTTGGGCAGCCTGTTGTAGTGCCTGACCACTCTTCTGCAGAAGATTTTCCTGATATCCAACCTGAACCTCCCCTGGTGCAACTTGAGGACATTCTCTCTCATCCAATCACTAGTTATTCAAGAGAAGGGGCCAGCCCCATCTTGCCACAACTTTCTTTCTTGCAGCTGTAGAGAGCGATAAGGTCTCCCCTGATCCTCATCTTCTCCAGACTAAACAATCTCAGCTGAGAGGTATTTTATTTTTCATTTGTTTGTTTGTTTTGGAAGTCTATTAGGGATACAAATTCTCCTTAAACTTTATGAAGAAAAAATATGTGTATTTAGAGTGGAGGACCTTACAATTCTCAGTTCTGTGGACAGACAAAGTATAAGTTTCTTCAACATTGGGCTGATTTTTTTTCTGAACAAGGAAAATATTCCCTCATCTTCATTTGCAGAATAAGATTTGACATATAACTTGCTTACTGGATCCTCATGTTACCCAGTTATTTCCAGATATGATTTAAGAAGCTTTAACAAGAATACCAACAGGAGGCTTATATGTGAAATTCCTCTCTTTAAACTTTTATATTTTCCTGACAAGCTTTTTCTGCCTGTATTTTTTTTTAAATTATGTATATGTGTATATATAATCTTTCTTTACAATGTTTGTTTGCAAACATGAAGACCTTATTTTATTATTGTTTTTCCTTTCTTGATTGCTACTTCCATTTTGTCTGGACTTTTATCTTGGCCTCTTAGCTGCTTATGTTATTCCAGACAAAAAAAAAAGAAAAAAAAGAAAAAAGAGAAAATTCCAGTTGTATTTCTAGTTTGCAATAAAAATGTGAAGCCAGAGATTGGATCTATCAAGATCTTCAAAGTTTAAGTACATTTGGGAAAACTATCGTGACATTTCTTTGTTTAAACAGAAAGCTGAATTCCGAAGCATAGCCTTGAGATCACTGGCAAATCCCATTAACTAGTAGGATGCTGGGCTGGGGAGATGGAAGGAAGGCGACAATGCTATATGACTGCTTTTAACAACTGCAGTGAATTGGAAGCATAAGCTAACAGACATGAAGTGCTGAAAATTTGCGGGCAATGCTGAATGGAGAATTGTTGAGAATACACAGGGAGGCACCAGATTAAGACAGACACCTTAAGAAAGGCCAGAATGAATTCTTAAAAAACAAAAACCACAAAAATAAATATAAGAAAAAACACGGGGAGAAACAGTTCTGCAAAGTCCTTTCAAAGGAAGAACACATAAATTCTTGACAGAAATTTGAATTGGGGAACAAACCTGACAATGAAACCTTTTGCAAAAGGATTTAACTGTGATGCAGAGAGCAGTTGAGTTCAACATTTGCATGTAAAATAACACAGTTTTTAAATATAAAAATAAAATATCTTGTATGTTTTCTTCTATGAAGGTAACTTTTCACTTAAGGATATTATAATCTAGATAGCTATCTAAGCATTTTCTCTTATGAAAGAAGAAATCATTGTTTTTGTTCAATACTACTCTGAAAGAATATGCAGTCTTCTTTTTACATTATTGGAAAGGGTACTGAAAAATTGCAGTGAGTTGAGAATAAAGTGCTGACGGAGATTAAGAATGTGGAGAGGCTTATGAAAACACATGCTTCTTGGGGTGCTTTTACACAGTCTTGTCTCTGATGGCAAAGCTGCTCAAGTCATTTATTCCAATAAATTGGCCCTCAATTGATTATTTTCATAGTGTCATAGAACCATAAAATCAACAAGGTTGGAAAAGACCTACAAGATGATCCAGTCCAACCATCCACATATCACCAGTAGCACTCGGGAAGGGAAGGGAAGGGAAGGGAAGGGAAGGGAAGGGAAGGGAAGGGAAGGGAAGGGAAGGGAAGGGAAGGGAAGGGAAGGGAAGGGAAGGGAAGGGAAGGGAAGATTTCTTTTTTAACAGATAGAGATTTCTTAGTCAATTTTATTTTTTCCTCCATGGCATGAACAGAAATTTCAAGATTAAAATTATGAAGAAAACCATTATATTATATGGTAAAATTCGAAAGCTAGACAATGTCTTGCATGGAAAAAAGTATAAAATATTTGAAAATCAGTAAGAGATGTCTCAAGAAGAATCTTCTATAGAATAGGAGCAGGTTACAAAAAGTAAGGATTCTATTTCTAAGCTGACTGTGACGTTATATTTCTAGATATAATTTGGATTACAGATATTCATTTTAGGTGCAGTAAATGTTTTAAATGCATGAGTTGTTGGGTGATTATTTTTTTAATATGTTTCTGCTGAATGCGAAGGAAAATTGAGCTGTAACATTCTATAATTTCTGTAGCAATAGATGTTAAATTAATCTGTTTTAAGAGAGTGAAAATATTCTTCTGCCATTCACTATTTTCAATTTTTTGTGCAAAGATGATCTTGGCAGAGTGTCTTCTGGAACTGAAAAACTGAAGATAAAAACAATCTCTGAAGACTCAAAGACAGATTAAAAGGGAAACCTTAAAAATTCTTAATTTAAATAATGAAAGTTATTGCTGGATGATACCTTAAAAATGCCTCAAAAGCCATAGATGAGAATTAAAGTGCCATGAATGTCCATTCATCACATTAAATGAGTTCCAAGAGTATGGAAAGAGATTGTTTGTAGCTTACTTTTAAGCTACCTCCTATTAGAATTTGCCTCACAGCTGTAGTTGGTAAAAATGGGAGATTTTAAGTTTGGGATCGGTATGAGCTATTCCACTAATGCCAGTGCTTCAGAGCCTGTGAAACAGTGCAGTTTATATGTAAATGATAACAAGAAATTAGTAGATGCAGTACTGAGGGACATGGCTTTGTGGGCATAGTGGGCTTGATCTTAATGATTTGTTCCAACCTTAATGATTCTATGCAGAACCACACGCAGACAATAAACATTGTAGTGAATGATATGGAAGAAAAGAGTATTTATAAGGAAGTGATAGAGTGGATTCTCCACTGCAAACCCTCAGTCAGCAGCAGCTCACAGGCATCACAGCTGCACAGATCACTCTGCACTGCTCTGCAGGCAGTCTGTGTTGAACAAGTATGTTTACAGCAGCAGCTTGGAGTGACATTATTTATATAACAGTTTCATCTCTTCTACTCCTAATTGCCACAGAAGACCACGAAAGCTTCAGGATGACCAGGTCACAGGGTATGAATCTCCAATCCGTATAACAGTGGTTGTATTACATGCATTGCAAGGCTGGATCCTCTGGGCAAATTCTGGATAAACCTCTACCCCCTTGTGTAGGGATTCCCTTCGTTTGAAAGTCTTGAGGTATGGGTTCATAGAATCATAGAATTGCTCAGCTTGGAGGAGACGTTAAAGATTGTTGAGTCCAACCACAACCTAACCATACTACGCTAACTCTAACAACCCTCCACTAAATCATGTCTCTGAGCAACTGGGCTATATCTTGAAGTATATTTGAGATTTAGCCATTTCCATTTTTCTGTCTTATATCACACAGAGATGTAAAATGCTATTTTTAGTGGGTGTTCCTGTAGCTCTTACACCACCTGACTGCCCTTTTCCATTTCCAGCTGCACCAGGTACTGAACTGTTCTCATGGGCACAGCTTGTGTTCTATGGCTACTTCAAGTGAATATTATCCTAGGACTCTTTTACCCAAGCCTAGAAGACAAGGTTGGACTATACAGCAAACTGTCAGAGAGGAGATGGTTGCAATACTTAGGAAATGTTAATACTGTCTAAGGGTCAAACAGGGTTACATTATTGTAAAGGCAGAAATGTGCTTGAACGAACTCTGCTCAGTGGTGGGTAGAGCATTTTCCATCTCCACCATTAGCAGTGACAAGAAGCATAGAGGACATTACATGTACAAAGGTACCAGAAGATTTTGCAAACTGACAAATAACTTACATAACTCAAGGAGATTAAAAAAAAAAAAAAAAAGAGAGTACAATGATGATTACTCATTATAATGCTGCAAGTCTTTTTGTTTATGCAGCCATGGTGTCTTTATATATGCTTAATTTGTGCTATTACTGCAATGGAAATTTACACTTCTTGCCTTTGGAGGCAGGTAAAAGATCAAGGGCAAAATTCCACTATAACAGTTTGTGTTGATTTACTTTTCCTATGAAAATAATTATAATTAGCACATGAAGCATTATTAATGTCCTTCAGACTTTCTATGTAATAGAGGTATGCATGAGATTTGCTTTGCTTACTCAGTTACACAGTTTAAAAATTTGGGGTCTATTATATAAGCCACCCAGTTTCCCTCTATCATCAGAGGAGATTCCGCAAAATGAGTCACACCATTATCCCTAAGCCATCAGTGTCCAACCATTTGGCTTGGGCAAGCCAAAGCCAAACAGGAATTTTCTTGGTTAGCTTATATGTAGGTCATTCCAAAAATAATGCCTCCTGCTTATTACCATGGAAACTACAACAGATAAAATCAGCAAAGGAATGCTGTTTGATAGAGCAAATTTTCGGCTGCAAAACACCATTTTTCAACATAGTCACCAACATTAGCTCTTCATTGTTGTCAGCAATGAACAGGAGCAGGCATGCAGCACTCATAAGAATCTGCACCAGCAGAGGTGAGCAACTGTAGCTACTACCTCTGCTGAAACACACCACCCACCACCTCAGTGTGCTCACATCCACTCTTTGGTCTCCATAAATGTCCATCAAGCATCACTGAATGTCAGTGGATGCAGTTTTTTCTGCATGGAAGAATTCAATGACATACCTTTCCTTCCGTGTTAGACACTGACTGTTCTGTCAGACTGCCCTGCTGCTGCCATCTATCACAAAGCAACAAAATGTAAAGAAATATTGGCAGGAGGGTTCGAACTCTACCGCCATTCCAGCAGCATCCACCTCTGACATTGTGGGCCAACATAAATAAAATAGGAGGCATTACTTTTGGAGCTATCCTCATGACATACGTAATATAGTTAATGCATAAATGTAACAAAGCATTTTAATTTTTAGACAGCAACAAAAGTATGGAACTAGTGGGATGATTGACCTTATTTTTGTGAAACTAACCAATCAGGCTGGTTCAAAGGCAGTGGTTGCTGTATTGAAGTATCAAGGTGTCTGTCAGAGATTTTTTTATGAAATTTCATTTTTCCCGTGCTTCATCCTTGAAAACAGTTGTTCACAATTATATATGCTTCCAAAAAGCAATGACATGAATAAGGTTTGGCTGTGATGTGAGGGATATTTCTTTCTATCAGGGTGGGGTTTATGAAAGTCCAGTAGACAGACATGCTCAAATTTTTGAGCTGAATGTCGGGCTGCAACTCTATATATTCCATTTGAAAATTTGCAGGTCATGTATTTACTGTGTTTGAAAATGGAGTGCAAATGTACTAAAAAACTGATGCGATTTTTGAAACATGTTCTCAAATTCCATTATCACAGTAGAAAGTACAGCGGCACATTTTTTGCTGGTCACAGAATTGTGTTTAGCCAAGGTATCAAAGTATATGAAATAATTTCCCATATCTTGAGGGAGCGCCTGCAATGTTCCCTCTCCTTCTCCTGGTTTCAGCCCAGATAGTGTTAATAGTGCACTGATGTTTGGTCTGTGCTGAGTAATGGGTGAAAGCCAAATGATGCTATAATGGTGCATGGCAGGAGAAGAGTCACATTGCAAACCATGCCAGGCTGTGGGTTGGACATGTCTGCTAGGTTGATTGTCCCATCTCTGGTTGAGATGAACTGTTCAAGTCATATGCTCTCTCTATTTCACATTAATAGGTTGTTGCTAGTTAGCAATGTAAATTTTGCAAATGAACTGTGCACAAAATGACTGAACTGGCTGTATTTTCCTTTTGGTGGTTTTCATCAGTTCTTAAAGATGTTTGTTTGTTAAAAAACAAAAACAACAACAACAAAAACACAAATACCAAAACATCTCAAGTTAGCAAATAAATAAACTAAAAAAAAAAAAAAGCTTGTAGTAAATCTCTAGCTCGTTGCTGAAAATAGAAGTTTTTTGAGAAAAGCAGAGACTTTCTGCAGACAGTTTTTATTTAGCTCCAGACTGAAGCATTCATGGATGCAACCCACAACGTGTTTATTGAAGTATTTCTGCGGGTTAGAATTTAATACTTTCATTCATTTGAGATAATTTTGCAACATAAATTTGAAACTGTTGAAATAACAAAGTATTGCATGAATGGAGAGCTTGTCTAAATTCAGAGTCTGTGAATTTAGTTGATTATATCTTCTGTTGAGTGAAATGCCATTCTGTGAATTGTAACTACTTCTGACTGAATAACATATATTCATCTCTTGTCTTGGACCATGTAGAAGTAAAGGAATATGGAAGAATTAGTACATCAGATGAAAATATATAGCATTGCCCATAGATGGAGACTGACTACCAGTCAAATCAGATCATTGGTCTGGATTGTGCTTGGATTGCTAGAGGAATCCAGGTTTGTCCCTGCAGGAGACACAGGAGGAAATTCTTACCTTCCAGGAAAATAGGGAACTAAAATTGTAAACTGTAAAATGGCAGTGAATAGATGTAATGCCAACCAAGTTTATGGAGTACATGAAACTGATATCTTGCCAGGTACTTGTGGATTGACTGTCAAGAGATGTATGGACAAAAAAGCCCACATTTAGGGACAGTAGATTTTGCACATGTCCGAATAATAAATGCTATACACTTTTTGGATGTATCTGGAAGAATTTCAGTTTTGTTTCTTTCCCCAAATAATAATCCTATTAGGAGAAAATTCTTTGCCTTCTTGGAAGCAGGCAGACCAGACTCCAACACAGTCCCCACTGTGTTAGCCAAATACTTTGTTTTCTGAACATTCCTGAAGTCCAGTTCTTCCTTCAGAGAACTTTAAAAGTTTGCAAGTTAGGTCTATAAAACATTTTCTTGACCAGTGCTAACAAATCATCCCACAGACAGGCAGGTGCAACTGAGTGTAGACTCCAGAACATATGAGCTCTGAAACAAATTCATCTTCACACAAGGACGGCTCTCATTTATATCTAGCGTGTATTGAACTCACTGATTCAAACAAGACTTGGTCCCTAACTTTCCTTTAAATATCCTTCGAGAAAACATTTTTCCTTTCTTACTCATGAGCCAATTTCCATTAAAATTCCACATTGGTCTTTATAAAAAAATAACAAAATAGAAATAAATGTGGGGAAGGATGGCATGACACCACATTTGACAGAGCCATGAATCACACTGCTCAGATGAATGGTTATCCAAAGCCATTAAAAGTACTTCCATACTTCAGCACAATGCACTGTTTAAAGAGAGTTGTACTGGGCTGGAATCTGGTCTCTGTTACACCAACTTCATAATGAACTTTAGCTGGAGTCACTTTTGATTTATGTAGGATCAGGGTCAGACTGGGAACTTTTCTATCCGTTCATAGCATTGTCTTCATCTCATAAATAACTTCAACACACAAAACTACTTAAGAGAAGGATCCAAGAAGAGTTACTATATCCCTAAAATGCAAAATGCCCAAGGTAAACTGAAATAACCAAGATTTCCCTTCCGTGAAAAACAGTGTGAAAGATAACAGCAAGCTCTTAAAATAGTTTTGTTTGTTTCATTTCTTTAATTTAGGAATAACTCGTAAAACTTCAGTATCCAGTGAGATATAACTTGATCAGTCACGGACCTCCAGCAAAGGAACTTTAGGTTGATTGAGTTAACATTTGAATTAAATCTCCTTTGGAGGTTAATTATCCACAGTGAAAATCTGATTTGAGGCAACAGCAAGCACTTGAAATGCAATACTTTATCAAGTATGTGACTTTTAAAAGCAAATATTTGAAACATCTTTTCCTAGAATCAAAAGATAGCTGCAGAAGGGTTAAAGCACATATGTGCAATGATGGTGGAATTCATAATAAAATCAGAGAGAACAGTTGACTTGAGGAGGTAATTCACTTGATCGAATTCTTTGTTCATTATGTTGAATAGCACTGTGGAACAGAATTTGGACTTTCTAAATCTATCAACACCATGTAGTTCAGCCATAAACCAAACAACTTTCCAACAAATTCTGACACACATGACACAGTTTTAAATTACTTCCAAATTAAGTTAGATTTAGAAAGCCTTGCTATGAAACAATTTAATAACAAAATTAACAGCAGAGTTGTTTTCCACTGACTTTTCAGTAGGATGGGGGCACAATTCTCCCTGTGAAGTGTTGTGAGTCCACAGGCTATACTACTGTTCCAATAGTAAGATAAGTAACAGTCTTAAGTGACAGAGAAAGTAAAAACATTATCAAGGTTAGAAAAGAGACTTTACAAATACTGGTAAGATAGAAAAACAAAAATAACAGAAGAATTCCATTTCTATCATGTCATACAGTTGTAAAGGCAGCTGTTCATAATGAAATGTTACAGTCTATTTTGATCACTGTACTATATAAAGAAAACATAAGCTATATAAATGGATACTTTCTTGGCAGATAGAAAAATTTACATACAGAGAAGTGAGTTTGATCTCAGAAACAGACAGTGCTTGGTTCAAGTTTTACTTATTCCTAAATTTTTTTAATTCATTTGTACAACCACTTGTTAATGAAATATAAGGAATAGATGAAAACATTCCAATTAAAAGAAAATTATATGTTCAGCTGTAAAATCTGCAGGCTATATGGACTACCTGGATTTAAAAGCCAACCCTAGAATGTGAAATGAATGTGTCTGATGCAGTAAGTGCTTATGGGAGTTCAGATTTCAGGAATTTAGAACACAGAGATCATTAGCCACATTTAGACTTCTTAAGCAGACAGCTTTATTGCTAGTTTTTAGCTAAATTAACAAGTTAATAGAGTTACCTCTTTTTAAATAGGTTGAGTGCCAATTGGGAGATATTATAACTAGGTCTGAATAATTGAGGTTCAGTTTATCTGCACTTTATTTGCACTGTATGTGTAGCATCATCAACAAACTCAACAAAACACCAAAGATGATTCACCTTCTCATGAAAACACTTGATATCAGAAAAGAATATTTTGCCAAATACAAATTTTCCATGACCCTTACTTAGATATTTTACAAACATATGTGACAAAGTAAACCTTGACTTTCCAAAAATGTTTTGAGTCCCAAGTTGAAGATTTCTTTTGAGCACACAAACAAATGGAGTAATATTTCCTGTTTGAAATGCTCACTGTACATACTTCTGAAGACTTTTATATTTTCGTATTTTTTTTTCTGTGGGATGAACAGAAAAACAAAAATTTAGAATTATGAGGAAAGAAAACTACTTTTCAATATTTTATTAATTCTTCGGGTGTAATAAAATGTTGAAATAAGGATTTTCTATTAGATATAATATTTGTAGTTCTCTCTAGCATGAAGAATATTTGTTAATATAGGCTCACTGTTCTAAATTTTTAAAGGTAAACTTTGATACACTTGAGAAGTGTCCACTTACTTGATTTCACATTGATCTATACCTGTAAGATTAATCTGTGATGGTGCTGATGTCATTTGGACCAGGGCAAGACCAGGATGTAAGCAGCATTTCTTCTGTCCATTTCTCTTTGTTTCATAGAAGAAATGGGCTTTTAGTGCTCACAAATCAATCAGTTGGAGCAATTTTCTTAAACATTTATAAGGTGGTCAATTAGATTGTTTTGCTTTCCCTTTAGTTGGTGAGTTATCATATTGTTTCCAGGAGGTTATGACTGGGATCAATCATTAGATTGTTCAATTTAGTAATTACACTGCAACTCACTCAGTTTATTCAGTTCACCAGATCATAGTTCTAAAAAGCATTTTAGAGCATTTCAGCCCTTCAGTTACTAAAAAATGAGCATGGAAAGCCTTGAAGAAGTGAGCATCACCACCAGCACCAGAGGTTACTTCACGTTGTAGCTGGCCTATTTTGCCTCACTCTTGGAGGTGTTCAAGGCCAGACTGATCTAGTGCCTGATTTAGTGGCTGACAACCCTGGCTGTGGCAGAGGGTTGGAACTAGATGATCTTTAAGGTCCCTTCCAAATCAAATCATTCTGTGATTATTCCCGAATTACCACAGCAAGCAATCTGCACTTACATCTACAGAGAAACATGAAAATACTTTGAATCCCATTTGGTCAGGACTGTATATATTTCCAAACAGACAGACAGAGAGACACACACACACGCAAAAAGGACAAAAAGAGTCTGAAGAATTCAGCTGTGTATTTGAGATGATTTCTAATTAATCTGACTGTTCTGACTCAAGCAAACCCATGCCCTTTATTTTTATCTATCCCAGCCCCAAGAAGCTACCAGTTAAAGACCAGAACATGAGATCACACTTCCTTGATGCTAGACTCGTTCCCCTCTCACTTTGTCAGTGATAGCTGCAATCATTCACACTCTGTAGAGATTGGCAATGTCTCTTAAAACTCCCACTTAAGCCACAGCTCCCAGGGAACTAAGCTTCTGAATGCAATAACAAGCATCCATGAGACTGCTCACTGAGTGGCCAACACAAACAAAGTCATCGTCGCTGAAAGCAAAATGTCCTCATCTGTTCCCTGTGCTTGGCACATTCCTGGGCCTCAAATGGTGATTATAGCAGTAAATATCCCAAGGAAAAACCAGCTTTATTAAAACCAGTGAGTCAATGTGTGTAGGGGGTTAAGTCAATAAAACAAACAAGGATGAGTCTGACTAGTATGTAGGAAGATTGCTGAATCTTTAAAAAAATGCATCCCTGTGGTTATAAATTCTGCTATGCTTTCTGAATTCATGCTATATATGATATTATATGTCATCTTCAAGTCTCTCATCACTGATACAACATTGCTCTATTCAAAATAAACTTGAGAACAAATTAACAGTTCTACAGCAATGCTTAAGAGTCTTCATCGCCTGCATATGTAGTTTTCACCACAATCAAAACATTTATTATATGCAATAATACATCCTTCTATCATTTCTCTTTCAGCTATGATTTAACCTTCACCTCAGAGAAACCAGAACAAACAAAATTGTCCTCAAATTTTATCATTTCAGTGCAGCAGACCTTAGCAAGTTGTTTGGATTCATATCTGCAGACACCTCCAAAATGTTTAGTTTCCCCTGCTGTCAGATTGAGTTCTGCTCCTTCAAATCAGTGTTGTTGCCTTGTATCTGGGCTTGCTGTGTTTCTTCTTCCCTAAAACTAGGCTACGTATGGCTATGCTATAGCATCTGTTTACTGGACTCCTGGGCAATTAAGAAGTCACAGATTTCTGGTCTTGCTTTCTTCTTTATGGCCTTTAATCCCATCATATGAGATGAAAAAAGTAGATACAGTAGGCTGCTAGAACAAATTAGGGAGGTGGTGGATTCAATGTCCTTGAAGTTTTACAAGAAAAGGGTAGATATGGCACTGAAGCTCATGGTTTAGTGGGCATAGAGGCTATGGGTTGACAGCCATAGTAGATTATATTAGAGGTCTTTTCCAACATTAACAATTTCATGATTCTATGAAATCAGCCTACCTGTGGTCAGTAACTATCCCACAGGAACAAACCAAACTACAAGAGCAATAAGGTATCTTTGGTCACAAAATGATATTTATTACAGAAAAGCATGAGGTGAAAAGACACAGTTTTTATATTAGTTAATGCTTTGACTTTATTTTCCTTTTTTTCATTACTTTTTTGAAGAAATAATATTATCACTTGATATGATTTTTATCTTTTATGAAATCATTAATAAGAATTGTTGGTTTCAAGGTTGAAAGATGTACTGCAAATGTCAGGTCATAAATCATGGCATATGGCAAACAAACCTGAAACTTTGTGTTCTCTGTATCAAATAGCAAGGCAAATTTCATAGAAAGACAGAAGATATCACACATGTAATCTCTCTACTTGGGGAAAAAATTTGTTTTCGAAAACTTCTAGCTAGGAATGTTAAGATATGTAGGGACTCTTTACTCAGGGTGCTTCAGAGGGTCTTCTGCATAATGGATGTTATCACTAGCTGTGAAAAAGAAACAAACCTTTTTCCTTTTCCTCATCTCCTTATCACCAGCAGTGCAGCCTATGCTGCAATACGCAGCTGGTTCAAGAGAACCGAATCTGGGAGAAAAAAAGCAGAAGCTGAAATCCCAGTGCAAGCTCATTTTTGGAGCAGTGTAAGGACATAAAAGCCTTCTTAAAAATAATTTGGTTTTAAAATTTTTAAGCTTTTACACTTTACATCATGAGGAAGCTTTCGTTGAGTAAAACATTGGTTTCCTTCATCATGTTGTATCTTCACAGAGATGGGGAATTTTGTGATCTTTAAGAACGAGGCTTTTCTAAGCTGTGCCATTGAAAGTGTTATATGTCTTCATATTTTAATGTTTAACTGAATGTAATAAAGTTTATGTACTTACTGCATGATCACACAATACTATGTAGGGTTACTCATGTAACTGCTTCAAGAGTAAATGTGGATATTAACTTGGTAACTTTTGATGGTCACAGGAACTGGCAGAAGAAAGTGTCTGATATAAAAGGAAAGAAAAAAAAAACCATCTGCAAGGACTATTTGTGTAAAACTGTGAAGAAGCAAGCTTAAAAATAGTTATGGAAAGGATAAAGATACTTGACCTGTTTGAAACAGATATTCACCCCTGAGAAAACTGAAAGGAATCCTCAGAAAAATAGGTTAGATCAGAAAAGATATTCTGAGAAATCCCTGCCACAGAGGCAAAAGATTAATTCCATCTCTAATGCACAAGTACTATTAATCCACTAGAACTGTTAATAAGATGAGTTAGGAAAGTGTTTTATCAATGAGGAGGGCACAATAACATATCTCAAATGTGGCAGTGCCCACAGGAGAGAAATTTCTCTCTTCCCATGATGATATGTAAAAGAGGTTATAAAAAGCTTTAAGAGCGCCCTTTGCTTCCTCCTGAATTTTACCTTGTTATCAGATCTCTGCTCAGCCCAACTTCAGGTGCAAGAGTAAAAAAAATAAGATAGAAATCGGGAAAGAAATCAGCTCTGCAGATAGAATACGTTATTTATTCTACATTGCTGAAATAGCAACACAAGGTTGGGCAGAAATTGTCATTATATTTGTCCTGCAATTAGTAGAAATACTATTTTGACTGAAGATAATGGAATCTCTGGTTAAAGACCACACCTTCTATATTTTTTTTTTCCTGTAAGAGGAAGTACTATGATATTGGTCACAACAGTTAGTAGAAAAAGTATAATACAACTTTTAAATCTATGATAATCTTGGGATGATTTATTTTGCATATTGTTTTGATTTCCAAGATTAGAACACAACTGATTATCATAGTAGTTACTTAATTTTGCTATATAGTAATAATTATTTTTATAATTATTACTATATATATATACTAAATATATTTATATATTATATATATACTAAATATATTTATATACTATATACTAAATATATATATACTAAATATAATTAAATTATTCATGCTAAAAATAGGAAGCCTAATATGCTATTTAGTAAAATGTTTTGTGGTATATTATAGTCTGTTTCAATTGTTTTACAATAGAGCAGGGCATAAAATATCGAAATATGTTTTTTGTGGGTGAACGTACCCTGAAAGCTCTCCCATGACAATATGCATTAAAAAAATGGAAACTGGAGATCATAGTGTCCATTGTCCATTCACTGTTGTTCTCTTTCCTACCTTTACTCTCGTCTATCTTTGAAGACAGCACAATCAAGGGACTTTTTTGGCTGTCTTTAATAGTCATTTCCTTACTCATCTGGCAGCAAATCCTACAGGAGAGAAATTGTGGGATTCACTGCACCCAGCAAAGGCTTTTCAACATCATTTGGAAGCTATAAATGTATGTGACTTTTCATATGCACTGGGGATCTGCAACCCTGTGGGCAGCTTTCCTCACTAACTGCTGTTAGATTAGGGTAGTCTATCCAATATGAAGTTGTTTTTTTCTTTTTGGAAAAGCATATATTCTGCTTTCTACTGTGTAAAGAAAGTAAAGTGAATTTCTTGAACTGCATTTATTACATTTATTACATTTAAGGATTGAAATGAATCTAGTTCTTTTTTCCAAGCATTTATTGTAATCTCTTTGACATGATGGGCTAAAGGGCAGGCAAAGTTAAAACATGAGCTAAGCAGAGAGAGCATTAACCAGTTTTAGTGTGATGGGCTTGTCAGACATTGTTAAATTTTGTTTGGGTACATCAGGATTCTCAGCATGTTAATAAACATCACCCTAAAAGAAGGGAACAGAAAACAAAACAACTACGAAAGAATTTTTTTTTTTTTTTCTCAGAAAACGTAAGTGGAATATTTATTTGCATGTAAGAAAATAAAAAACAGTAGATTTAGCAAAAAGCATCCCCCCCAAAATTCTTCTTTCACCTCCTCCCTCAGAAAATCAAACAGTCAATATGACAGAATGGCTGGAAGACTAAATTAGCTTTGCCTCTAGGATGCCTAAATCTCGGTTCACCTGTTAAAACCATTCATGACAACATATTTTGCTTCTTAAACTCCCTGAACACATTACTTTCTAAAATCTCTCTCTGTTCCCAAGATGGAGTTAGCTGACGCACTCATCCTAATGTGTTTGAACAGTTTGACTAGCCTAAAGCACTAGAACTTTAATGCATTATAAATGAATCACTATGGATACAGGGTGTCTTGATGATCCTGAGTATTTGCCTTTATATTACACTTTGATATCTGTAGTGTTTGCCTACCCAGCAGAATAACAAGCTACATAAAATTTGATTATTTTATTAGAGCACTCAAATTAAAAATAATGAAATATAAGACAAAGGGGAATAACAAAATTTGCTGTCTGTCCAGTTTTGTGATGTCTTCACAAAACTTTGAAGAAAAGAATGAACTCATAGGTTGAATCCTGCAGCCAGTACCCAAGGCCCTCTCTCCCCTTTTTGGTACAGGAGTCTGTAGTAGATGCATTGCAGTACAACTGTTATGCATGAAAGACTGAGGAAGACAGGAATGTTCCATGCAATCTTCCAGCTGTCTTGCCTGCTGTGTGCTGACACTAGTGCCAAAAGCCATCTGTCACATAAGGAATGTATGGAGTCAATTTCAATACGAAAATGTGGTTAAAAAAGGCAATTTGATCTCCCCCGTGACTTTGCATTTTCCTATTTAGAGCTTCCTTTCGAGTTCAGCAAGAGGTCTGGTTGAAAGCTGATGAAGCAAGGATTTGGCCCAAGGTATCAGGAAAATCAGATTGGAAAGCCTCATCTGTGATTACTGTTGGCAAGGCAAGCAGGATTGTAGTTCCCTCGTCTTGCCTCCTACAACTATCTCATTACTGTGTAGTATGCAGACCTCTGATGATATAACAAAATAAGCCTCATCCTGTTCAGCAGTCTTTTCCCACACAAATCAGGACAGCATCTTTTACTACTTTGGATTGTCTCTTAAGGGATTAACTTCCAACATCCTCTAAAATTCATGGACTGCCTCCAAGGGATTGCAGCATAACTTAGGTAAGAGATTTAAAGGTTCATTCATTCAACTGTATGACAACAGCCAGAAAGAAAATGGTGAAAGCGGGACTTAAGTCGAGGCAATCCCCGATATGAGTACAGGCTGGGAAAAGAATTCCTTCAGAGCAGCCCTGCAGAGAAGGACTTGTGGGTCCTGACGGACAAAAAGCTGGACATGAGCCAGCAGCATACGCCTGGGAGGCCAACAGTATCCTGGGCTGTATCAACAGTTGGGTGGCCAGCAGGGAGAGTGTGGGGATTGTCCCACCCTACTTCTCCTTGTGAGGCCCCAACTGGAGTACTGCGTCCAGGTCTGGGGTCCCCAGCATAAGAAAGATGTGGGGCTGTTGGAGTGGGCCAGGGCCACAAGGATGGTTAGAGGGTTGGAGTACCTCTCTTATAAAGAAAGGCTGAGGGAGCTGGGCTTGTTTAGCTTGGAGAAGGCTTTTGGGAGACCTCACTCAGCCTTCCAGTGTCTGAGAAGAGCTTTCAGGCAGAAGGTAGACTAACTTTTCACGTGGGCACATAGTGATAGGGCAGTGTGGAATGGCTTTAAACCAAAATGATTGCATTATCCCTGACGGAGTTCAAGGCCAAATTGGATGAGCCCTGGGCTGCCTGATCCAGTGCCTGATTTAGTGTTTGACAACCCTGTCTAAGGCAATGATGTTGGAACTAAATGGTCTTTAAGGTCCCTTCCAACCTAAGACATTCTATGAGAACAGCCCTTCTTGGGCTCCCCAAAAGAAACAAGAACTGACTAAGTGTAATACAATAAAGAGTATAGTATGTGACATCAAAGATGCAGCAGAAAAAGGATGAGTGAGATGGAATACAATCATTGCCATTTCTTAAACAGCTAATTGCAGCCTGTGAAGATTTCAAATACTTATCTTTGCCAGTTTTTAGTGCAGCATGCTCCCTTGGTGAATCTTTAGTTCCCTGAGGGATGAGGAAGTTGTTCTTCAGACTTATTTTATATAAGTTCTATACATCTCTATTCTGGTTACTGAAACTTGCTCTACTCTGTCGCATCTCCTCCAAATCACCCAAACCTTCACGTATATGACACCTTCCTCTTGTTTTGTCCTTCAGAAGAACTCTTTGCTATCCTCTCTGCTTCACCACCTACTTTTTAAATATCTGCTATATCCCTAATGCACGACCAAAAAGTCCAGAGAAGATAGTGAACTAAAATGGGATTTATATCAGTTTACTTCTCAGTTGTCTCAAGCCTGTTTTTAGTGGGGCTTGTCCTTTCCATTTATCCTCTTCTTTTTTTTTTTTTTTAATTGAAGAAACTAATTATCTAGTAAAGAATCTTCATGCTCTCTTTATCTCAGTGATTTTCTCCATCCATTATAGTTTTCAAGATTCCCAACCCATGAAAAACAGACAGAAGCATGATGCCCTTCATAAAAGTCAACAGGAGATATGGAGAGACCATCCAATTAAGACATCCCTTGGAGATATTAGAACTGTCAGAAGAAGTTTACAGCCAACTATTTTTGTAGAGAATGACAGCTCCCCAGATGATAAGCAGGCGATCACAGTTAGACCCAGCTCTGAACAGTGCTAGTTTTGTTGCTGCTTTGGCACAGGCTCAGGTGCCCTTTGAGGGTCCCTGCTCATCATGTATCCCATTGAGAAGTGAAGGCTGTGCAAGTGCATTTCAAAGAGAGTTTAAAGATTTCTGAGTAATAAATGCATACATTCAAATCAGCAATACATTTGTGAGTGTTTTCCTGGGACATACTAGAAGTAAGTGCTCTAAATACTGCTGGTGGACTTTTAAAGGAGTTAAATCTCACTGGTTTTCAATAAGGTGCTCACTTCAGTCAACCTGATGAAGTTGAGATGCTTCCTATTTTAGCACAATCATATTGAGAAAAGGGTTCTAAATCCTTTTTCTGATTTAGCATAGGTGTTTTGCATGTGTTTTACATACGTTTCAGGTAAGAAGTTAAGAGGATTGGTGTATAGGGGAATGCAGTCAGAGACATGACAAGGAGGGTTGTGGACCACTGCTAACAACTGCATGAGAGCTGCTAGGTAACAGCCCGTGGGCTTCCCAGAACCTTAGCAAATGAAGTCAAATGAAAAGGCAATGAGATTTGATCACACAAAAGCAAACTTATTAAGGCTAAAGCAGTGTGATGAAAGCAGCAATCAGTGCAGGCACCAGAGGATTTACATAACTTGCACAGAAACAATAATTTAGTTTTAGCTATGTTTTTCATGCAATCTAGCAATCATGAACTATTTTATATTCCTCTGCAGTCTTCTCTGAAGAAAATATTTTCTTATTTTTCTTTAAAGATATTTTAAATTGCTATGTTCTTAAGCACTCTATAAAAGAAATAGCATCTTCAGCTGCCAAGGGTTGAAGATTTTTGCAGGTGAGAAGCTTTGCCTTCAGAGCACCCCACTTAGAGTAGGGCTTGAAGGTGCACCATGCTTCTGTCTTTTTTTTCATGAGGTGGACATCTCTGAAAGAATAATGGAGGGAGAAAGCTACGGGGATGAAGTCTCACACCTCCTAGAGTTATGCTTATTGAAGAATGAAACAGATGTAGGAGTTCAGTTCTGTGTTATCAGCAGCACGATCTGGCTAGACAGTGCCGGAAACTCAACTGCATATTGGCAGCTTCATAAATCAGTCCACCTTGTGAGGGCTGGCTGTTTTCTGACCAAGTCCTGGTTAAAACTTATTCTTTAAAATTTTCCTTATACATTGGAAATGGACAGGGATTTTCTCACTATATTCTGGGAGAATATTGCCACTGGAGGGTGAAAACTATTAGAAAACAGGAAGAAGTTGGTGTTAATTCTTAACTGCCTGGTCTGTCACCTGCCCTGCTATACATAAAAACACTAACAAGTAATTTTATTGCAAAGCCAGAAATAACTCCTTTGGCTTTCACCACCCTTAAAGGAAATAATTATTTGGGAATCATACTGCTGTTCTTGGCAGGCCACTACATCTCAGCTCTCACTGATCTTCAAAAAGCATAATCCCATGCACATGGGACACCTCACAGGAAATTTACTTCCTCATCTTTCTATTGACTTGTGGGCTGATAAATCCATAGAATTTACTTTCTCATATTCTTTAGAGGAATCCACTGACTCAGTATTATTATATGACCTTCTATCCATGTGCGCATAATGAAGAAAGGCTCAAGGCTTTACAGATGTATTTTCTGATTGAAGTAATAGTTCAATTCAGAAAGAAAAATAGAATAAAAACTGTGCATTTTTTTTTTCTAATTTTATTTTAGTGCCTTGTTTGATCACTGGCTTCTTTTTATTGGAAGATAGAATAAACAAAAGTCTTATCTTGACATCACTATGATTACATTGTAAAAGCATTTCTTGAATCTCTGGCCAGTATCATTTTACTTAGCAGCCATCTGTCCCTGATGTGAAGATAGCAGCCTGTTTTGTTCCACTTTCTGCTAGATGCAGGGTGAGAAACAATCCTTTAACAAGCTCTCATTAATTAGCCTAAAAGCTATTAAATGCTGATCATTTGAAAGCCAGATTTCAATTATTACGCATGATGCAATAACTCACACTGTATGAACATTATTATCCCAAATAGAAAACTAATTAAAGGCTGAATTAATTCCTAACATAACAATTATCTTTTCCAGGAAAAGCAAACTACCTAGTGATATATCTAGTCTGCTGTAAAATTCAAGCAACGTGAGTTTTAAATGTTCAGTGGATAAGTGTATATAGGTGGCTTTTAGCATAGAAATATGATTGATGAGTAAAAAATGATGTTATAGAATCGTAGGATAGATTGGGTTGGAATGGCCCTTAAAAGCCCATCCAGTACCAACCCCTGCCATGGGGAGGGTAGCCATCCATCAGATAAGGCTGCTCCGGGCCCCATCCAACCACAGGTTCTCTAGGCAGCTTGTGCATGTGCCTCTCTGTCATCTGAATAAAGATTTTGTTCCTAAAGTATATTCTACATCTCCATATTTTAGTTTAAAGCTATTACCTCATGTGCCCCATTACCACACTCCTTGGTAAAGAGTTCCTGTGTAGTAAGCCCCTTTAGGTTCTGGAAGGCCATTGTAAGGTCTCTCTGGAGAATTCTCTTTTCCAAGCTGAACAATCCCAACTCTCAGTTTATCCTCGTATCAGAGGTGCTTCAGCCCTCTGACCTTTGTGGTACTTCACTAGATCAGCTCCAGCAACTCCATGTTCTTCTTATGTTTGAGGTCGAAGAGCTGAATTTCCTTCAAGCTGTGATTTGTATAGAACTCATTTGCAACCTGAAAGTGTTTACATTTCTTGATTAAGGTTATTTGTAACTAATAGTTAAGACATCTGTAATCATTGTACTTTCCTATCAATGTTAACTGCATTCTAGATTGCACTATTTTTCTGTGTTTAGCAAAGAGAGAAATGGCATCCTTCTTCTGTGCATGCTGTTCAGTATGCACCGCATCATTAATGGGAAATACTGCACAGCTGGTTTGCAATTCATCTTAGAGATGAGCTGTGGTGCCTTAATGGTCTTGAACTTTCAGTTTAAGAAAATAAATAATATAAATCCTTTCATGGAGGGCAGAGGGGAGGAACCAAAAGTGCCCATTCCTGGCAGTGAGGTTATAAAAAAACTGCTCGAAAATGTCTTGCTTATGATTAGACATTATTTATTTCTTGACATCATTTCTTGCACTGGATTAATCTTTACTGGCCAAATATTTTGCACGTTTGGTGCCAAGGAATTGTCTGAGCATGTCCATCCCTTGTAATAGAAAGGTGATGGCTGAACCACTGAAACCATCTATACAACTTTATAGATGCCACAAAAAGTTCTCAAGCTGAAGCGTGGTATAATAATATAACATTAACTCCAGTTTTCTCTTTTCTTTTTTGAGTAAGAAAATAAGACTTGCTTATAGCCAGGATCATTTTTAAGATTAGAGTAAAATTTCACCACAACAGGAGCAATAAACTCTTTAAGAGTTTAATTATTTTCCCTCTATTAGGAAATTTTAGGCCAGTGCATTGGAAAATAGTGACTCATTGCACTTTGGTTGGGAATATTGGATAAATTTCTGCATAGGCCATAAAAAATGTGAGCAATTTACTGTGTGCACAAAGTCTTTATGTATATTACTTCGTACTACTCGTGTCTGGGTACACCATCGTTGATTCATCATTGACAATTACAAAAAATTTTCCCCTGACTTCAGTGGGTGGCAAAATGAGGGCCCAGGAAAGACAGAAAATGTCTCTTATGTCAAAAGTATAGTAACAAAGTAGAGTAACATTACCATTTCTAACGACTTCCCATGGGAGCTGGCTAACAAAGCCTTTGAGGTGACCCTTAAATTCTCCTTTGTTTTGTTTTCATGATGACTAAGGCATATGAAATTGAAAAGCATATGAGAAATACTTTGCTCTGCGGGACAAAATTATGGAAGGGAGAAAATGCAAAATTTAAGTACTGTGGTAACCACAGCAGGGACTTCAGACCAGAATTTTCATCCAATATAGTCCAAGTAAGAATGAGTAGACTCTTAAGCTGAGTATAATGCAAAGATGCAGTTGTAAGGCAGTGCCTCTTCAAGCTCAAAGCATTCTGGTTGTCAGTGATCAAAGATGACATCTGTGCCCTCCTCAGCATCACTCCTATGCCCTACAAGTTATCTGTCAATCACCTAGCATGAAATTCAGTGCGTGTTTTACTCAAGGCATTTGGTGTGTACTCCTGTACAGGTGTTATTTTACTATGCAAGTTCTTATAAAACTGTTGTTTCACTTATATCCTTCTATGTACAACATTATTCTATTGGAAAGGTTTGTTCTTAGTAAGCAATTCATTTGATAACAGTAGTGAAGTACAAAATAGAGGCTGCTTTTTCTGTAAGTGTATAACAGAAATCAAAGCACAGTTGGGGAATAACATTTTTTTAATGAGGAATAGTGTAGAGCAAGATGGAGAGATACCAAAAAACACATTGCTGATTCAAGACAAGAAGTGACTTCTTGGCAGTTAGGCAAACAAAGAGAAAACTGAAACTGATGATAAAGTCTGAAGACACAGCTGTAACTTTGGGTGTGGTTTTGGATTTGTATGGGATTTTGTTATGGAAAAATCTTTATTATGGCTGGAGGGTTTCTACTGTTAATTACTGCATTTCAGATAAAGCTGCCAGATGGGGCACCATACAAGAAAAAATTCATAAAAACTTATAGTGATGGAGACAGTCCCTCTTAAGTCAGTTTCTGTGGGTACTTAAGTCTTCTTCTTTGAAATTGTTTCCCAGAGACTCACCGTAGTCTCTATTACTTCCAGAAGTAGGAACCACAAACATGGGGAGAAGGTTGCTCCAATCCTCTTTGTTTGAAGAGGAAAAAGTATAGTAAAAAAAGTGTACCTTTCAAATCCCACTCTGACTTTTCAACTTTTAATGTATAAAATCACCCATTTCATTTTTTTATGTAGTTAACTCAATTTACCATTATTCAGTCACATGGAATTACTTATGTTATTTTACAATACGTCCTTTCAGACTACAACAATGTTTGAGAAATGTGGCTGCTCATTAACTAAACAATAAAAAAAAGCCCAAGCTTTTGAGATCTGAAAGGCTACGCTGTGAAACTTGTAACATACAGGAACTTTATGGCCTGGACTTTACTGCAACAGGAAACAGTCTTCCATTGTAACTGTGGAATTTTTTTCTATTAAAATTTCAAATTGCTGTGACAAGGTATGTAAGCTTATAAAGGAAGGTTATATTTCTCTGAAGCTGCCTGTGTGAAGAAGAATGTATATGCGCACCTTGTGCATATTTGGATAATACAGAGAATCACTCCACAGTGGTAAGGAACTGCTGAGAAGTTTATCCTCTTTTTACTACTCGTATTTTGTTCTCCACCCACCTATTAAGTTTCTGTATCACTGTAGCATGCACAGCTCTTTCTTTCTTTTCATTCAGCTGTAAACTGTATAGCCATCTAGATGAGGAAATTTGTCAGTAGAGACCTCTTATTTTTGTAACAAGAAACCCGACCAATCTATTCCCAAGGGGCATAGAATAACTTCTTTCTCATGGTAAAATCCAAACCATTCTTTGACATGCTCTAAAATGAGATTATTCATACAACGCCGTGTCACAAACTGTTCATAACAAATGAGACAGGCAGGCATCTCTCCTGCCAACTGCTAACACCCTGCTTACTCTCTTCCTGGAGCTGGCACTTCTTAATAACATCTTTCAGAAAGCAAGGCCAGAATAGATCATTCTCATTTAGCAAGATAAATATTTCATAAGTGAGAAAGTGATTTAGGTACTTTTGCCAAGTTCAAAATCCTGATAGAAGCTATGAGTTAGTTGCTAAAACAAGACAAATTGCATCATCTAAGTTGCATTTAGATATTGCATTTAGGATCTTCTCAGATGTTCATTAGTAAAGTCAGAGCTAGTTGTTGGCACAGATCTGGCACTTCTGAATTTGGAGATAGTTTGGATTTGCAGGCTGTGGCATATGGCAGTGCACCAGTGCCTTAAAGTTGAGTCTGGATCTCTATAATTTGTGCTTATTGTTTGTAGAACAAAATAGCACAGTTTGGGAAAGCAGGAGAGACTGACCTGCATTATGGGAAAAGAGAGAAAAGACTCAAATAGCCAGTCCTAACACAGAAACTTACTGCCACCAGTCCATGTGGAGTGGAGTCCAGATCATGAATTGGCTTCTTTCAGCACAGTGTTTTATTTGAGCGTAAGCACTGTTATGAATGCACCGACCTCTACATAGCATTCACTGTGTAAAGACAGGACTTGGACCTACAAAGCCTTGCTCATCAGTAGGAGGGCAAACAGCCTCTTTCAGGAACTAGGCGGCTGTGCAGTGGGTGAGCCAGGAGTGCACTGAGCACCAGGAAGCTGGATGCTGGTTTGTGCTTACTAACTTTAACATGAACACCGGAGCAGCTTGGGAATTGGCTTTGTGAGTTCAGAGTCACAGCACTTGCTTAGAAATGGCATTGCATTTCCATGACCTTCTTCAGCTGGCATGGCCACAAAAAAAGAAGGGATCGCAGGATCATAGCATTGGAAGGGATCTTAAAGGTCATCCAGTCCCAATCCCCTGATGTGGGCAGGTTTACCACTCCCCAGATCAGGCAGCTCAGGGCCTTATCCAACCTGTCCTTGAACACTACCAGGGATGGGGCATCTACAGAGGTAGAGATCCTGTTTGTTCCTTCCTCCCCCTGACTTACCTTCTCTGTTCTTGTCATTGCTCTTCTTCCTGCATACCATCCAGACACTCATTAAGGGTCACGAGTCTCTAAGAGCAGTGAGGTGAGTTGGAGATCAGGTCAGGAGATAAAAAGGAAATATGATGACAGGATTTGTGTACAGGCATGAGAGAAAGACAAGACACTTTTGTTAGCATAGATGAAAGACAGAACTCTTTAATTAGCAGAACAGTTACTTTCTTCAGTTGCTGGGAATGTAGACATTTCAGACCATTGTTTATGTGCCATAAAATCAACTCAGGCTAAAACACATGGTCACATCATGAGGGGATAGTTTGTCACCCATAGCCTAAATATCTGCCAAGATACATCCAATAATTTCAGGGGAAAACAACATATTTTCTGCAAGTTACTATTTTCTACTGGTTTTGCTCATCCCCATAGGTCATGAGGAACAGAACCCAGATGATATCCTACTCTTACAAAGGTGTTGTTGTTTCTCTCTGGGAAGCAGCTTGATTCAAGTGCCTAAAATAGAGCCTCTGACATTGGAACTGGCAGCCTTCAGTCATCATATCACCCAGAAAGAAGTCACGTCTAACTAACAAATCCCTAGGGCTGACTGTGAATAATTTTCACAAAATATTTTACTTATAAAAGTGAAAAATAGCTTGTTACTGTGCAATTTCTTACCTCTGAATTTTAATTACATAGATATTGACAAGTTTTCAATTGACTTTCTTTTGTAATCTTACTTTCGTGTTCAATACTGGTATTTGAAATTTAGGCCACTTAAGGTATTTTTTATTTCCTATAGACAAAAAGAAAGCAAACAAAATTAAGACGATGTATTTGAAAAGCAGTTAGAACATTTAAAAATGTTTAGTTACTTTTAATCATCTTAATTTTCAAAATTTTTTGTTTTATCTTTAAATTGTAATAGATGAATGTTTGCATTATTCTTCTGCTCCTTTTTTCTTTGCAGTACAGTTCTTCTGACCTGTGCAGCTGGAATGCCTGTGGCTTCTTTCTAAGGAGATTAACTACTTTCAGTGGGCCTATAATTTCCAACTCAAGCTTCTTACATATTGTCTACAATTTTTAACTGTCCACAATAGTTACCTTTAAATCATCAGAGCAGTGGGACGCTTGGAGAAAACCATAGCTATCCTTCTCAGAGTTTCTGCCATTTAATGCTGTGTTGTTTTCAGTCTTCCCTTCCTTCCTACTTTTACATATAACAATCTTGAGCAATCAGAATGGCTGTGTGTATTAATCAGGATCCTTAATTTTGTGTTAGTGTGTTGGGAAAAAAAAACAACACGTATTCTGCATTCCATGTGTTATTTGATGAAAACTGCCCTGATGATTGATTCTCATTCTATATGCATGACTCCCAGTTTCATTAGAGTACTAGCACATTGCTCAGTATATGGCAGGCATTTTGAAAAGATGTGACATGCAGCCATTGTCAGACTATGTGAATAACCTGAGAGAAAAGGCTTATGTGCCTGAAAGCTTATTTGATATATCCCCTAAATCTATCAGTCTCACAAAAGATTACCTCTCACCACAAATCATACTTTGCTCATTGGAGCACTATGTAGCATACTTAATTATGATGAGCACTCTGGGGATGCAGGATTAAGAAGTCTACATGCATTTAAAACAGGATTAATGTCTTCACACAAGAGTGGAAACTGATGTCACTTCCATGCCACTTAGAAGCAAATTTGCAATGGAAATAATGCCAATTTAATGGCAAAATTTTGAATGTCTATTTGGTTGGAGGAAACATTCTGCTTTCTACATTATCTCAGCTTCAAGGTTCTGAAGTCTTGTACAGAAATCACACAATAATTGGCTTCTCAGGCTTGTTTCCTAAAGAGATGGAACTTAATGTATTTCTGCAGGCTCTATCAGTCCCTCACTTTTTTTCTAATTCTTGGATCTACTAGCCAATTTCAACCAAATTTTCAATAAAGCTGAAGTTCAGAAAGATATTATGTTCCTAAAGTTGTGCAGAAATTGAAAGCTGAGTAGAATAGAAAGATTTGAATTAGTGCTCACGAAGACAGGGGCAAATGACTCAGGTATTACCTGTAGTGGCTGGAAGTAGTTCACTGAGCTATGAGCAAGCAGATTCAACACACCCCCCTAAGGATCTATTTGCCTTAGGGCAAATGGACCAGACCACTTCTAGTCAGCCATGGAGAAGAAACTGGAGATGAGACCGCTGGATTAAGGTGAATTTAGGGAACAGAGGACACAGGTCTTTATGAAAGTGGTGTTTGTTTATTTTGTTGTTTCTGAAGCAGCTTTTTCTTTGTTATTTTTGAGATGTCTATTTTGTCTCTAAACAGTGTATTTTATTGGTTGAAATATACAAAAGGCAAACTCTTTAGCTGGGTCTGTGGTGATAGAACAAGGGCAAATGGTGTCAGGCTTAAAGAGGGTAGATTTAGGTTGGATGTAAGGAAAAAGTCTTTTACAGTGAGGGTGGTGAGGCACCGGAACAGCCTTCCCAAAGATGTGCTGGATGCCCCATCCATGGAGATTTTCAAAGTGAGGCTGGATCAGGCCCTGAGCAACCTGTTCTAGCTGTGCATGTCCCTGTTCATTTCAGGGAAATTGGACTGGATGGCCTTCCAACTCTAAGAGTTCTATGATTCTGAAATAAATAATGAATTTTCCAGACATGAAGGTTTTTTCAAGGATAAACTGTATAAATCTCTGAGCAAACCTGTCTAATCCCACAGCTGACCGTGGTTTGAGCAGTAGTTGAGACTAGAGACATCTTGAGGTCCATTTCAACCTGATACATCCTGTGACCCTATGAAAGCAGAAGTGTGCCTTGTCATGTTGCTGAAAACAGAGTAGGGCTCTGAGTATGGCTAGGTTTGGTTTTCACAGTTTTTAATATCTGCTGTCTTTTAAAAGTCCTTCAGGATTTTTCAGTACAAAAGAAGGTGAAAGGTACTGCTAATGCTTAATATTTACAGTGTGCTAATCACCAGAGAAGTTAGCTAAGGTCAAGGCTAAGCAAAGAATGAAGGTAATTTAGTGACTAACTCATTAACCTACAACACAGGAAATCAGAGTTTATTAGAGACTTCCTGTATGAGCTTATGTCAGTGACAGCGGGCAGGATTCATCTCACGTAATTTTAGCCTTCCAGAAGTTAGTTAGCTAATTTAATCTAGCTCATTAGATTCCCTCATGGGTCAAGAAAGAAACCAGTTGCTGCAGTATATTCTGGTGGGATGGACTTTCTTTTCCCCTTTACAGAGAAAAGAGGAGAGATAATAGCATTCCATCATTTCGCAGGGGAGCACGTGGGTAAATCCAGCATGAATTGCGAGATACTCAGAATCTGCCTAAGTGCTTAGGTGGACAATTACTCTGTTTGCTGCATTAACAAACAGGAAGTGATGACGGATAAAATACTGCTGAGGAAAATAGTGTAGGTATGTTTTTGTGGCTGCAGTGGATACAATGGAAAAAGGGAATTGTTTCTTGTAGAGTTTTGTGTCTAGCTCAGTAAACAAAATACCCAAACACACAATGGTAACTTATCTTTAAAGATAAATTTTACTGAAATTCACTTTTGAAGTTTTTTCTTCCTCCTGGCAAACCCATTCAGCTCTACTCTCCAGGCAGCCAAAAAAAAAAAAAAAAAAAAAGGCAAGCAAATACAAGATAAACTGAAAGGTGATACAGTCCGATGAATTAAAAACAATCTCTTCCACTCCATCCATACAGAAGAGTGGAAAAAAAAAAAAAAAAGGAAAAAAAATAACCCACATAAATATGTAATTTTGATGTTCCTTTCAGGCATGCATTGGAAATAACGTGCTTCTGTTTGCCAGTCTTTGCTGTTAACTGCACCTCTGGGAAGCAGGCAAACAATTCTTGGAGAAAAAGGAATAAGGGGAATAAGGAGGACTAAACTGATGTAAACTTCCACGCTGTCTGGCTGGAATACAAGTAAGTGGTAAGAAATTCTTCTAAGAATTTCTAATGCAGCACCCATATTTCATTAGCATTTTCCACTGAGCCCTAACAGCTTATAAAACCCAGCATCTACCAAACTTTGCCATGCTCCCATGAAGGAATGTATTCTTGAAATTCTTGCATTGCTCGAAAGTCAACTGCCATAAAATCAGAGGAGCACACTCTCATTTAATCCAGCTCCTGTTGTGAAAAGTACCAAGGTCTTCTTTGAAGTACTGAGGCTTAGCAGCAGTGACCCTCAACCTACTTCAACACATGCTAAGCTTCTAACAGGCACCACAGCGTTTGGTAGACACGAGGAAGAATTTACTCACAGAGCTCTCTGCCCTAGTAGTTTGTAGGTCCAGAAAAGCCGTGATTAAAGTGGCTCTCCTTCAGACTTTAGGAAGAAGTCTAGAGAAAGATGTCAAAAAATTAAAAAAAAAAAAAAAAAAAAAATCCCCCAAAAATCAAGAAACAAAACTTTTTGCCTTTTCTTTTTTTTTTTTTTAATGTACTTAGTAGTCAGGTGGGCTTACTGCCACGGATTTCCCCAAGTTCTCTGAGAGTTTCCTAGAGACAGTTGTAAAGCTGGGCTTAGGTCTCCCAGTTTCAGCTGACCTTCTTGCCATTTTTAGGAACTTCTTTGGGTTTAGGAATTTTTGGGGTTTTTTGATGTTATTGTGTTTTTTGTCAGTGGTAGTCCTACTTTTGATAAGTTACTATACGTAAGCAATCCCATCTTTTTATCACTGCAGTGTGATTGTTTATAAAAGCATTCTCAAAGGCGTGCCCCTCTGAACGCAATAGAAGCAGACTGTATACAGTCTCCTGACTCAGAAGTGCTGTGGATAAACAGAGTAGAAAGCTAGATGTGCCAATACAGGATCATGGAGTGGTCTGGAGAAATGCTGTCATTCTCTCTGCACCAGGGATTAGAGGAGAGAAAACTGGCAAAAGTATGGAGGATGTAAGGAAAAGCTCCAGAAATGATTCAAGTGTAGAGAAGAAGGTTCTGCCTATTTCTAGAGGCTATGTCTATTCTGGTTTAGTAGGTAACACCTACTGAAAGAAAATGGTGTAGACTAGCTCATGTCCATACCACACAAATCTCAGCTGTAATCTTCGCTTAGCCCCTGTGTGATCACACTGGTCTTGAGGCATAGCTGTCACATGTACATGTTGTGCTTTTTATCTGCTTTGAAATTAACTAAAAAACCTGAATTTGTGCTTTATTCGATTTCACAGTCCAGCACAGAGGCCATATGTTGGAGCCAAACTTGCAAAAAGTTTGCTGGTAGCAGGCTTAGATTCTGGTAACATATGTCTAAGTTGGCAAATAGATGTGGCAGATGTCAACGTGAAATAGCTCACCATGAAGCTAAGAGCAGGGCCAATCATGGTCATCATTGTAAATTATTTTTGTCAGTAGGTAATGGGATGTTTTGCTCAAGGTTTCTTACAAACTGAGGTTTTTTAAAATTTATGTACTGGGCCTTAGATTCATCAGACTGATTCTGTTACATGTGTGTATGGTGGAATTCACTTTGGGAGGCATTGTGCAAATTCCGTAGGAATGTTTCCTAGATACCATTAACAACATGGGACCAAGCTGAACTTGGGAAAATCGCATTAATGGATGATATTTTGTATTAAATACAGCTAAGTTACACCAGAGTCTAAGGAAGTAATGAAATAAACAAGTTGGTCAAAGAAGAAAAACTTGAAACATATTTCTTGTTGCTTTTGTTTCCTACATATAAAGAGATCTTCAGATATTTGGAGATCAGCCTCATTCTCCTCCAAAACTTTTGTTCTGTTTTGTCACCCTGATGACTGTGAAAGCTGTGATGTGCTTTGACTCTTGGGAGCACAGATACACAACAATTACAATTGCTCATAATTTTGATGAGGCACGAAAGGTAATGCAGTGTTTTGTAATCTGTAAGTGGGAAATTAATGATACCCAAAAGCTGCTGCAGCAACAGATGTTAAGCATTTGTGTGGTCATGTGCCTTGAGCTATTGTTAACATTAGCTGAGAACTATTAAAAAGTGATATTGCTGTTCAGAGATAAGACTATTTATTCAGACATTTTTAAAAGACAGTTTTTCTTAAAATTTAAGATTTTAGAAATTAAAACTTTGCTAGTACTTATGTTTACATACACATACATTTTTCTATCTCTACCTATCAGTATATATTATTTATATATACATATATATACAGATAATGTATGTATTGATTTTCCAGCCTGAAAACCCATAAATGATACAGCAATGGATGCAGTGATGATGAAATAGATAATCAAAGGGCAATCAGGTTTGAGCTTGTGAGTATCATAATACATTGATATTAGATTTTTAAATTAATGATTAGAGAAAAATGTTCATAAAAGGAGGAAAGATTTCTATTTGTCTTGATGCAGTGTTTTAGCTAACCACTACCCTGTTCTCACTTGTTCCAGAGCTGCAACATATGCCCTCTAATTATCAACACTGACTTCTTAAAGACATCTGCAGCTTCACGGTCATTCTTATTTAAACAGTATTCCAAGCTTATTGCAGTCCAAAATGCTGGAGCGAGGGAAGAATCTTGCTTATCCTATTAAACTCAACCCTGAGATAAGTTGTGAACTGGCTTGAGAAGAGGTCTCCTAACCATTTAAGATTCTGTAGCATAAAAAGTCTTAGTATTCAAATTTACAGTTTGTTTGAAAGAAATAAGTGTTCAAGGGGATTAAGGAAGTCTACTTCACAATATCACTGTAACAAAATGTGTGCAGCTGTTTCACATCCAGAGTACTGAAGATGTATTTTCTCAATCAATAAACATTTTACCCTTTTTACATAGAGTTCTAACTGAAAAACAACACTTGTTTTTATTGCAAGGTATCTTGCTGAAAGAAACAAATCTATAATTCACTAGAACAAAGCAAAAAAAAATTAATAATAATTTAAAAATTTGTGCCCAGCTATGCACCACTCTACTGACATTTTGAAATAGATTTTTCTTTCATAAAATGCATATGAATTCCTATGGTTCCTCTGAAGACTGTAAATTTCCCAACTGGAAAAATTCACCAAGGAATTGCTCCACTGAGCAATTCTACATGTTTTCTAATCCTTTGATAATCTGTATTTGCTGGTAGGTGGGAGAGTTGTGAAACTTCCATGCACTGTTAAAACCATAGATTAAATGCTTTTTACAGGTAGGCAGCATCAATCACTAAGATTAGATGTCAGGCCAAAATTACTTCTCTAAATTACCATGCTAGTCAATGAGTATCAGTAGACATCTTCATGTTATGAGTCAACCACTTATGAGAGAAACTAAACTTTTAGTCTCTTGAAATTTACTGAGCCTGAACTCAGAAGCACAAGACTATGTCTTGATTTGCAGGGTATTTCAACATATTCCAATGACTTTTGCATCCCTCTTAACAAAAACATTTTAAAAGGAAATACACTTTAGAAAATGCATTGTACATTCTGATAAGTACTAAACTTTCCCTAAGAACTTCACAAGTTTGTCAGTTGAATATGAGCCAGAAGTGTGGTGGTCAAGAAAGCCAATGGCATCTTGGCTTGTATCAGGAATGGTGTGGTGAGCAGGACTAGGGAAGTCATCCTGCCCTGTACTCGGTACTGGTGAGGCCTCACCTTGAGTACTGTGTTCAGTTTTGGGCACCTCAGTACAGAAAGGACATGGAAGCACTGAGCAGGTCCAAAGAAGGGCAACAAGGCTTGTGAAGGGCTTGGAAAATATGGCCTATGAGGAGAGATTGAAGGAACTGGAGCTGTTTAGTCTGGGGAAAAGTAGGCTGAGGGGAGATCTTATTGCTCTCTTCCAATATCTAAAAGGTGCTGGTGACAGGACCAGGGGAAATGTCCTCAAGTTGCACCAGGGTAAGTTTAGGTCTGTAATCAGGAAACACTTCTTTACAGAAAGGGTTGTTAAGCACTGGAAAAGGCTCCCCAGGGAGGTGTTTCAGTCACCATCCCTGGATGTGTTTAAAAACCATTTGGATGTGGTGCTCAGGGACATGATTTAGTGGAGGGTTGTTAGAGTTAGGGTAGGATGGTTAGGTTGTGGTTGGACTCGATGATCTTTAAGGTCTTTTCCAACCTGAGCAATTCTATGACTCTATGAAGTTTAAATTATCAGCAGCTCTTATTAGCAGGTTGCAGACTCACAGTCACATTCCTTTGGTGTGGACTTTCCTAGTGTAGGATATAAAAGCTTCAAGAGTTACATTTGATGGCTTTATTCACTAGCAAAGTACCCTTGAAATTGTCCTCTATCCCTGCATAAAACATTTCAAGATTTCTGAAGTTTTCCCTGCAACCAAAGTAAATTTATTTTTTATACTTAGGGTGTGCTTGCAATAAAAACACTAACATATATTTCTGGGTAATCCTCTGGGGGAAAATAAAAACTGGAAAAAAAGTCATGTCTTGCTGATATTCTTGGGTTTTCTTTGTGGTTTATTTTGCAGGGTTTTTGTTGTTGTTGTTGTTTATTTTTTTTACAAGATGTTTGTTTTATTGATATTTAAGTGATGTTTTGGTTTATTTCACAATAACAAAACTGAAATGCACCATTTGAGTTTAAAGGAAGATATTTTATTATTTTGATAATATATAATATATAATAATATATATATATTTTTTTTAAATAATTGGAGTTTAATTAGTCAATTTTCTAGAACCAGTCCTTTTGTAGCTATTTTTTCCTTTTTCTCCACCCAATTTTTTTATTTTTATTTTTTTAAATATCAGCCTAAATGAGTTCTGCAACAATGGCAAATGTGATGATGCATGATATTCAAATGCATCTGCCATTTTCTCGTTAGATATAGGATCTCAGTACATATCAAGTGCACTAAAATGGAATAGCAAGCATAGCAAAGAATTGCATTTCATCTTGGCTAAGAGGATCCTTTTTGGACCAGTTTTTGAACTCTCTTTAAGTATCTGGACCTCCATTCTTAGTTCTCTCTGGCAGGTAATTCAAAGTCTTTCCTGACAGGTAGCGTTTTTATTGTAGTTACAAAATTTGGGGCTCAAGAACTGGGATTACAGTTGTTTGCAAATGCAATTAAAATTATTCAGCAGTACTACACTGCAAAGTGTATCTTGTGCTGATACATACTTACTAGACAGTGCACGCACAATGCTTCCGAGTGACAAAGAGGATACTCTTCAAGTAGGCATGACTTTTTAATAGACCTGAGGTTGGGTTCATCACACCTAATTTTGGTACCTGAGCAGTCTTAGTAGTGATCTAGGTACTCTGTTAGGAGTGATCTGAGATAAATTAGCATGCAAGTAAGGATTCCAGCTGTAGTCACCTTGAAACCAGCACAAGAGCACTTATTCTATTTTGATCCCTACTCGGTAATATTTCCTGAGCAGGAATCTATCACAGGAATTAATTTATTTCTACTTTAGCCTCCTGAAACTCAGACAGCACCAACGAAGGAGATGCAGCTCTGAATGAAGATATTTTAGTCAGAAGGGCAGATTCATTTGCCTAAATGTACCCATTCAATAGCATGCTATGTACATGTGGAGCCTACTGGTTCTTTGCTGGTTATTTTACATGTGTAAATAGAGTACTTCCAGTCTCATGAGGACTGGACAAAGAACCTATGGCAGATCTGTGCCTTTCCAGTGTGACAACTGAACAGAAAAGGCACCTCAGTTGCCTAAGATGTGATGAGAAACAGTAACTAATGAGTAGAATCCTATTACATGTGACCCAGACACAGCTCCTGTATTACACAGTGCAGTCATTTTCTTAAAGACCTGTTGTCCTTTTGGGCTCTTTAGAGTATTTCACCTTACCTTCAGCTACTTCAAGTGCTTAAAGACCTCTGAGACATCTTCATGGTGCTGACAGTACATGGGATCTAGCTGAATAGGTCAGTGGAAGCCAGGTAAGGTATCAGTCATGGAACAAGATGCCTCTGTCCCAGCAACTGAACCTAAGTTCAGACCTCCCTTAGCCATTGCAAGAGTTTAGAGACTATATCTCAAGTAGATACTTACATTTAAACAATGTGTATATTCAGAATTTCTACCTCAGACCTCAACTCCAGTCTAATTGACAGGATATGGGGAAAAAAAAAAAATCTAGTTCAAAGAGAATATTAATCCCAGCATCTAATTTTAGAGAAAGAAACTTCTCTCTGGAGCCACAAGATGGACAGAAGGAACTTTGTAAATGCACACTGTCATACTTGATAAATATTTACAAATGATATCAATACATTTAATTGTATCTGCCTATAGATTTTATGAAGGATTTAGAAAAAAAATACAAGATAAAATATTGATTTCTTTACATTTTCTTTATGAGTCTCTTTAGGTAGATGAGCTTTCAAGAATATGTTAAGGTTACAATTCAATCTCCAATAAACTTTCCAGTGACTTAGGGGTACTGGATCCCACCCTGAAGGGAAGACTGAGAGTATCAGCCTCCCAAGGGCATGAAAAAAAATAAAGAGATGTCAAAATAAATTTAGGACTAGGCAAGCAATCTTTATAGGCACAGCAAAGCACAGAGCTAGAGAAGATGTGCTGGCAAAACAAACAAACAGACAGGACACTAAGTTTATTTTCTATACATCATTTGGCTATATTGTTACATGAAGTATATCCTCCTGCCAGATCAGGTGGTAAGTGACTCTGAGATATTCTGGCTCCGGAAGGAGGTACAGCTTACTGAAAATAAAAGGAAAGCACAAGGAGAGATCTTCAACAAGAATATGTGTGTCACAGTGCTTTGCAATCCAGCAAATGTTGTGGGAGTCCTTTAAGCTGATATTTCTCATTTAAGGTGAAGGGGGGAGGAGGGGAGGGGAGGAAAACCATGAATGAGTTTGAAATTAGTGAAGTGAGAGACAATTCTGCATATTTATTACTGGGCCAGGAAGATCAGCAGGGCTGGGTAACATGCAACTGACCTAGAAAAGTATCTGACTAATGTAGGAACACAGAATGCAAAACGGGGGTGTAACTGGAGTGTATACAGCTCTGAGATCAGGTTTTTCTTTCTAATTTGAGTTACCCTTTAGATGACTTGTACTACAAATGCTGGAGCACTGAATGCCATTTAAGCATTTCTTCAGGGTTCGAGGCATTTGTTTCAAGAGTGAGTGACAAAATGTTTCCCACCCAGACATTATCTGCATTGATTTCACCTGGCAAGGTGAATCAGAGAGAGACTTAGTTTAGAAGCAAAGGAGTCATGCCCATGTGACACATAAAGATCCTTGTACTCATGGCTTACATACCTGTTTTTTCATCTGGGTAGGATGGGTGCTCAGTGAGCTATTCTACTCCACAGCAAAGAAAAGTACTGAGCTGGCACAAAGCAGAAATACACCGACTGTATTATGGTGCATAACAGCTCATGGCAATGGGCTTTTGTGATGAGCTGGATGAGGATGAGGTAAAAAAAAAAAAAAAAAAAAAAAGTGCTGCTTCCAATTACAAACAACCCTTCTGCAAACACAAAGTAAGATAATGACTACAAAGCATGTATAGCTGTACAGCAAAATAGAGCGGTCATTTTAAAGGAATATCTGGTGAAAGTGAAAGTCCAACATTTACTTTGGAAAATCAATTATTCTTTCAGATTTTCTGGTTTGGGATGAGAAAGTTTAAACTATTTTCTTTGTTTTGTGAGTGCTTTATAAAATAAGTTTGTTTATTAAGAGAAAAGTTGATAAATTTAGGAGATTTCTAATCCCTTCCAAATTTTCCACATAGAATAGCATTTTAATAACTTCTAATCCTTCAGGGTCTGGATCTGCAGCAGTGTTAATGACTTTCTCTTTTTCAGTACTGCATGAAATCTAATTGCTAGGTTTACATCCAGATGTGGTTTCCAAAAGAGAAACAGAGAAAGTCAGTGATTTCCTTCATTCTCCTTTCATGTTGGTCTGACACTTTAGGGGGACTTTCATCTCCAGGTTACAGATGAGGTTCATCTCCACTGAAACTGTTGAAGGGTTTGTGTGACTTGACAGAAGACTGAGGTCTTCAAGTCCGAGAGCATTGCAACAGCCAGCCCACAACATGGCAAATAAAGGGTGGTGTTAAGGAAGTGGGAGGAAGTAAATCAATGAGGAATGAAAAGGCATTTCTTTAACAGACTTACAAAATGATGAAGCTTTTCTTAAGCCACAAATTTCCTGGAAGTTCGTTTAGTAGATGACACACAAGCTGATAATAACTGAACATTTAGTAAATGGTATGCTCACCCTACACTCCTGGTTTGGCCTCAAGTTAATAACATGACAGTTCATTATCTTTTCTAGGAAAAAATAAATTAGGATTTACTCTATCCAACACTGTTATTGTTTTCTTTGTGTCTACTGTAGTTTTCATGGAAATAAATAAGAGGCATTACTTTTAGAGTGACCTATGTATTTAATTCTAGAATATCTGAAAATATGGTTTTATCAGTTTCTTCTTAAATAACTTCAACATTCAAATCTTAATTAAAAGTATCAAACTGTTCACTGCTTCGGTTCAAGATATTTTTAGTGCTGAGCTGTAATGAAAATGGACAGACGTAGTATGGTCACTTTCTTCTGAGGATTGCAGTTCACTAATTATAACCACAGCAGGAGTGTTCATTCCATGTTATCTGCATCCTTTTCTGTGGCTGTGGGAGAGCAGCATTTTGTCCAGGAGTGGTTACTGAGCCAAGCCCACAAATTTCCCTTTACCTTAAGCCAAACATTCAGATGCCAACAACTTCAGTGATCCGAGTGTGTCGTACAGCCAGCAGGCTGCCTGCCAGACCACTTCTTCCATCCTAATTTCTTTTACTTTCTTCAACACTGCTTCCCTGTCACAGTAGATGTGTGTAACCCATTGGAAGTCAACTCATCTGACACCAGTTTTGAAACAATCACTCAGTTGTAAGTTTGTCCTCTTTTGGTTCCTTCCTCCAGGAATTCACATCTTCTGTGTCCCAGCTCACAGAAACATCTGAACATCCATTTCACATTCAAGGAGAAACAGCATTACTTTACTCACAGAGGGGCAGCTTCCACTTGGCCAGGTCTCAAGCCACTTTGAGTCAGCTCCTCTGCTGTTGATGCACTTTTGTCACGACTCTTTCACAGTTTAAATGGTTAAACATTGAGTGAAGCAAAGAATGATCACTTATACATGATGGGCAGATAAATATAAAGAGCAGGATTAACAATGATTTCCCTCTTCTCAGAAGAATACAAAACATACTTGGCATCTTTTAGCATACTGTGTAAAAGATTTTAGCTAGACTGGCTTCTAAGGATTTTATTTTTACAGCTTGTGTTGGTTTCTCATCAAGAAAATACTGTCTGCACAGGTAGAGTAATCTTCAGTGAATCAATATCTGTGAAAGGATTTTAAATAAATGTGGTTTATTTCAAACGGGGTAGGCTGAGTATCAGCTACTCAGATCTGCTGACAAACAGGGACTTTTTAGGTTGTGGTAGGATTAATGGGCTTATATCATTCTTACCACTCTAATTTCTAACTGAGATGTAAAAGGAAAAGGTTTTTCAGGCATTTGAATGCTGTGACATTGATTCATTAAGGTTTTTCTATTCCATCCACAGCTTATATTCCCCCCAGTATCCCTCAAGAATATAGAGAAATATTAATTGCAAAAGCGAGATTTCTACATTGAGAAATATAACACCCATCACTGAAGTACATATAGTTTTTTAAGATCACAAATAACATTCTCTGTTGTTGCAGTATGTAAAATAGACTCTTGGTCTCTCTTGTTGTTATCATTTTATCCCCAGGAAGTTTAAGTTATATCTGTGCTAAGGAATTAAATGTGTCTGGATTGTTCTCTGGCATGAGAGCATGGATAAACATACATACCCATAAGAGGGTATTATTAAACCCTCTTAACGTACAGATCAGGGTAGTGACATCCAAAGAATCTACTGGGAAAGGACACAGTCCATCTCCTGGCCTGTGTCTGGGAAATTCCTGACGGAGGTCTACATGACCTCAATCACAGCCACATTGAGGCCCATGAGACAATGGCTTCCAGTATCCACAAATGCTCCCCCGTGACGTTACTGAATGTAATGGTAAAGACACAATCCCAAGTTTCAGACCATTGCAAGAAGAAAACAGACTAAACTTCCAGGGGGTTATCCATGCTCTCCATAGGTAGAAACTGTATTGGCAGCATGTCAGTATAGTGATAGGGCGAACCATCCACAGTCAAAGTCCTTAGAGTTGTAGTCCCTGCAATTCTATTAGCACTGCATTAAACACTTTTCATCCAAGTCAAGTATACAGAGATTTTAGTTGGATCATGTGGTTTAGGAAGGATTTTAATGAGCATTGGTGAAAAATTTCTGGGACTCATAGGTCTCAACACAATTTTTTGTGATGTCAGTTAAATATCTACAGGCAGAAATAGAAATTATCCTGCAGTGGTACACATTTTGGTGCATATTATAGAATCATTAAGGTTAGAAAAGACCTCAAAGATGATCTAGTCCAAACATCAACCCATCACCACCATACTCACTAAACCATGTCCCCAAATGCGACATCTCCACATTTCTTGAACATCTCCAGAGAAAGTGACTCCACCACCTCCCTGGGCAGCCTGTTCCAATGCCTCACCTCTCTTTCTGAGATAAAAGTCTCCTAATATGCAGCCCGGAGGAGTACTCTTCCTCCAGTGCAGGTTCATTTCCAGTGCTGCCATGGAGACAGCATGCAACTCTGATGAAACTGTCAGGGATAAGTATCCTTCCATGCTCTTCAGAACCAGCAGAGCTACACTTCTCTTTAAAAAGGGAGGTGAATGCTGACAATGACTGGTTTAATGTGAGATGGTTTCATCCTGGACAAAATAATCCGGGATCTTGCCTGCTTACCATGTTGCATCCTCATCTTCAATTGTTTAATTAAAAAGATTTTTTTCTGCTTCTAGCCTTATTGTCTTATGTTGCTGTGTTTCAGTCTAAATAAAATAAAAAATAAATTAAAAAAAAAAGACACAGAAAGCAGTAAGACAATATGGCAAAGCTATGTAAGCATATATATGTTATATATGTATGTAGCAAGTTTTCATTAACTCAGGAATTTGCTGACTTTAAGATTAAGAACAGTTTTCTCTGCAAAACTGTAAATAGAAAATAAACTATCATTTATTACAGGAGCTGTAGCGAAGAGCCATAATTATTGTTATGATTCTGGAAAATTTTAGGTGGTGCATAAATGAAGAGTGAAGCTTCATGTAAAGGTCTATATCTGTACAAATAAAGTTATCACACATATATAGGTTCTCCATATAGGTGATTTAACTCTCAGGTTGCTCTGTGCAGATTCCAGTTTTAGGCTTGATAATTATCATAGGTCCCTTCCTGCTCAGGAGATTCTACGCTACTTCCTTATGCATATATAATATTCTCTTATTTCTTTTTCTCTCTTAGGCAAAGAAATAATTATTAAGCAATTGCATAAACGAGGAAATGTATGGAAATGAGAGACAATTAATTTATCATAAGCTTTATTATAGCAGCAAAAAATATTTATTTGCTTGAGACAATTTGTATAAATGTTGATATCTGAATAAAAATAAAAGTTAATCTAAAAAGAGAACAAAATTTTCTGCTTAGCTTCCATCATTGTAAATATACAACCATTCTGCTGTTATTAATGTATATATTCTGGATTTATGCCAGCAGAACAGCCATCAGAGTCTGGCCCAAAAGAGGAATTTGAAAACGGAAAGGTCACTGTCAACTCTAATTTTGTACCCGGTATGATGAATTATTGGCATGAACAACAACCACTTAACCTTCCAGCTTTCATTTCACTGCACAAACATTAATGGATTTCTCTCCCTAACCCCCATGTGAGGAAGGTCAGTGTTATCCCAGTTTTAAAGATGAGGAATTGTGCAGAGAAAAGCAAATACAGGGGTTTTTATGATTCTGAGCCTTACTCTGGCTACCTAACCACAATGAAGTTGGCTCCTGTGCCTCAGATTTGTATCAAATGGTTACAATCTACAGCCTTGTGAGAACCCTTCTTTGCTTTCTGGCTCAAAGCTTGCTTCCTGAGGTGTTTCTTGTGATAAGACTCTGATTTATTGAGGAGGCAAGTGATGGGTGCTACCATGTGACAATCAACATCACTTTGTGGATATTTGAAAGCACCTTCCTTCAGAGCTGTTTGCCTCCAGAAGAGAGAGCTCAGGAGTGTTTACTGGTGGAAGATCTGGCCTGTGACCAAACAGCTCCAGCTTGGTATGGAAAAACTGGGGAATGACACCATCATGTCCTGTGAAAAATAGGATGCAGGTGGGCACCCCTGCTCCCTCTTATCCTGGCAAGATCCAGAAGATGGGAACAAAGGATTTTCTGCTGAGATCCCAGAACCAGAAGCTGCAACTCCAAGGAGAGCTTGGATTTGATCTGTCACTCCAAATAGAGCTGACTCGACCACTTTGGACTTATAAATAAGTTGGTACTACCATTGAGAAGTTGTCGTTGTCAACAGAACAACAATGCCCGATGACCCACCACTACTGAAGATCAATGACTGAACTACGAATCACACTGGATCCATGGTGGTGACTATCTCGCTCTTGCTTCCTTCAAAGACTCCTTGCATTTATTTCCTATCTTTTCTACCACCCTTCTCCCCTTCCCCATCTCCCTGATTAAGATTTGTAATAAACTGGTTGGACCAACATTTGAACCATTCTTCCTTAATCTCATGCTGGCTATACATATATCAAAGATTCTCCTCTCCCTCCTATAAATCGGATCAAAACAAGCCTACACCTCTGCAAGTGGTCATGGAGGCCTGGAGCACAGGCTCTGTGGAACGCAGGCTTTAGTGTGTTGTGAAGTACATGCTAAATTTGTACAGAGCTACTTGTACAGGGATAAGAATACTAAGAGGCCTTAACCCTTTCTCACCCTTCTCTTCACCTCCACCCCAGTTGGGTGTGTAGCATTTTTTCATGGGAATTACTGCCTCAGCTCTGCTACTTGTGTCTACCTGGCATCCCTGCTCCAGATCAGCAGCAGTGCTGCATGTGCCAGGGAGGACCAAAGGTCTGAGCCATAGAAACATGCATTTAAACGGTCAGCTGAAGTTCTGGGTGAGGATGGCCCCCTACACTTGTGTGATTAGCCCTTTGCCTTGATCATCTGTGTAGAATAAATGAGTAATTTATCTTCTAGCGCCCTTGGTCTTGTACACTTAACTGGGGGTTTCTCTGACAACAGGACTGATTTAAAACTTTGCTGAGTAAAATCCTTAGAATGATTGTTGATTTTTGGAACTGTTTTTGGTCCCATTTTTCATTCATTCCACAAAAAATACATTTGCATATGAGATGTTAAAGTCCTGACGTGTTCTGAAGACATGATTACACTTTAGGTCACTGGGGTGTGTTGAACCCTGCCTTTGTATGTGGACCATCTAATCCCTATTTCTTTAGGTACAGAAACTGAATAAAATACTAATATGTTTACAAAAGGTTAATCATCTGGCAAACAAAAAAACATTTATTTATTTATTTTTGCATGTTGACTATTCCTACTTGAAGGCCCCCATTGCATAATGAAGGACTTCTGCCCTGGACAAGTTTTTTACGGCAGTGACTCATAAAACCATCCTCAAGATTGTGACAAGATAATTACTCCATTAATGTCATCAACAGAGAGAAAGCACCTTGGTTATATGAAGGATAATGCAGCTTTGAGTTTGCTTTAAGCAGTAGAGGACTTGCCGAGCAAATGAGATCTCACAAAATCCCCATCAGAGATCTAGAATACTGTCTCTGGTGCTAGCAAACTTAAAGACAGTAAAGACTTTGGACCTGTTTTGGTGTAAAAGTCTATTCCTGTCCTTAGTGAAGCATTTTGACTTTTCTGCCTGTCTTCTCACTCTTTTACCCATGGCCCATTTCGGCATGAACACTGCAAATCTTGTTTTGATGGTTGGCTCATTCATCTGCAGGAGACTGATCTTACCTTCGAAACATCTTTATTTCTGTTTCTTGAACTGAAATCTGTACAATGAGTTAAACATTCTGTCACATATAGACTTTATTTATGTTTGTTCTCATTTTATTTTATTTTATTTTATTTTATTTTATTTTATTTTATTTTATTTTATTTTATTTTATTTTGTTTTATCATTTCTTTTCAAAAGAAGGTACTCCTTTGCAGGAGGACATTGGCACCATTTCCCAGCGTAGATTATGATTCCAGTTAACTCCATCTATAGCCAGAATCATTTGCAGAGATCACTCACTCAGCTATGCCCATAATTCATGTTCTTTCACACTTGGTTGCACTGCTTGTAGATGCTCCTTGCCATCTGCAGCTGTACTTCTTACCCGCCAAAGGAGCGGACAGCGCAGATGTGATTATGGCTCAATGTAAGTAAAATTGAATCTAGTTTCCTAGGTAAGAAGTCTCTTTAAAAAGGCCAAAACAATGAACCAGAGAATTAAAGACCAGTCAGACAAACTTACATTGCTAAAAGTAAAAATATTGGAAGAAATAACCAGACTATTGGCAAGCAATTGGAATTTAAGGTGATGCTACAATTGCACAGACAATGTTGCATATAGAATGATATTTTAAATAAAATATAGTCACACGCAGGTCAGCATTACTACTAAAGATCTCCAGAGGTTAATGTTCAATCTACAAATAAATTCAATCCCAAAAAACAAATTCTCAGAATAATTACTCATTTTGGTTTTCCCATGTGCATGAACACCGAACAAAATAAATTCATTCTTAAAAGATTTATATGGGACATAGAAGCTCAGAGGAAAACAATTCTTTCAAATGATAAAATAGAAAATAAATGGAAGTTGCCATATTATCCAAGATAGAGAAGATCTACATAATAAATCCCAACAACAGACTGTACCTCCTGTTCTCACCCATAGCACACATCTTCAGTGAATGCATATTTTCTCTCTGATTGTCTAAGCACGCACAGATGCTAGCAGCATACAGTGCAAGGTTCAAAGTCTGAATGTACATTTTATTGTAACTCTTGCACCTACTGTCATTTTGTCAACACTGAAACGAGTTTATTAAAAGGCTTCACAAAATGCATAGAAGGAGAACAGTAAAAATATTTGACAATTTTATCCAAATGAGGTGAATGTTCATTGCTTTATGTAAGAAAATTTTAAGGTGTAAGTTTACTTAGACTTGGCAGAAGGATCCATCTAATAGGTATTACTGTGAAGAAAGTGTGACAATAAATCGTGCTGTCTGCTGCATCAGCAAGATGAGGGAATACGGATTAAACCACATTCTTGTAAAGAGTGACTGGAAAACTGTGCTGAGGAAATGAACCTGCAGGTGTTGGCCAATGCTCAACTGAATATGAGCCACCAGTGTGTGCAGGTAGCCAAGAAGGCCAATGGCATCCTGGCTGGTATCAGAAATGATGTTGCCAGCAGGAGCAAGGAAATGATCATCCCTGCATTTCAAGTACTGTGTTCGGTTTTGGACCTCCCAGTATAAAAAAGACATTGAAACCTGGACATCGAACATGTCCAGAGAAGGGCAACAAAGCTGATGAGAGGTCTGGAGCACAAGTCTTATGAGAAGTGGCTGAGGGAAATGGGATTGTTCACTCTGGAGAAGATTCTATGATTCTATGTGATGGCAAAGCCACAGAAAGCCAATGATACATTGTACTATGACTGTCAATCTGAGTGAAATGTTGTGAAAGCCTTGTAAATGAAAAGAATGTCTCCTAACACATCCGAAGATACGGGCAGTTCACTGAATACTTAAAGGCACATATGCAATAGCAAACAAACAGGACTGGGTCTCAAGTTCAAGAACTAGGCCATGTCATCTGACCTGTTTAATTGCTAGTATGTTCTCTGGCATATATTTATCTTAGGTCAATTGACATTGTCTCAGATAACGCTTGGAATGATTTGAAAAACAGGATGCACAAAGGACCATTCCCAGAGGACAGACTGCTAACAGCCAAAACCTTTCTGCAGGGAAGGTTAGTCATAGGAGGTTCTAGATTGTTTTGTTTAGTACAACTTTCTTATCAACAATGAGGCTGGGTAAAGATTTCCTTGCAAATATTTTTTGGGATCATGACATGTCTACATATAGTAAGGGAAGCGTGCTTTTTTTTCTATATTATTTTATCTGTCTCTCATTTCATAATGAAGATGTTTTCAGGATAGTTTGAATGAGTAATTTGGATTACTTCATTCATTTGCAACAGTTAAGGATTCATAATGGAAAAGAATTACATAAGTTCAATTCTTTTGTTATTAGATTCATCAGAACCCAGCTCTGCAGATCACAGAAAAGGGCACAGAAAATGACCCTTTTTCACAGTTCTCTTCATTTCATGGTTCACTAATTTTCAGAAATATCAGAAAGAACAAAAATATTAAGTGTTCAGTAATTTCCAAAGCGTGCTGAAAAAGTAGAGATGATTATTACCATTACTAATTCTTCCTGTAGAATCCCGAATACACATGGGGCCTCACAAGGGCAGAGTAGAGAGGGACAATCACCTCCTTGTCTCTGCTGGCTACCCCTCTTCTGATGGAGCTCATGATACCATTTGTTTTCCGAGCTGCAAGAGCACACTGCTGGCTCATGTTAAGCTTTTCATACAAGTCCATCTCTGCAGGGCTACTCTCAAGGACTGCTCCTTCCAGTCTGTATATATGCCTGGGATAAAGTGCAAAACCTTGTACTTTGCTGTGTTAAACCTCATTAGACTAATGATAGGGCCCCTCACTGTAATGATTGGGCCCCTCAATGCAAGAAAGACATTGAGGCCCTGTAATGTGTTCAAAGGAGGACAGCAAAGCTGGTGAGGGGTCTGGAACACAGGCCATATGAGGAGAGGCTGAAGGAGCTGGGAATGTTCAGCCTGGAGAAGAGGAGGCTCAGGGGGGACCTCATTGCTCTCTATAACTGCCTGAAGGGAGGCTGTAGTGAGCTGGGGGTCGGCCTCTTCTCTCGTGCCATTAGTGATAGGACCAGAGGGAATGGTTTCAAGCTACGGCAGGGGAGATTCAGGCTGGACATCAGGAAGTATTACTTTTCAGAAAGGGTGGTCAGGCACTGGAATGGACTGCCCAGGGAGGTGGTGGAGTCACCGAGCCTGGGGGTGTTCAAGGAAAGACTGGATGTTGTGTTGAGGGACATGGTTTAGTGGGAGCTATTGGGAATAGGTGAACGGTTGGACTGGATGATCTTTTAGGTCTTTTCCAACCTTGGTGATTCTATGATTCTATCATTCTATAGACGAGATAAACTGGGCCCACTTTGTCACAACCTCCTCTCAGGCAATTGTAGAGAGCCGTAAGGTTTTTTCCTGAGCCTCCTCTTCTTCAGACTGAACAATCCCAGTTCCCTCAGCCACTTCCCATAAGAATTGTGCTTCAGAACCTTCACAGCTTCATTCCATTTCTCTGGACATGCCACTAAGCCTTAATGTCTTTCTTGCAGTGAGAGGCCCAAAATTGAACATAATCCTTGAGGTTTTATGTTTGTAGCCCTTCACTGGACCCTCTCCAACAACCCTTACAAGTGACTGTGTGTCTCCCTTAAGCCCCATACAAGTCATATGAGAGAGCAATCGAAGTTCTCCAGCATCCAGTCTGTAGTGCTGTACCACAGAATGCGTGGTTGAACAGTATTAGGCTAAAAGACACAAGACTTATTAATGGTCATCTGTTGCTTAGCAGCATTAACTAAAGATCTGAAATACCACACAGAATTTGGCTTTGATTTTGAAGAGGTCTTTGTTTACACAGCAGGCTAGAACTAGCAGGCAGGAACAATAGCAGATATTTTGTTTGCTGCAGCAACCTGAGGAGACTAACCATTTTTGTATTGTATTGTATTTTGTATTTGTATTGTGTAGAAATTTCTGTATAGTATTGAAATTGTTTAATGTTATATTATAATAAGGAAAAATACAAAAAATCAAGGTTAATGTACAAGGAAAGGCATTTTTAGACCTTTGATACTCAGCATTTATCTGGTTTGTCCTGACCATTGTAACATCTGTGTTATTGCCTGGATAGGCTAGGAATACATGGAACAGCTCACTGCCATACTGCTGGCTTTAAAAAAAATTCTTTCAAATTCTTCTAGTCTCAACAACACTGAGCAAACAGCTATTCAACTGGTCTGTCAGACTCAGAGTAAGTTACAGTAACTCATGCTGTAAGTAAAGACTGATCAGGCATTGGAATGGGCTACCCAGAGAAGTGGTAAAGTCACTGTCCCTGGAGATGTTCAGGAAATGTGTAGATGTGGCATTGAGGGACATCTGTTAGTGGGCATGATAGGGATGGGTCGATGGCTGGAACAGATGTTCTTAGTGGTCTTTTCCAACCTTAATGATTCTAAGGAAGTTAGCAACCGCTTCATTCTCTAGCTCCCCAGTGAAAGATTAAAAACTGATGGCTTGTTCTGCTTTTCCTTATTGCTCTCCAGGCATGCAGGATTTTGATCAACTGCACTGCCATGAGCAGGATTTACTTGTATTACAAAATAATGAGATTTTATTTACACTGAGCTAACAGCAGCAGTACTAAAAATCTCACAGTTTCAGTATACATTAGCTGATACAGCTTCCTACAGAGCAAATCCAGGCCTCACTATCCAAGTTTCTACACCAGTTTAAATCAAATTCTATGTCTGGCAAACACGTACTTAGGCTTTTCTTTCTCTGTAATACAGGGGAGTGTTCAGTTCTTCATCTACCTGAATAACATAAGTTGGATTTAGGACTTAAATTAGTGCAAATTCTTTGGCAGATTGTATCTAGGACTACATTTCTCATTATAACTTCTATCTTGAGATACATAGAAGAGAAATTAAAAATACATGAATCGAGGTGATACCAAATCAATATTGCTGCCCATTAAACTTCTACTCCATCTGTTCACTACTGGAAGCACCTTTTTCTGCCCATCATTCAGTACCTTCATTGAGAGCAGGATTGTTTTCATTCCTATGCTCTGCCTCAGAAGAGTTGTCCTGTTTTCCTCCATGAATTATGGCTCATGCTCACAAACTATTGGAAAATCAGGCTCACTGAGTTGGTGAGGTCAGTTTGGGGAGACTAGATAATCTTTTGGCAGAGAAGATGTCAAACAATTTATAATCATGTGTCACATCACAGCAAGACAAGTTTAGATTGGAAGTTGGAAGGCTTTCATGGAGATCTGGAAGATTTTCATTCTCTCTAGACAGAAGAAACATTAAGAATTTGCTTTATAGATTGATGCATAAGACCACTGAAGGTTATTTTACTGCCTGCAAGCTGTCAGTAACACAAATCACCTCCTGCACTGTGGGATTTGTTGCAGGTAGTAGCATTAATTAACTGGAGATCTGCCTACAGACAGGGAACAGAGAGGAGCAGGAGTTATTGTGGTGACAAGATGAATAGTTAAGAGAAATACGAGAGTCTCTAAGTATATCAAATCCACAGATCCTGCAGGTTATGAAACACTCATTTTGCTACAAAGAAAATCCACTTAGGTTTTAAGCAGAGTTGCACCAAGGTGGTAGAGTCTGAAGGTCTTCAAGACCATCCACGTCTTGAATACGCACAAAGAGAGCTGGCAGGAAAGCTGAAGAAGGCTCCTACAAGGGCATATAGTGACAGAACAAGGGGTAATGGCTATAAACTGGAAGAGGGTAGATTTAGATTAGATATCAGGAAGAAATTCTTCACTGTAAGGGTGATGACACCCTGGAACAGGTTGCCCAGTCAGGTTGTGGATGCCCCCTCCCTGAAAGCATTCAAGGCCAGGCTGGATGGGGCTTTGAGCTTTGAGTAGTGGGAGGTGTCCCTGCCTATAGCAGGGGGTTTGAACTAGATGATCTCTAATGTCTTTTCCAATCCAAACTATTCTGTGATTCTGGGATTAGCACCAAGAAGGTTGAGTTTGTATTAATGCAATTTACTGAATCATTATACTGTTATTAATGATCTGGGAATCCCATACTTAGAGATAAAATCAAAGAACTCTAAAACTTTTATGAATATGAATATCAAAGTAAATGGAGAGAGAACTCATAGAGATTAGAAATAAAAGGGGAAATGAAAATTAGCATTAATTGGAGGATGTTGTTTTGTCTGTTGTTTTCTTCCCAAAATAATCAAACTCTTCACTTCAAAAATACTTTTTTTTTTTTTTTTTTTTTCCCAAAAAAACCTTCAGATTTTGGATGCTTGCCCAAAAGTTTATATTCTGAAAAAAAAAAAAAAAAAGTTGGGAATGGGGGGTGGGGGAAGGGAAGAGACATTTTACACACATCTTAGTCATTAATAATTTTTGTTAGTTATTTATTCTTTTTTAATTTACGTAAAAAAATGATCAAAAGAATGAAATGCCATATTTTTCTCTGAATGAGGAGTGATATTCAGAAAAGCATATGAAATGAAATGGTTTGAAAAACTTTATGTTCCTTTGTATGGAGTGAAAATGTAAATTACCTCAATTGGCATGTCATTTTTGCTTAGAGAAAGCTGTATAGGGCTATAATATGGTGGCATACAGACTTCCCAAAGTATGAAAAGAGTGTGTAAACTGGAGTATTACCAGAATGATTTTTTTTTTCCATGGTCTTTAGGAAAGATATTGAAGTTCTGGGAAGGAAAGGGAAGGGAAGGGAAGGGAAGGGAAGGGAAGGGAAGGGAAGGGAAGGGAAGGGAAGGGAAGGGAAGGGAAGGGAAGGGAAGGGAAGGGAAGGGAAGGGAAGGGAAGGGAAGGGAAGGGTACTAAAAATGCTTGGTAAGGCAAATTTAGATGGAATTAGGAGCTCAATTTTGTGTGTGTTCCTGGAGGCAGTGAATAATAAGAAACATGACTAGCAATAAATATTTGAAGGCCGAAGAAAGTGGAAGTATAAAGCGGTGCAAGAGAGGCATATATAGAATCAATAGAAATAATTTGGAAAGATACATGCTGTTTTTGGGGGAATCTTCCTGGCAGTCAGACCTATTAACCTATTAATTACTGAGTTCTGAAATAAAACCCATTTTATCACGGTTTTCTGGCTCAGCTCTGACAGATGTTTCCTGGGAAAGTTCATCTCTTTCATCTTTCTACCACCTTACAAGGAACCCTTGCCTACACACAGTTTGAAGGTCACCTGTAGTGCTTCTCCTGGTCCAGAAGTTTCTGACACAGCTCTGTTGCATTTGTGACCAAATGTTTTACTGTGCTTTCCATTTGTATTAAATGAAGATAATTCATCATTATCTCACTAATTCTCTACCCAACATTGGCTCAGACTGAAAACTCGTAATTTCGTATGATTAATGTTGGCACAACCAAGTAGCTTCACTTTTAAGTCAAATAGTGCTTTCCCATAGACATTTTGGAGTGTGCTAGTCCTAATTAGATGTTGTAAACTAAACTAAAGCCTGAAACACTTAGGAAATGTTTTAACAACTTGATTGCAACATTTAATTTTGACATTTCAGTGTTTCTGAAATTAAACATTACATTTTGCTAAATAATTTTGTTTAAATATCAGAAATAAATACAGAATAACTGTAATGACATATTCTCCAGGTACCTGGAGAATGAAATGCACTAAATCTGAGGCTCATCTATGCAATATTTTTGCTTGCTCCAATTCAATTTTTCTATGTTACTATCAAATAATTTCAGAATGTTTTTGACAAATGCAGGCATTTTCCCTTGCTTAGCAAATCTGACTGTGGCATTGTTGCTCTTCCAACTCACGCAATGACTATTGCTGTGGTAGAGGCAGAAGTTGTATATAACTACCTGTGTCTTGTTTGTATTTCCCATCTCTGATCAAAGTGCATGGATTTTCTTGGTTTTCTGCACCTAGGGAAGGCAGAAATTGAATGAGGAAGGATCATATGTTGAAAGAGATCACTGATGCATCTTGAAAAGCACAGCCTATAGGCTAGAAGAGCTCTAATTGAAATCTAAGTGGATGGTGAATGTAGGTATTTAACTATGGACATAGAGGATCTACAGGTCTCTTTTTCTCCTCTATCAACACTATTTGTTGTATACGATGAGTCACAGAATAGGACTTTATAAACCCTAATTCAAATTGCAGCTATCTGTAGCCCTGCAGTCCTGAGATGGTGACAATTGATCTTTGTTCAGCCATGATTCTGATAGTATCTGAGCAATCCCTAGGATATAATAAAGTGTTAAGTAGCACCTTGGGCAAAAAAAAGCCATTGCTATACCTCTACCTTCTACAGAGGGCATTGCTGTAGGAGGAATGATAGATATATCTGAAACATGTCTGTCCCTAACTCATACTGGAAGACAGGTGAGTTGGTAGAGATACAGTGTCTCTTAGAAAGTGCAGGAAGTCTTCTTCCTTGTCAACAAACTCTCATCATCCTTACTGAAGCAAAGCTGCCAGTGAATTTTAACCAGAGAGTTGCTTAAGGGGAGACTATAAGAAGTTCGTTAAGGATTGCATAATTAGTTCTTACATGATGTTGATCTGCGCAGAGAGAAAATGCAGATGACTTTTTTAGCCTACTGGGCAAAAGAAAGAGACTGGCTTTTCTTAGTTCAGGTGAGGGTTTTCTAGATTTATTAAAAAGACAGCTTGGGTTAGAGATATAGCTATTATATTAGCAATTATATAGAATCCTACTTTAAATTTAAAAGAGGTCCATAAATTGCTTTCATGGTGTTTTCCAACCACCTGTTGCATGTGTTTGATGGCTATCTGAGTAATTAGTCAGTGATTTGGTACACTGTTAATCATTGTGCTCTCATACTGCCAACTTTGGCAAGAAATTTTGCTTCCTCAAGGAATTTCCCATTCTGCAAATCAGAGTTTAATACCAACCAAACACCATCCATCAAGACTAAAGTCTGCCTTACACAGCATGAATTACATTATTGTATTCCTTTCCAGAGATAAGTCGCCTGAATGGTTTGGTTGCTTTTACTGTTTTCTTGGTTTAGGAAAGCAAAGCAATTCTTCAGAATGAGTTTTCAATTTATACGGTTGAATAGTTTAAATTCCATTCAAACAATATATAACACATCAGTACCATGCTCTGAATCTTACCCAGGCTTCTTGGATGAAAAGCAGTAATCACTTGTACTGAGCAAACTGAGGAAAATCTTAGGATTAAAATGACAGTCTGCAGGTTTTGCATTTGCTAGCTCTAAGCTTGACTTCAATACAGACCAGGAGCAGTGAAAAATAAAATATGCTTTTCCTTAATATGTTCCAGAGAAAAGTCTTTTCTGTCTGATCTGCACTGAGACAGCAATACTGATGGTGTGAAAAATCATGCTTACTGCAGTGCATTTACTACCATCATGTGAGGTCTCATTAGATCCTAACTCAGGATTTGAAGGAATGGGTAAATTCGTGTGCAGCCATAGTATATTTTGCTGATGACAATTCTTGATGCAGAACTGAATGACAAGCTTCCAGCATTCTAGCATACGGCATGTGCTTTACAGATGGAGCTGTAATGTAAAAATATCCCAAATATGGTATTCTTCTGCACAGCAGAGTGAAGAGGTCTGTAAGTACCAGAAGTCTGAGGTCTACTAAAAGTGTTGTCTTTCAGGGAACTGAAAATTGGATTGTTTGCCATTTACAGTCATTTTAAATTTGTCAACAAATTATTGATCCCTGTACAGGGAAAAAATTCAATACAAGTCACTCTGCTACTTAAATTCATATTGATGTGTCAATTCCATGCACTGTCCATACTTAGTTTTGGTCATAATATTCCTATGCAGCTGGCAAAACATATTTTAAGGATCACTCCTTAGAAAAAGGAAACCTGGAATTTCAGTAAAGTGCACAATGTAGTGTTTTGAAATGGATTTAATTTACACTGGGATAAAATAAAGAAAAACAAAACAAAAGAAAACCATATTTCTCATGCAGAAAGGAAAAATCCTGCAAAGTAATTTCTTCATGAATGAAATATTCTAGCTAACAGTGAACAGTTCAATTCTGAAATAAATTCTGAAATAAAAATGCATTATGAAGCAGATATCCTTCAATTTTTTCTTACAAAATAACAACAAAAATCAACAAAAGACTGCCTTATTGCAATGTTTGTTTTGGTTATTTCTTTTGGATATATTTCAGAATACAGGAATGGTAAAAGTAAAGTAATTCACTTTGGGTTGTAAAAGACAGAAGAAACAAGAAAGTCCATTCTCATTGCTGGAATTCTTTATTTTTGATCCTGGGCTCAGATGTGATACCAATATTTTTACAGTGATGGGGCAAAGGGGCAGCACTGTGGACCTGCTCATTAAGCAACGAGCTCTTGGACTCTTCTGTTCACAGAATCATAGAATGGCCTGGGGTGAAAAGGGCCATGATGACCATGTAGTTTCAATCCCCCTGCACAGACAGGGTCACCAACCACCAGACGGGGCTGCCCAGAGCCATATCCAGTCTGGCCTTGAATGCTTCCAGGGATGGAATAATCACAACTTCTGGGCAACCTGTCCCAGTGTGTCACCACCCTCTGTTTGAAAAACTTCCTCTTAATATCCAACCTAAATATTCCCTATCTCAGTTTAAAACCATACCCCCTTGTTCTACCACTATCCACCCATGTAAACAGTCATCGAAGAAAAAAGAATATATGTTCAAAGATAGTTGTGGAAATTTCTGATGAGTCAATATTTTAACAGGAACTGTGTGACTTCAAAGCCCCTGTAACCTCTGTAACCTCTGGGACTCTGCTGACTCTGCATGGGCAGGTTGCCCACTTTCATTCCATCAATTTCTGTAGTGAGCAGCCTGACTCCCCAGAGCATTCTGTAGGCTAAGGCCAAGAATTTAGGAATGGAAATGGGAGGAGTAATATCTTCCATTTCCCCTAGCAACTTGGTTATTACTGAAGGGTTGTCTTGCAAAGAATTCTATAGCCATTCCTTCCCATTCTTAAGAAAGGTCATGTATTCAACTAAACCATCTAATACAGATAGAAAGGCATCATCACCATCAAAAACAACAAAACAAAAACAAAGGCAAGAAAACTAAAAATAGACCTGTTTGGGAACATGCATATTTGGTCTAATGAAATCTCCTCCCTGCCCAACCGAACTTTTCTCATTTATATTCATAAACTTTCCCAATTACAGACTCACCATGCCAGTTTCCACATTTGTGAAGAGTGGAAACAAAAATAAATGAGAATACAGAGTGTGATATGCCACGGAAATCAGATTCATGAACAGCACCTGTCATCATTTTTTTTTTCAGGAAAGTTTTCTTCTTCCTCTAAAAATAAATTACTTTCTTATGCCAACAAAAATGTATAGCCTTATCAAAGAATCTTGCAAACTGACAATTGCAGCAACACAGAAGTGTCATCAGATAACAGAAAACTGAGTTCAACAATCTGCAAGAGCAATAATGTTTTATAAGCACCAACTATTACTATTTGTCTGCTGAAGTTTCAAGCTAAAATAGAATTTCTTTTATGATACAGCCACAAAACTCATTTCCAAAAAGATACTCACACTTGACCTTGATAATGAACTACAGCATGGTGCTAATTAATAGATATTACTCTCAGTTTCAGACTGAATCAAATTAGATTAAGAAAACACCAAATTACTTGAAGGGATATATATTCAGGTGCCTGTTATGTCCACTATTAAATTTCAATTCTCTGTGCATCTTCATCCTTCTCTTTTTTATGAAGGCTATACAACAGAGATTTAATATTCGAGCTAGTAGCAGGATAAAGCTGCCCTTTAACAATTTTAATAGCTTCTGAGCAAAAAAACACAGTGATAACTAATGACTTGGAAACTCAGGCCTCAATAGGTAGCTGCAGTAATGGTATTCCAATAGCTGAATATTGTACAAGACACTTCTGAGTCCCATGATTACTGCTGCTTAAGCACGAGCTGTTAAAGCTCTAGCTTAGTAGAGTACTTAAAAGTATCCTTACTATAAAGCATTAAATTTAATAAAACTTCTCAGATGCTTAAAATTACATAAATAATTTCTATGCAAAGTCATGAACTGATGCTCTATAGTTAAATGCAAGTCAGAGACTATGCCTTCAGAAAACACGCTCAAACCACAGGATTTTTTTTTTCCTCCATTTGTACTACAAAGTGAATCCTGAACAAAAATTTTACTATTGTGTTTTTAGGAAACTTCACTGTTGGACTGAATTTTGCATAATTCAACCTGGAATGCTTAATAAATTTTGATATGGTTACTGTTATCTGGATTATACTGAAAGCACAAATAAAGAGACTGGTAAACCTTGGCTGGAGTTAAGATCAAGCTTGGATTTGCTGTGACCACTATTTCCTCATTCTGTAGATGATCTAATATTGGAAATGGGAGCCCTGCTAATCTCCTTCAGGGCCTTATTGCCACTCACATTTGAAAGAGTGGTATATGGTATATGGTATATTTAGACAACACAAAGCATCCAGGTCTGATTTCTAATGCGTGCAACCAAAGGAAAATTCAGGATGTCATTAACCTTTAAAAAACACCTCTCTTGATCTCCTACTACAAACATGCCAAGTTATGCTGGAATGCTCAGGACCCTCTTGTTAAAGCCTTGTTTGTCTCTATAGATAGAGATTCCACAACATTAGAATCCTTGCTTCAATATTTGACTCTTGTGGTAGAAAATATTTCACTTGCATCTAATCACATCTTCCCACATACCAACTTGTAGCTTATCCTCTTGATTTATTACCACAAACCTTCAAAAAGAATCTGTTCTTGTCCTTTCTATAAACCTATCAGATGGTGGATGACAGAAGCAAGTTCCTCTGCACACCCTTCGTCTTCATTTTTCCAAACTAGATTCATTCATCTCCTTTTCCTTATACATCATCTGACCCACTGTCTGAAAATGTGCAAGTGCTAAAGTTCTGAACTGGAGAATAGATAGACTCTTTGTGTATTAGAGTAAAATTATTAGTCTTCTTTGAGATAACAGAAGTATATAACTTAGGACCAGACAATTTACAAAATTATTTTATTCTGTGCTGAAAATTACAGCTTTAAAAAGACTCCAAACAACATACACCAGCACTACAAATCTACTCCTTTCATGTGTTCTGAACTAGATTTGCCAGTTTAGCTGAGAAAGATCTATTTTCTCTCCTGATGATCAAGCACTGTTAATATAGGTGAAATTGACACTCGCTTTATCCACCACTGTAAAAAAGTTTACAAAGCCTAAAAAAAATGAATCTGAACTTCCTCCACTCCTGAAGTCAAAGCTGTTTTCCAGATACAAAATAAGTTAATTATAGTTGTCAACATCTGATACGAAGAAAATCAGGATGAGTTCACAAGATAGTTTGCCATGTGGCCAGACCTCTGGAAAACTTGGTTTCATTTCCAATCATTCCAGAGCAAAACATGAAGAATGTTTTCCCACCATAAGCAGAAATGTCCAGCATAAGCTAATTACTAATACCGAAGGACACAACTTCACTGCTGTATTGCATTTACACAGCTAAACAAATTTTAATGACTTATGCCTTTACAGGCCTTGGGCTTTACAGTGTAGACCAACAGGTTTGTGCTCTCTGTTCCCTTGTGGGAAAGCATCTCTACTTTCCTTGAAATGGATACAGTCAGGATTTGTGCAAAATATCTTGGGGAGTTCTCATGCACTATCTGCTGGGATGTGTGCACCTGTAAAAGGCAAACACACCAACTCTTCTCCATGGTACTAAGGTACATGTCATGTACCTTTACCTAGTTAAAATCTGAGATATAGATATCTCCATATGTAATTGCAGCAGTAGACATTGTGGACACCTGAAATACCAATTTAGATCCCAAATGATGTTCATGAGGAATTGGTCAATACATCTGGAGGAATTCAGGATGCTAACCACTAGGCTAAATGTATTGAAGCTTAAAAGGTATACCATCAACTCCATTTACCATTTTCTCCATTGCTATAGAAAGCACCAGGAGGGCACGCTTAGATGCTGCTATCCCTCCATAAGCAGCCAGACGACATCCTGCCCACAGAGATAGCTTAAGTGTATCAGTTCTCCCTCTGTATGCTAACATCTCTATGGGAAAGTTCAACTCATCAGCTTTAGTTGCCCACTTCACTTGAGCCTACATATTTTCTCCTCCCTCTGTTGACAACAAACTTTCTTTTTTGGTTGTGTAGTCAAAAAAAATGGATTCTACTCTGAGTTTGTCAATGTGACAAATGTGTGAAGAGAGTCCTAAATCTGTGTCTGTTCTTTACCAGAGTAATTGAAGAGAGTCCTAAATCCGTGTCTGTTCTTTACCAGAGTAATTGAAGGGACTTATTTCCAGAAACACCTGCTTAACATTAATTTTCACATACACATCTGCATTTCTGAGGTGTTAATAACTTAATGGTATTATAACTCAGTAAAATTTGGCACTCGTCCTCACTCATCTGAAGATGTCTCAGTGTTTATTCAGGTTTCTTTACATGCAATGATATGAACTGTTGCTTGTTTAAAAGGAGCTACTTAATAATCAGAGCAATGTTATTGCAGATTGAAGGAGCTTTCCTCTGCCGGCACTGGGCATAATTTGCCCAGTTTTATCCTCCTGATGGGGACAATGAATTTCAGCTGGAAGAGACCTTTGAATAAAAACTCTTATCTCCTGTGAGCGATAACAGAATTGCAAATAACTAGTGTTCCATGACTCCTCATTCCCCAATATATTTGCATTCTGTTGTAATATTTAAGATATCTGCAAGAGTTGCTATGATTTTTTTCTTTTTTCTTTTTTTTTTTCCATTAGGATCTATACAAACATCTTTTGTTAAATAGAAAGGAAAATGCAAAAAGGAACAGTTGGCCATTCCTTACTATCTGCATGAGCCAGGGGAAAATACAAATAATCAGACTCCCTCACAATGTGTCAGGCACCAGGTTTTGTTTGACTATAATTGCTCCCTTGATTGCCATGCATACAGCCTCAGCAGCAGTCTCGGGTTTGAAAAACTATCATCTTCTACTGTAATACACAGAAGTGAAATAAGGATGCAAAATTGCCTCTGTCATTCCAGTTTCCACACCTTTTTCTAATCATTTAAGCAAAAAATAATCCAACCATGCCTTGATTTTAGATCAGATACTTTATTATTTCTAGTAAAAGCAAGAGAACTTAATTGGTTAACTTTGCTGTCTAATACACCTTGCTTTTCAGTTACTATTTTGTTGAGAAAATCAACAGAGTTTTAATACAATCCTAAAAAGACAAAGATAGAATGCAAATTATTTAACATTGATTTGGGATGCAGAAAACATGAGTATTTTAAAGATCTCATCAGAAACTTTGCCCAATTGGGCAAAGTTTAGCTAAGCTCAATTCCATATATTTATTTTTCCTTCAGAATTAATTGAAGACATTACTAAGTATCTATCCTGGGCTACACATATCTTTTTATCCATTAAAATGCCAGCAGAAGAGTAATTGCGAAATCAAAACAGTGCTTTATGTCTCCCATCTCACCCTACTGTTGCTCTGAGTCAGCAAAAAGAATTTCAAAATAAATTAAAGGTTTCCCATCTGCTTGTGGCAAGGCACTTCGCAGTACATTAGAGCTGTCTTTCAAGCATTCCTACTAACTGGGACAAGAACATTAAAGAAAACCAAAACCAGATTTACAGTCTTAGCAAATCTTTAAAAAAGGACATAACAGTATTATAAAATTATATTTTGTTATGGTTTTCAACCACTCTTTACAGAATGATTTATTTGTAATAAAAGAGAAGGTTTCTTTCTGTATGGAAAATTGTTTTCATATCACATGAAAGCATCTGGAATACAATTATTACTTTGACCTTTGCAAAAGTTCATCATAGGCAAGCTGAAACAATCTTTGACTCTTGCACATTTTGTCATTCCTCTTTTTCCTTACAATTCCTACACTGTCACAGCTGAGCGTGCATTTAACAGAATGCCATGGAGGTAGAAAAGAGCTACAGATCTTCTCTCCAATTATGTGATGGAAAGAAGTTCTGCTTATACACAGCCCTCCTATTTATCTTCCCTCTGAAATAGGGAATCATAATCTAATGTAATACTTGCCCTTTGTTTTTTTTAACTTTTCTTCTCCTTTGAAGAATAGGATCTATCAAAATCTCACTGGCAGAAGTCACCTGTAAGAACCAACATGAAAAAGCAATTAAACTGGTTTGTTTTGTTGCTGTTTTTTTGGATTTTTTTTTTTTTTTTTTTTGGTGGAAATTTGTTCACAAATTTTGCCCAGCTCTGATTTGAAGCCAATGTTTGAATGAACTTTTCTTTGCATCCTTAACTATAAGAGCTGCAACCTGCACAAGTCTGATAACAGTCTACAGCTAATGCTGAAATATGTTTCCAGCATGCAAGCAATTCCTTTAAAGGAAAAGAAAATTGCAGATCAGGCATTATCACCAATAACATTCCCTTCCTCTCATCCCATGACATGGCTAACGCTGGGGCTGCTATGTGAGGGATCCCATGATTCTAAGTGGAAAATAAGGCTGACTTTGTAAAATCAACAGTGTTCCATAGAAGGGATATAAGTCAAACTCTTCAGAACAGCAATAGTCAGAGAAGTGGACTGTTTTTCTCTTAAACCAAAGTTCAACCTGTTTTTATTAGTTCCTGTTGCTTTTTAAGGAAAAAGGCTTTAAGCTCAAAGTGCCCAAGTCTTATTTTCTAGAACACTCTTTCTTGTCCAAATATCAAGCTGTCAGACTGAGCCTCTCTGGGCTTTCCTCCTACTCCATCTCTCCAGAAACTTACTAAGACTTTCTTTGCAGCTGAAATTAAACTAGCTACCCTGTAATTTTACATGTAGCTTGTCACCAGTAGTCTAAATAATGAAGACACCTGCTGGTTGCTCACCACTCAGGCGTCAGAGAGATCTCTTCTGGCATCGATTTTAATTAGCTCATTGCAATGCCTTTTTCCTTCTCATCCTCCTTTCATCACAAAACCTTCACCCATAGTACTTTTAGAATCACAATTTGCAGACCTTGAATTGTGTTGTGATGCAGCTGACTCAAAATTGGACGCCTTGTGTTTAGAAACTCCACTTCTGAAGGCAGAACAATAGAGCAGTTGCCCTCTCTTCTTATGCCCTACTTATTTTCAAGGAGTATAAGTGTTTCCATAATTTCTGAACAATTTGAATACTGCAGAATCTATACTAAAATTATCTGACCTCATTAAAAAGGAAGTATTTTGGCTTCTGACACCGAACAGTCAAAATATATTATTGGATGAGCAGAAGTGTGAGCTGCAGCTATCCTTCATGATTTTTTTCATGCACCATGCATTTATAACAGCAATTTTGCTAACGGTGGACCAGACAGGGTGCATTTGATCACAGGTAGACCAGTCTTCCTGAGTGAGAAAAGAAAATGTATGACTATACAAAAAACTATTATCATAGTCGTCTGATGTGGAAACAACTAAAGCTACAGGTATATCACTACAAGAGACTACCCACAGAAAGGTACAGTGATGAGTAGCACCAACGTCAGTAGTTAAATGCCTGTGAAGCCTTTGTGGCTTGTTAGCAACAGGGATGCGGAGGACTGTGCTTTAGAAAAGACTGGGAAGAGCCATGTGCAGCCTGTTTCTTGGTCATTCACAGACCATATTCTGCAGCACTGGTCAGATGAGGAATGCCTCCATTACAGAATAAAAAAGGCAACAAGGGGAGACACCAAGCCCTGACTACCCACACAGTGTAATGAATCTGGACCATAACGGCTAGTTCTGCTGTGATAAATACTTTTTGTTTCAAGGGAGTCTATTTCTAGCATGCAGCAGCAGCACGATGGGCCTTTTGAAGTGAAGAGCTACCAAAAAAATGCCAATAGGTTGACAGAACTGCACAAGGCTTAGTGAATACTGCTCAGTGTTAAATCCCAGCAGCCTTGGATAATTGTCTTATGGAAAGTACACTCTGAAAGAATCAGAGCTACAAGTAAGTAGGCATGGTCTAGTGTATGGTTTCAAAGGTGGGGCTGTGCTTCTCTCAGGATGACTGTGAAAGACAGCCAGCACTGAAAGTCCTGCTATAGTCTTGAACAAAGAGAATGATTTCTTACACTCTTCAGCCCTCTTTTCATTGAATACTGTCAATAAAATCAAACGCAAATTATACATCCTTATCTTTGTTGCCTTTGGTATATAGTGATGTAATTAAAAAAAAAGATGTAATAAAAAAAAGTTGAAAAAGATTTTGGGAGAGCTCAACATGATTGTCTTCCTAAATCTGAATAAAGAGTTTCAGGCTGAGAAGATAATGCTTTGGGGGGTAAAGACCTTCTCCAGAGCACGCACACACACACACACACACACAAAAGTGTATTTTCTAATTCTGTCTAATATGTATCTAAATCATTTACCTTTGTATCCTGTATCCTGTCTGGAGCACAAGTCTTATGAGGAGCGGCTGAGGGAGCTGGGGTTGTTCAGTCTGGAGAAGAGGAGGCTCAGGGGAGACCTCACTGCACTCTACAACTTCCTGAAGGGAGGTTGTGGTGAAGAGGGATTTGGCCTCTTCTCCCAGGCAACGAGCAGGACATGGGGTAATGGCTGCAAATTGTATCAGAGGAGGTTTAGATCAGACATAAGGAAGAGCTTTTTCTCTCAGAGAGTGGTCAGGCACTGGAATGGCTGCCCAGAGAGGTGGTGGAGTTGCCGTCCCTGGCAGTGTTCAAGAGGCATCTGGATGACGTGCTGAGTGATGTGGTTTAGTGCTTGTGGTGAAAATGGTGATGAGGAGATGGTTGGACTGGATGATCTTGTAGGTTGTTTCCAACCTTGTGATTCTATGATTCTATGATTCTATGATTCTGTCCCATTCATCCTAACTCCTATCCCTCTCTTTTTTTAAAGTAATGTGTAACACTTCAAAACCTTCTGGGGAGGATAATATGTGAGCAGTAGCCGAAGGAGTTCTGATGCTATGATAGTAAGTACCTAGATATGTTTTGGGTGACTCACCTCATATTGGTCACAGTACAGCCCATGGGAGATTGGAAATAATATTTCCTACCAATTATCAAAAAAATTTTTGAAGGACAATCAAACTTATGAAAAAAAGATCTATCTTATAGAGGCATGTTTGCTATAGCTTCAGACTGAGGTTCAGCGACCTCATGATGTTCAACAAAGCCAAGTACAAGGAGAATGACTTGGAGGTACTGGTGGATGGCAAATTGGACATGAGTCAGCAGTGTGCTCTCACAGCCCTGAAAGCCAACCATATCCTGGACTGCATCAAAAAAACATAGTGAGGGAGTCAAGGGAGATGATGCTGTCCTTCTACTCTGCTCTGCTGAGACCTCATCTGGAGTACTGCATTGTAGAGTCCTCAGTACAAGAGAAACATTCTCTTTGCCAAGATGCTCCCTTTGCCAAGAAATATACTATTTTGATTAGCAAAAGTCTGTTTCTCGTTGACATGTTGACCAGTTATTTTAAATTTCCATAATCTAAATTGGAGAGACATGGATTTAAAGGCTGGACTATACAGTGGATAAGGAATTTGTTGGAAGGTTGTAGCCAGGCAGTTGTGATTAATGAGTCTATGTCCATGTGGAGGCCAGTGACAGGCAGTATCCCTTCAGGATCCGTCTTAGGTCTGGTACTCTTTAATATCTTTATCAATGACATAGATGATGAGATTGAGTGCACCCTCAGCATGCTTGCTATGACACCAACCTGAGTGGTGCAGGTGATATGGCAGAAGGAAGGGATGCCATCCAGAGGGATCTTGATAAACTCAAGAGATGGTCCCATGTGAACCTAATGAAGTTCAAAAAAGTACAAGGTTTTGTACTTGGGTCAGGGTAATCCCAGATTTGTATAAAGTCTGGGAGAAGAATTCCTTGTGAGTAGCCCTTCTGAGAAGAACTTAGGGTTCCTGATAGATGAAAAACTTAACATGAACCAGCAGTGTGTGCTTGCAGCCCAGAAGGCCAACAGGCTTCATCAGATGGGTGGACAGCAGGGCAAGATAGATGATTGTTCCCTTTTACTCTCACGAGGCTCCATCTGGAGTATTGTGTCCAGTTCTCAACACAGGAAAGATGTGGAGCTTTTGGAGAGGGTCCAGAGGAGGGACAGAGATGATCAGAGGTCTATAGCACCTACCCTATGAAGATAGGCTGAAGGAATTGGGCTTGTTCAGCTTGGAAAACAGAAGGCTGAGGGAAGACCTCATTGCGACCTTCCAGTATTTAAAGGAATATCGCAGACAGGAGGGTAATCAGTTTTTCACCTGGGCAGATAGTGATGGGACAAGAAGGAATGGTTTTACATTAAAGGAGGGGAAATCTAGAGTAGATGTCAGGGTGAAGTTTTTCACTGAGAGGGAGGTGACATGATGGAACATTTTACCCAAGAGAATGTGGATGCCCTATCCCTGGAGGTGTTCAAAGTCAGGTGGGATGGGGCCCTGGGCAGCCTGATCAAAAAGTAACACTGCTAAGATAGTTTTTAACTGCCTAGAAAAAGAGTAAATATTAATTTCTCTTAGAAGCCCTTTTCTGAAATTAAAAGAGCTTAGAGAAATTGGACATAACTGTGTGGTAAAGATGAGGTTAGAGAAAGGTTCAATTACTCAAAAATAGCAAAGAAATTGGAAATATTTATTGCAGTGATCTGGCATGAGAAGGAGTCTTTATAATATTAAACTGCCCTTGGGAGAGAAAGATGGATCAGCACGTAACTCTGGTGAAAGGATCAGACTGAACCCAGTGGGCTGAACTTTTTCCAGCACAGACCAGAGGACAGAAGAGGTAGTCAGCTACACATACATCAGTATTCATATGAACAACAAGAACAACAACAAAAAATGGATAAGCAGAAGCTGAGGATAAAGTATTGCCCATTCTGCTGCTCCTTCTTGCCCCATCATGAAATGTGTACTTCCCTCAGAGGTCTCTTTCTGCTCGAAGGAGTTGGTTTAAAAGGCATACCTCAAAATAAGCTGCTGCTTCTTCTTTTTTCTTTCTCTCTCTCTTTTTTTTTTTTTTTTTTTTTTTCCTCAGAAAAAAAAATGGGCTCTTAGATTATCTGGGGAAAAAATAATTGGACAATATTCATCAAATTGTACGAAGCTGGATCATTGGGTGCCTTTTCTCCTCACGTGAAAGCAGTTGAAGCAGGCTTCCCCACTCTCTCAACTACTCTAAGATACCTTTTCCTTTTCTAAGCAGGTCATGGCATGAGGCTTGGGAAGAAAAAGCTCCAATTCCCATCTCTATTACCACTTCAGAAATGGAAGATGAGAATGAATGAGCTCCTTCATGTGGCAAATTATCAGTGCTTTTCATCAGCTCTCTGAGGGGTTGCAATACCTCATATTTCTAGGGGTGTAGTCATAGCCACAAAACCACTTAAAGAGCTTCCCACCACCTTGTCTCCAGCCAAAAATACTGCAGTTTTTGGACCATCCATTGAACCAATATATACGCTTCTGCAGCCAGGAAATAAATCTTATTGCCAGTATGACCAACAGATCCCTGTGTCACAAAGACATTGTCTCAATATTTTGCTCTGGAGGCAGAGGGAGATCTGCTTTCCTGTCAACAGAAATATCACAACCAGCTCTTCAGCTTCAGATCATTCACAGAACCCTCTCTGTTCCCTTTCTGTTCTATTTTGGCAACAACACTGTACTCATAGATCTGATTTTTTTTTAGGGAGTGCTACACTCCTCAAAACTGTAATACATGTTCATATTTCTCTAACAGAGGTGACTGGAAAATATTAAATGCCCAAAGCATTTAATAAAGGTATAAAAAAAACATCTTACAAGTCTTTTCCTTCCCTTTCCCTGGCTCCCATTTTTCCAGATACATAGTGAGACGTGCAAACTTTATCTGTTTGTATCTTTTGCATTCCTGTTGAGGTCTTTCTGGAAGGCAGAATGACCTTCTGGTGTATCTTTCATTCCTTCCCGTCTTGTGTAATCAGCAAATATGTTGAGGATACCCATCATCCAAATCATTTATGAAGATCTTAATTATGTATTTGCTATATATAATGGTATACTCACAGTACAGTGATGTAATTCATATACAATAATTTAATATAATATGTAGTGACATAGCCACTATATAATTCTGTGTTCATTTTTAATATTTTCCTCTCTGTCCCCAAAAACTTCAAAGCTTTCCAGATAATATGTAGTAGGATTAAAAGCATTTATGAGACCTGTAGAACAAAACCTGTGAGGAAGCTCTTTATTTATCTGGAAATAGTTTGTATTCTGCAAGTCACAGGGCTGATAGAACTGCCTAAACTGCCCTCTGTCTAATTAAGTAAGACAGTACCCTCCAAGGAGGGTAGATTAATATATCTAGCCAACCTCTTTATCTAAATTATAGTCTGTTGTGAGGTGTAAGCCCTCCAAGATTTCCACCAGACAGAATGATGTCTTGGGAATAAAGTCGTTACAAGATTTCAACAACTCCAATATGCTTTTAGTTGAGAGACAGGAAGTAGTATCACTAGGGCGTTCTTAATTTCTCTCAGATTCTAGGAACGTCACTGCTGCTCATTCCCTGAACAGGAAAATGTATCCATGTGTAAAAGGTAAAACTGACCTGGGAAAATGAGAGCTGAGACTTCTTTTTACCTAGCTACTTCAGATTATTTATCACATTTATTATGATTATATGTACCACTACCAATCATGCCAAGGTTGTAGGAGGTAACCTCTAATAAATACCTAGTTTTATAAAATAACAATGGGCAATGGAAAATAAGAGAATGTGAACTGATAGGCAGATGAATGTAGATATGCCATGTGTAGGCACTGCTCAGAGCCAACCAGCAGCACTAATCATGGCTGATAGTGGCAAAATAATGCTGAAATCACTGAAATAGAGAGGGAAGATCGATTAGTGTTATGTCTCTGCCTCTGATTGCTCTGCCTAGCACTAGCAATAAAAGAATTATTAAAAATTAACCATTTATATAAATGGTAGACATTCAGCAACATTAAATACACCAAATTTCTGCATCCTCAATCCTCTCAAAATTACATCAAAATAGATGTTCTCTAAAGCACTGCCTGAAGTGCCAGCAATTTCTTCCTATTTCATACAAGTATGTTACCTAATTACTGAAATCAGTCAAATTCTTCTTGCATACGCAAATTAATTCGGGACTATGGATCTGGGAACTTGCCTCAATTTCCTCAGTAAGCAAAGAAAATGAATTCATCTCAGGGTGATGAACTGGCTGCAAGAAAAGAAGTTGCTGATAGCTGTACAAAGAGCACTTCAGGGCCATCATATTTACCAGATTTGAAAGCCTGCCATCACAAAAACACAAGAAATCTACTTTTCTGAAGGCACAATCTAGAAATATCTACAGAAATATCTTCAAAAGCAGAAGATAGATTTGCCAAGCCTGATTTCTTACTTCTTCAGAAAACATCCTGATGCATCCTGAGTTAGATTTTGATACTCGAACTTCCAAAATACTACATGTTTATATGTAGATTGCGCCTCATAATTTAGCAACAAACAAGCAATTTGGCATCAACTATTTCCTGAGTTTCACACAGTTCCCTGAATTTTGGTCTGGCATTCAATTCACTTTTTGCAAAATCAACACAGTAAATAGTTTTCCTGCTTTCCTAGGATAAGTTTATTTCACTTACCAAAGGCTCCTTGTTCTCAGCCACCATACACAAAAACATACAAACCTTTGAGTCTCCTTTCTCCCATTTCAGAAATACCCTCTCGTTCCTCCATTCCTTACATGCCAGCAGTACTGTGTGTTTCTTTCATTCTTCCCATACTGGAGGCTCTGTGGAGAATGGTCTATCCCGTTAAAGTGTCTGTAAGCAGTCTGAATATAATTACCTGCACTGGAATATATCCAGCACTCTGGATTTAACAACCATTAAAGATCTTGTTAAACATTTGTCATACCTTCTTAAACCGACACAGGCAGTGACAACTTGGCATCTGAAAGATGGTAGTTCAGAATACGTTCAGTTTTTACACACGCATGTGTGCTCCTCAGTCAAAAAAGTATAAATGGCCAGCCATGGAGACGGTGTGAAGGATGGTACATCACGAAACATTGCAATTCTTACAGACTTTGCACCCAAACATCTAAAGAACACCTAAATTAAGCCTTGGCAAAGCTTAAAGTTTCGTAACTCAGTGTTAAATGGAAGGATTTCATCACAGGAAGACCAGGAATGTGACTTGTCAAATGTCACAGAACAATTCTACAGCAGAGCAGGGAATTGAATCTTCCCTGGGAGCTCACTTCTGCTGCACACAGATTGCTCCCTGCCAGAGTCACCATGCCAGAGGCTCTACAGCAGTAACCCAGTGAGGAGCACTATGGTCCAGGTTTAAACTAAATCTTCTGAATGGAAGATTTATACATACAAGACACAATGCCTGTGTAAAATAATTGTAATAAACAAGAATACCCAGGTGAGCAAAGTGTGTGAGAAATACAGTCAGGCTGCTCATGGGATAAACTGCTTGGGTATGGCATTGGGGTGAACTGCTATAAGATCTGGCTGCTTGGAATATTACAGCAGTGGAGAAAGACCAAGATTGCTTTTCAGTATAGTATTGTACAAGTATATTTAAAGAGGATGTAATTGTTGTGAAAAAGCTGTTTGCTGTGGAAATGCTGATGTATAAATGGTTTTGTTTGTAAATTAACTTGCAGATGACCCCACCACCCCTTCCTGCACAGCTGGTGCAGCGCATGCTGTGAAGGGAATCAACCTGCTATTCCTGGAGTGTAAGCTATTCAGTTAAGGTACTTACAAATGGTTTCATGACTGTAGCTCATTGCCAGCAGACAGCTTTTACTTTATAGCTTTATTTTTAATATGCATTTATATTAAAATGAGATGTAGCATGATCCGGTTTTCATTACAGGTTCAGATCTTAAAAGCAAGTGGATAATAAATCTCAAGTTAAACCTCACAGCTACTTAGCCACGCACTGAGTGCTAATGGGGAAGGCAATGCACTGTAGACAAATAAAAGAAAGTGACTTTATTCTAACAAAGCAACTTATCTCTGGAATCATATTCTCTATATTCTGAGTTTCTGATAAGCATTACTGAATATAATGTTCGTTACTGATTCATCAAACACTTGGTGCAAGTGGTATTTGCCTATATAGCTGTATTTGTTAATCCACTGAAGTCCTGAGTAAGGGGATTCTTGATTACTCTTAGCCACAAGGAGCTTGTGACCTTCTTTGAGACTGGCTGCCTTCTGCTTGAATGAGATTAGGTTAAGTGAGAGTCATATTCCCTTCATAGTTTGTCTGGGTACATGCTTAACCTTGAAAAAGCATGTATTTTCTCTAGGAAAGAGTAAAGCAGCATCTCAGCTTTGCTGCTAAAGGCATGACAGACCCTTGATTTAAATGTCAAGTTCATGTTTCATCCTAGTGCTCACTCTCTAATAGGATCTTTCACAGGTAAGGTAGAGTAGTTTTTACTTTCTCTGGAAAAAATTCTGGCAGCTTCTCAAACAAAAGCAAACAAAGAGTTGATCAATTAAACAAGCAAACCCATATGCTTTGGTCTGAATAATATCATACAGGAAAGAGGTGAAAAAGAAAAACCAACTCCATCTCATTTAACAAATACTGTATACTAACCAGTGTATGCCTTGCAAGATGTTGTTAGCACAGGAGCTCTGGGAGAGCAGGAATTAAAAGAGTGAACAGACTGTAAGAATTGAGTTTATCCATTCACTGGTTCTCACTGATCCTATGCAAGAACTCTACATTGATCATGATTGATAGTCAGGTTCACAAATTTAGTTATGTATTTATAGTTTACTGTGGAAATTTTGCATCAGAGAGGGTTAGCCTGGTGAATTCTAAAGTTACAAGTAGTGTAATTTTTGCATTAGCTTTGATTTAATCCCATCAAAGTCAGTATGAAATTCAGTGGGAACAGATGAATTGTGAACACCAAGCTTTTCTGAAAATCCTACATTCTTACACAACTGTTTTAAAAAATCATGTGTAATCTTAAAATCAGAGCACTGTCTGTACTTTTTTTTCCCCATTTATTCACTTCAGAAATCATTGGGTTCATTCCTGACAAAGTGTTGCCCTTTGGATTGACACAACCTCTGAAAAACTTTCCCAAAAAACAAGACAGGTGTACATAAGAAAGCTTGGATATGATAAGGATGAAAGCAAAAGCTGTAAACATTACAGTGTTTTGCACCATGAAGCCTCTAACCATATACGGTTTCAGTAATCATTCCATTCATACAGTGATTGAATTGAGATATCCCATTAACTTAATCACCTAGAACAGTGAGAAATTAGTGCAGCTAGAATAACAGAGTACAAGCAAAAAATTAAAAGAATTGAAAAATTTTAGTTTAATGCTGCCACCTACTAATGCTTGGAGCTCATAAAAAGGATCAAGGGATTCCATGGAGGGAGAAATGTCATTTGATGTACCACCAAACAAGGGCCCAGTATGGCATTAAGTTTAAAAAAGATAGCTGCACCTTAGGGCACTTTGGCATGTCTACATTACAAAGATGAAAAGATTTTAAGTAAAAGGCAGTTTGGAAATTCCAGAAAATCTATGGTGAGATTTTCTTGAAGTTAGAGAGAGGGGTTGGATTTGGGTCCCTTGTAAACACACTTTATGTTCATTAGCACTAATTTCCATTGTCATCTTTTCCTTCAATGGGATATAACTTAGCATTTTCAACATTTTGACCAATTTCTTGACTTAAAAAATATAACTGTTCACCAGCTCTGTAGACCAATTTAGATGAGCCATGTACTGAGCCCATAGAAAATGACATTTGTGATGCTTTGGTGCTCTCACAACAGCAGCAAAATGTTTTCTTCTAACAGCCCTTTTCTGGCTCCTTAAAAAATGGAGACCAACTGTGACTTTTTTCCATTCTGACCATTTGCTCAATGTCCATTTCTGCCCCTATTCTTCGTTAAGTACTTGTTGAGCTCAGCTTGAGAGCAAGCAAACTCTTTACTGTTAGATCTCATATAGCCCCACAGCCTTTCTCTTTCCCCTGTTCCCACCAATCCCAGCTTTACATTTACCTGGTTGGTAAAATGCAGCTGATCTGATTTGTTTCTGACCAAATCTCTTGTAAATCATGCAAGGCCCTCACATGATTTTTGTTTTCGAAACATACCACATGTCTTTTTGATTTGATGCGCAGCAGTCAGAAAAGGAATTACTGTTTTATCTTGCCTTCTATTTCTCCATCATCTGGCAAATGCAGTTTCCCCTTTCAGTCTTTGTCATGACCAGCCATAGTGTTCTTACTGGTGGAGTATTTTGGGTGCATTTTGTTGGGCATTGTGGGCATTTTGCTGCCGAGGTTAATACTCAGATCAAGTTATGACCCAGTGTGGAACATACTTCTGACTTGCCTTCAAACCAGTGAGATCTGAATCCAGCCTTTTTCTGTAACTAGCTCATACAACATGCCATTTATTTAAGAACTGCTGAGAGCTGAGAGCTTCAGGGCCTTTCTCCGCTGTGACTTGTGCAGAGACTTGGAAGAGTCACCTCAGCAGACCTGAGTGTGCAATCAGCTGCAGGGGAAAATGTCCATAGGAAACCTATCACAGCTCCACATACAGAGAATGCACAGCGCTCCAAAAGCATTTCCTGCCTCTGCAGATTTGTGGGTGCTGGTACAAAATGTTAAGCAAGTTAACTGGCATATACTAAATTTCCTTTCAGGCAGCCCTCACTCGTGGTTTCACATAGCTGTGGTAATCAATGACCTTGGGCTCAAGCAGGCAAGGTCTGGTTTGGAATGAAGCTATTCAGACCTGTTTGCTTTTAAAATTCAAATCTATATTCATGAGATCAATTCTACTCTGGCCAAGAGAACACAAAAGAACATCTTGCTCAACTCATCCACTTTGGACGTTCTCCTGCTGCAGAGGTGGGTGAACCTTCTGTTGCTTTACCGGAGTACTTAGTCAGTCTTATTAAATCCTTTAGCTACTCAGACACAGACTATGTCAAGATACTGATTTTTAAAAATGTCTAATGTTATTACCTCATCTTTCTGACCCTCCTCAGTTACTTCTGGAGCAGAACAGTCATTAAATTTATCAATTGATTGTCAGGTCAAGGTGGAGGTGTTCTGGAAAATTAGACTGAGAGAGAAAAGTAATCAGAAGGTTCATGCATTTATGATGTGAAAAGCCACAAGCTGTTTCTGTGTAAGAACAAGAAGGCATATGCTCTGTGCAAAGCTGAGACCCAGCATCTCCCAGCATGCTTTGGAAGACCCTACTTAGTATAGAAATAGCTCTCTGCAACAACAGTCAAATATAAAGGTCTCATTCTAAGCCTTTGAGTTTGCAATTCATTCCCCCAAATTCCCAAGCTGAAAGCATTTCAGATGAAACAAGTTTCATAACAGAGAGCTCTGTTCCAGTCTGTCCATCTGATGAGCCATTGCAAGGCCTTTTGTCTGCTCTTTACAAGAAGTCAAAACCTTCATTTTTGTTCACACCAATTAGCACTTGCTTCTTGCAGTCACAGCACTGAGACCAAGTCCAGAGTGAATGAATAATGGTAGCCTGTGTCATATAAGCAGATACCAAGCATATCAGCTGAGCTTCAGACAATTTGAGAAGGAACCATACGTCACCAGTGAAGTGTGTTGGTTTTGGGGTCATCCTTTTTGTATTGAGCTTTTACACATAACATGCATTTTCACAAATGAGTTAAAGCTGAAGTGTTGACTTGCATTACTTCAAAACCTAATTAAAAGAATGTAAGTGTTCTTCACTTGCCCAGCCTTGGGTGATTTACACATCAGGTCTAGTACTGGTGTCTGTTTCAGCATTCTTACAGATCATTATACACTGTCCATGCCAGATATGGATAAATGCCATCTGAGCCAGTTCTGGATGCTATTTAGGGACATGAAGGAACAGAGTTATCAGTGCCTGCTTTGGAGGAGACTTGCATCCTGGCTTTATTGACATCCTCTGTCTTGCTAGGCAGCTCCACTGGGAGAAGAGCAGTAGGAGTCTTGCTTTGCTGTGCCCTCTGATATGTCAGACTTTCCTCAGCGTGGGCCTGGTCACTTAAAGCTTGGTAGAACGTAGGATGGACATTAATCTCTATGGACACCATATGAATTTCTGGATATGCTGAACAAATTCCTATCAGCTACAGTTATCTTTGAGTTGCTGAAGTCACGGCTGTAATTGGGTACTGGTGCCTTCACACCTGACTGCAGTATTTTGTTCATGGCTCCTATTTGAATTTGCTGCTCAAATCTGTATTACATTTAATTAGAGTGAGGCCATCACTCCTCATCAGTCTTTCTGTGACTTTTCGAAGAAAGAGCCGTAGGTAAGAAGATGACATCATCTGCTGCTGAGCTGAATTGAGATGAGCTGGCCTAAAATGAATTTACTTGCAACACAGTTTGACATTTTAACAAAACGGTAGTAAATAACTATCATTTCACTTTTATTGTACTGAGAATGGGAATATAGAGGGTAGAAAATGACATCTTCATTGCACCTGGAGAGCTGAAGAAGTGGGAAGGAGGGAATCCATACGTTAATTTTGATTTTGCATTTAAATGCCACTTTTTTATCACTAGGGATGCTGAATGCCCTTAATTAAAGAAGTGTGCTTTTAAATTAAATTTTGGCTTTCTGAGAAAACTAGTTAGAGAAATGAAAGGAAAAAAAATGTGGTCTAGTCACAGGTCTCAGCAGGCTGTGCATCAATAAAGATCTCCAGGATAGCATTTTTACTTCTATAAGATAGACCTCTTTCTTTGTTATAAAACTTCCTTGGTAATTATACATAATGACTGCATTTTTACATAATAGCAATACTTATATATAATGACTGCATAGGCCATGACAACTTAACTTATACTGTATTGATCTTCTAGATTTCAATTTTATAATCTTTAAAGAAAGAAAGAAAGAGAAGACAATGTACACATCAGTGAAGAGCCAGCATTAAGGCATATCTTTACTCTTAAGTAAAAATAGTTGTGAATTTTTTGGAAGTAAAAGAATGAAACTGTCTCCAAATCACCTTAAAATGTCAGAATTGAAGTAGTGGGAGCCACTTGTGAAACACATCGGCTGCCCTTACTGTGGAACACTAGATCCCAAGTATACAGTGAGAAGCCTCAGAAGTTGTCCAGTTTGTCAGTCGTCACTTTTTGAAAAAAAAAGCCTACCTTAGCTTTATAGTTGAAGACTAGGTGGGCAGCATAGAAAAGTGAGTGATGAGCTAAAATAAGTAAGAGTGAAATTCACGCCTGTCAAAAAAGCTGATGGTCCAGACGTGCAGGTCAGAAGTCTCTTCTGCCCAGCTGCTGACCTTCACTCCTAGCCTGGATGGACAATGGGAGCTCCAATTTTAAAAGTCAGTAAATGGTCTTCCTCAGCTTGGTTAGCAGCTCTGAAGTTGCTAATAACACATAAAGTAAGTAGTTATGAAATTCAGTGATTCAGCAGCACTTAGTTTTGGAGAGTTTGCTGCATCCAGCTGGATATGTTTCTTTACTGAAAGGATATTGAGGACTTTACTGTTTGGAATGTAAGTTCGCATACAAACACTGAGACCTCACTCGTGTGTTTTGTTTAGCATGGGCTGTTTGAAAGCTTTGATTTACTAGTATGATGCTTCCCCATCATTACAGCGTATCCCTATAAGGGGAAAGAGCATGTCTGCTGCCTTTTTCATCTGAGTGAAACATTGCAAAAAATCTCTAAAGCCTGCCTATTACAGTATTACACCTTAACTTTCATGGTATTTACAGCAATATGAGTTTGTTCATCTCTATATTTCAGGCTGCTTAGTCTATAATTTTATTTCCTGTAAATGTTTTGTGGAATGACTTGCAAAACATTTCCCAGAGGAAGTAGAGAAAGGGATAAAATAGCAACAGCTAGCCTTTCAATAGCCCAGCAAACCATTGGCAGTACTGTGGCTGGACTGCAGTGGTCAGTAATGGTGGTAGGTGAACGGTTGAGCTTGATGACCCTAGAGGTCTTTTCCCAGAGGTCACTTTTTAATGTTTCTGTGATTCTACAATTAATAATCAGCAATGATAGGGAAAAAAAATTGCACAATTCCTTTTTATTTAAGTTATAGCTTAGTTTTTGCAGTTTGCCTCAATAATAGAATCATAGAATCATTGGAAAAGACCTTCAAGATCATGTAGTACGACTGTCCACCTACCACCAATGTTGCCCAGTAAACCATATTCCTTAGAACCACATCGACACATTTCTTGAACACCTTCAGAGACGGTGACTCCACCACCTCCTTTGGCAGTCCATTCCACTACATGACCACTCTTTCTGAGAAGTTTTTCTTAACATCCAACTTGAACCTCCCCTGGAACAACTTGAGGTCATTTCCTCTCACTCTACTTCTAGTTACTTGGGAGAAGAGGCCAATCCCCACCTCATCACAACCTCTTTTCAGGTAGTTGTAGAGAGTGATTCAAACCCTCATTTGATTTCAGGAAACACCGGTTTCTTACATTTAATTTCCAGAACTAACTTAAAAAACAAAATCAGTAAGGCTTTGTTCAATGAGAAATCTTTAAATGCAGGTGTAATGGCAAACCTGGGAATAGTCTAAGTGACTTCAAAGGAACTGAAAGGTGCTTAAACACCTTCCTGAATTAAGAAATCATTGCATTTTAACTTCAGGAATAAATTTTGTTTCATTTGCAAGTTCAGTGTAATTTATTCAAACTTCCAGTTATAGATGGAGTGCTCAGATCTGTATGTATAAACTCAGTGGCATATCTGAAATTGAAAATTAAAGCTTGTATGAGGAAAAGAAATCTAGCTTAAGTTATTCAGGAATAAATTAGACTAATATGATTTCAAAAGTTCACCCACAGAATTGATGCTGCTGTCTTTATTCTTGCGAGCTGGAAAGTTATAAGAACTGACAGTAGTATTATATTACAAAGATAGGAGGAATGAATTAATTACTGGAAAGGAATGAAGGGTCTATTCAGAAGAAAGTTTATTTTGCTTTTCCTTTGTTGAAAAGGTTTATTATTATACAGAAAATGCTGTAATATTTTTTCTTATGCAATACTGTTTTGTTGCAGAAGCAACAAAAAATTTAGATAACGAACAAATTTCAAGATGCATTGCAATGTGCTAAAAATAAGAAATACATTTGTTAACTGAGGGAGTGTAAACACACATTTTTCTTTCCCAAATATGGATAAAATGTGAGCACATGGCTGGACTGTCAGGTGATTTCCCCCTCTTTTTGACTACTGTTAGGACAATGAAAACTTTTCTTCTGGAGCAAAAGCTTTTCTGGCTCAAATCTTTGTGAAAGATTTCATTCCTTTGAAAATACACTGAAGAAAGGAATTTTAACAGAAAACTTTAAAACAGTGTAAAAGGGTTGTGTGTTAATTGGATGTGAATGCTTAGGGGACAGCCATGGAATGCTCTGTAATTGTCCCTTCAAACAACTATTTGCAGTAATATGTCCTTTGTTTGCAAAAGAAACCCCCACCATATCTATCAGGGACCACCAATACTCCATGCATGCTCATTTTCATAATGAAATATCTAAAACCGCATGAGATCATCCAGCTAATTTCACCTGGCTGCAATCACAAGGCAGTAAGACTCAGGTTAATTCAACCATTGTGACGAGTTTACATCCAAGATGAATTCCGTTTATAAGAAAGAATAATGCTGAGTTTATAAATTCCGTGGTGACTTAAATTCCTTGTTATTCATCCCTATTGCAAATACACCACATAATTCCTGTGTTGTTGCAGTCACCTGCAGTCTGCAAGCCATTATCAAAGTCATGTGTTATTATGATGTATGGTGCAGTAAGTTTGGAGATTTTACACTTAAATCAAAATAGCTGGAGGTTTGCAAGTTCAAATCAGCATGCCAACTTGCCAGAAATAAAATGATAAAAATGTCTTTTCACCTTTCTCAATTATTTTAAATGTTGCTATAAGCAACTGGAGAAAATTGGTTTTCCACTTTTGAAGACAAAGCATGGGAACTGCTGGCTGTGGGTGGGTGGCAGGAGGCATTTGGAGAAGGAGTGAAAGCCATTTGCAGCATCACTACTTGGTCCTGATCTTGGTAGCCCGCAAAGGGCAGATAAGAAAGGTCATTGGGGGATCTCCTTCTGAAGTATCTCTTCTTGTGTCTTAGCTATCTCAGCTGATGCAGTTACTTTATATATTTATCTTTTCTGCAAAAGAGGATCCCAGCATTTTTGCTCAGATGAGATAGGTTGCTTCCAGCTGAATAAAATCAGGTCTATTAGCAAGTGCCATTGATAGAGCTGATAGTGTCTGTGATGTAGCAACCTCTCTTCCTTCTCTCTCAGAGTCAAATACATTACAGTGTAAGCCTTAACAAGCAAGTGATCTAATCACAGTATTTATTGGGCTCCTATTAACTTAGGTTTCTCTTGCAGGAACTTGATTCACTGCTTTTCAAGGAAGGAAAATTCCTAAGCTGCTATTTTATCCATATATATCCTAGGCATGGAGACCCAGGTAGCAAACAAACCAGCCTGCATGTCTGCAGTACTGTCTTTAGCTTCCTGAGTCACCCTGAAGCACAGAGCATATAGGGGCAGGTGCCCTGACACTTGTCCTGCATTCATGCCGTGCTGGCTGGAGCTCCATGGCTCCTGTGTGGTCAAATGACAAAAAAAAGCTGCATTAAGGGTAAAAGCCTACGCATGATGCAAAGGACTTGCAGAAAGTACACAGCACTGGTGTTTTTACTCTGTGATGACCTGATACTGATGCCTGAACATGTGAGTTTGAAGCTGCTTTGAGAGAGGTGCTGGGGCCTTCATCTTCTTGAAAACTCTGGTGAGTATCAAATACTTCTTCACTACAGGGCAGAATAGAAGAAACCACATGTCATATAATGTCCTCAGCTCCACAATTCACCTATCTGGGAGCACACTAGCAAGTCTTAGTGTCTCCTTGGAGAAACTGAAATTATTTTCCCCAAAAAGTATATATATATATATATATATATATATATATATATATATATATATATATATATATAAAATTCACATCTGGCTTTCATTAAATATTTGAAAAAATAGGTTTGGGTCAGTTCCTGTTTGCTGAAATGGTCTTTCCATTAAACAACCAGAAACTTAGAAAGAAAAAAAATATATGGAAACATTCTTCAGAAAAAAAAAAAAGGGAAAAAAAAGAAAGGTCTACAGCGTATTTTATATATCTCTGTTAAAAAGCATGAAATGAGAAGTGTTGAAAAGGGGGACTTTTAGCCTCCTTCAGGACTGTCATAATGGTAAAGCAGTATGGGAAATATATTCAATTGCATATCTACAGATAAATGGAAGAATTCAGTTTATTCAGTTTCTGAGACTTCTTTTTCTTAACACTGAATTCTATTTCAAGGCATACGTACATGCTTCTCTGAAGTATTACCAAAAAAATCCTCTTAACACTTACAACAGCTTTCATCTCCCTGCTTTCTGCAAGAACTAATCCATACCTACAGAAACAAAGGACCTTTTGTTCAGCTCCAATCTTAGCACATTTTTTGTTAAATGTTTCCTCTGTAATGTAAGGGATAATGTGGATCCAGAGAAGTAAATACAAAGGCAAGCTTAAACTGAATGTGTGAATCTATGTCTCTCTCAAGTGTAAGGAGGACTGGATAGGCACAGGGATATTTTCTACAGGCAGTTACATAGATTTTTTTTGTAATAATTAATTCGTGGCTCTGATTACTTCTTTTGCTTGGCCTAGAACTATAATGATGGAATGAATTAAATGCTGAGTAATTGTGTTGTCTAAGCTATAGCATTTCAGTAAATTGAATATTTCCAGGACCAATCTCTGCTATTGATGTCAAATGGAAGAATAGGATCCAAAGGGGATGTCTAGAATCCTTTCACCTTCTAAGTAAGGCACTTACATGCTCAGTGTCTCTTAGGGGCATCTCCCAGCCCCACCCACTGCCCAAATGCACCAGGATTTGTGTTTGTGCCACTAAACATGGGATAAAGCCTCCCCAGAGACAATTCTAAGAGATCAAAGAAAAGAAATGCCAAAAGGCACTATCAGAGCATATTTCTGAACCAGTGTCACTGACATAAATGGTGTGCCCATCCTGGGGCAAAGTGTTGAGAAAAAAGTCTTTGTTTGTTGGGAGTGATATACGTTTATTGTGCAGAGCTGGGTTTCTGCTCATAGACTGCTTTTTCCCTTCTAACTGCTGTTCCTTTCACTGCAATGAGTCTTTTCTCATAGGAATCATGGCCCTGGCTTCTGTTAGTCATAAAGTCAGCCAGGTAAGCTTGAAGAAAGAGTGTGAGGCTGTTGGTATTCAGATTAAAATTATTCAACCATGTATTTCTACGAAACGATATTTGATGCATGTTCCTTGTTTGCTTCAGTGCCCTTCCATAGAGATGGGAATTTTCAACGGCTCATTTAATGGCATGTATAATTCACTGGTGAGTTACACACTGCCCCATCTGTGCCAGCTCACAGAGCATAAGGGTTAGGATAGCCCACGGCCACAGAACCAGATTCATAGCACAGCCTCATTCCTTTCCTTCCTGATCTCTCTGGCCTTCCCCGCCAGACGGCACAGCAGCTTGCACACAAGCACCTATTAAAAACAGAATAAACCGAGCATTTTCTACTCATTGTAACATTGCATCGTATGTTTGCTCTTGTTTTATTATGGCTGATTTCTGTTTTATATCCCGGATTTTCCTAGGGTGATGTCAGTGGTTGGCATTGACAGATTAACACCTACCCCAAAAGAGCTCTCTGTTCCTATGCATTTAAACTCTTTTCTACTCAGCTTCAAATCCTTCAGATATTCCATCTGCCTCATTTCTGTGTGTTCTCTTCCTTCCTCTCTGAAGTACAGTTGGAATGATCCCTGCTTGGGAATCTCTCTTTGATCTTTTTTTACCTTCTGCCTCAGAGTGGTGCCCTGATCCCAATCAAGCTTCTTACTGAAACCACAAGATAAATAATGCATACATTTTACCATTTTGGGCTTCAGTTCTTTGGTCTTTGTGACAGATTTTTATAGTCTGCTCTGGTTTGAATATGTCAACATTTTAAATTTAATAAAACTTTGGAGGGGAAAAGGCTTTGTGTATGCTGTATATGTCACGGTCTCCTAGACCAAAGTAAATAATTATTATTAGAGCTTAAACTTGCTTTAAATATGTCTGGGGTAAAGGCATGAATCACTTCCCTACAGGGGAAAAAACAACAACAACAACAACAAAAAACACCAGAGAGAGAGGAGAAGATGTGGGTTATTTTTCCAGGTACAAAGCTAGTGATGCCATAACAAATGGTGACCTTGTGTAGGGAAACTGCTCAACTGCTCATTCTTTCCTCTCAAGTTACCCCCTACTGGCTTTGACCTGCTTGAGCGTGTCTCCCTTTACTGATCCTTCTCTCTGCTGCCAACTGGAGAAATGGTGGAATAAAGCTGGAGTAAAGTCGGACCTCAGTGATTCATCCAAGGTCACTAAGTGAATAAGTTTCTTTGTGAAGAACTGAAGGTGAGGTGAGACTCACATCACTGTCCCAGCCAGACCTCTGCAGTTTTCCTCCTTCATTCTCTGTGCATGACCAGTGGCAAACCCTGCTTCAACGCATATTCACATGCAAGTCCCCCAAACCCTACATATGCATGTGCATGCACACGTGCTTGCTGCTGAATTCAAAGTGCAGCTGCAGTTGCAAAGGCTAGAGTCAAGGTAGGAATGGTAAAGCTGTTAAATGTTGTTTAAACAAGTGCTCTTTCCTCCTTTGTTGCCCCCAAAATGCTCACTTAAAACTTTGTTTAGTTTCAGTGATACATGTATTGTATTTGTCCAAAACAGAAAAGAGAGAAGAAAATGAATTATCAGAACACCGTTGGTGCTAACACTGTGGCTGCAGAAACGTGGATGGCAGTGGTTACAAAAACCCTCAGTAAAAGCTTGATAACCATATCAGATTGCAGCCCCCTGCAAGATTCTACACAAGTTAAAACTGCAGTCTGTACAGCCCCAGAGTCCTAAGCACTGAACACATCCTAGCTTCAAAAATAAACTGAAAACATTCCAAAAAGAGAGTAGCTCACCTAAAAGATGCAGATTGAGAAAATAACTTACCATGCATCAGAAATGACACAAGACATTAAGTTTTTGGCCAAGGTGTCTAATAAGTTGCAGGTCTGGAGGAAGTAAGAGCACAGTGGGTGGCATGTTATGAGTGAGAATTTATTGCCCTTGCACTTTGAATGTCTTTCCCTTCAGCCATTGTAGCAAAATGTGGTTCATTACTGGGAAGCAGAGTGACATTTCAATCTGAGAAATTTGTAAAAGGGAGATGTGAAAGCCTTCATTAAAAAAAATGACAAGGTTGGGTGGCAGGGAGGTTTCTAAGAAAACTTTTTAAGATATTTTGCTTTCTAATATCAGTCTCTATTAAATTAAATAAGCATGAACTTTACAGAGAAATAAGTCATTATGTCCTGTGAGATTATATCGACCTGTCATTAAAGTCAATGAAAGAATTCCATTAATCAAAAAAAAGAGAAATATTTTCTTCTAATCACCAGAGGAACCTGGAGACCCATTAGCTTTTTCAAGTTTGGTTCAATTCATATGCTTTTCTTTTCATCCATTTTTGCATTACCGGTATGTCTCACAAAAGCGATGCAAACTGTTTCTATAAATGAGAGAAAAAAAAAAAATCAAAGTTTTCCAGCTTGCTGAAGAAAAACAGGTTGCAAAATTTAATTTCAGTGCAATATTATGTTTTTCTCGTTTTCTGCATACGTTGCTTAGCTTTTGCTAATTTAGTCAATGCTTTATGAAATCACCAAGGAAATTTCCTCCAAAATAAAATCAGCATACTAACTTTTCATTGAGGACTGAGTCTGTGTCTGTACATACGCGGATGAATGAAACATAAACAGGAAAGATTAACCTGAGCAGTGCCTAAATTCTGAATGCCTGCATTTTCAATCTTAGTGTTTGTATTCTGTGTATTTTTTGTGTGCAGATTTTGAGCGTTAAATCAGTGGTATTAAGTAAAGATTTTTACTTAGACCACAAGTCTCAAAACACAATACAAATTGCGAGTCACAGGAAAGTAAGTAGGAAGATCTGTATAGAACAAATATTGCTAATTGATATTTCACTTTCTCAAATATTGGTAACTTACTGTTAGTCTGAACTGACCTGTGTGTGTCATGAACAGTGCTCTGGAATTGCTCTGGAAACCTCCAGAAAACAAAAGCTGTTACAAAATTAATTAAAACATTTTAGATACTGAAGAAACAGGACGCTATCTAAAATGGTGCTAAAACAAGCAAAATTAATATAGTATTTGCATAGCAGTTTGAACATTGGAGCCTCAGTCTTGCTAATGAGATACCAGCATAATAAAAATGATGAACAATTTGTTTCCAACAGGATTGCTTTGCAAATGCACTGACTTTCAAAGGTGGATGGGGAGTAGGCACTTTACTATAAGATACCCATGAACCTCATATTCCATTGCTGAAGGTGCTTGGACTCTATCAGAATCAGGTCTGGGCTGCCAGCTCCATGGAGAAAAAATACTTTTTCACATCTAACAAATACGATTTGATGACAGAGTCAAATACTTGTCAACTCTGACATGAATAACCATCATCCTTGTGTCTACTGGCTTTTCAATGAAAATGTTGTGAAGTTTGGCTTTTTTTCTTCTAAGATTATTCCAAACCTGCTCTGTGAAGTTATTCTGTGCTGCTCTGAATCAGAATTACTCAACTTAGCACTTTGGAGCATGTTTGTCACTTGCATGATTTTATGTCAAGTAAAACCTCAGGAATGTAAGTGTGAGGATGATATGAGACAAAAAGCTGACCAGGAAATGGCCAAGCTACTGTGGAAGAAACACAGTACATTCACTATTTGGGGATGTCATCTTTCAGCCATGCACCCTTTCCTGAAGGACTTGTGCTAACAGGCATTAGCTTGCCTATGAGTTAAATGAGTTAAACAGCTAACTCATTCCTGTGCCTTGCCCAGGCCTTCCAACATACTCCCAAGTCAAAGCCAGCAGCTATTGCCAGAACTATTTTAAAGCCATTTTCTGCACTAAATTTTAAAAAATGAATTTAAATATGGGATTTGAGAAGATGTATAGGCAGCTACTCTTTTAGAATAACGAATATAGAGATCTTTTATGGCAGACAATCACCTCTTTCTGGCTCTCATGCTCTTTGTGTAATGAGCATTTGAGCCCTATCTCCCCTTGTAGCAAGAGTTTCTCTGTGAAGGACTGTATAGGGGAACAAGCTGGAGGACCTTAATTTTCCCTTCTGTCTGCTAAACTAAAAATTGTCAGCAGTTCATTAAATCATAGAATCATCAAGATCATCCATTCCAACCATTCACCTACCACCATCGTTTCCCCACTGAACCATGACCCTCGGTACAACATCTAAATGTTTCTTAAACACCTCCAGGGACAGTCACCTCCCTGAGCAGCCCATTCCAGCACCTAACCACTCTTTTGGAGAACAACTTTTTCCTAACATCCAACTCGAATCTCCCTGGTGCAACTTGAGGCCATTACATGGGAGTAGAGGCCGATTCCCCAGTTGGTCTTATCTTTATGTTTTCTGTGATGTTTATAGTGTAATGGAGCAGCTATTATCATTACTGCATACTTACAATCCTTACTCCTAACAGTCCCCCTAACCTGGTATCTACATATATATCTGACAGCTGTGTCCTGCAGTCAAAAACATGCCTGAATAGAAAACAACAGCCTTTGGACATTTCAGCAGTCTAAGTCTGACTTGGTTTGTTCCCAGAGGTCATTTCCTCAGTGCTCTTGCAATGTCTCCCCTTAAACTCATTTACATTTTTGCATCTTTCACAATCTTTTGTCCAAATCTACCACACATTGTAAAGAAAACATGCCTGCTTGCTTTGAACAACTCCTAAACCTCATCAGTGGCCCTTTTTCTCTTCTAATAGAAAACTAGATAAATTTGCCTTATCATCTAGACATTTCCATCAGGTTCCCAATTGCCAATATAAGCAGAAACTATTTACTAGGGATATAATAGACTGTATCCTGATGAACTGCTGTCTCAGACTGTGTTCTGAGCTGTCTTCCTCACGATGATATTTTTCACATTTTACTCCAGAGCAGGAGAGGGAGGAGGGAATTATGTACTCTTGTGAGTGGGATCATGTGCTTCACTGAATAATCTTCATAGAGGATAGTGAGAATTTCTCTCTCCTTTTCCTGTTCTGTTTACAATCAGTCTACTTTAGTTGGTAAGAGAAATCTGAAAGAGACAGTTTCTTACCATGAAAGTGACTCTTGAGCAGTCTGGGTTGTGGTTAAACTGCCTCCCACACATTAACGTGTGGAAAATCAAAGAAAACAAGCTATTTTTCCCTAAAAATGTAGTACCTCAGCAGACAAGTAAAGTTGCACCATACTGAAGGTACACATAATCCACTGTATGGAGAGTTCTGCATTCCTGATGTGAAATAATAGTCAAATGTGGGACTATTTTCTGTTCTCCTCTGTATTTTCTGTAGCTTTCTTTCTAGTCTCAGCCTGTTAGAGGGTGACCTCATCTCTACCACATGCACTCTAACATCCTCGTGAAAAAATATTATTAGCATGAACTACTCTGTCTCTTAATGTCATCAAGATGCATAAAAACCTAATCCCCTGTCACTTCTTGGTAGATTACCAGTCTAGTAACCTTCCAGTGCCACTCCGACTGGAAAAAAAAAAAAAAAAAAAAAAAGCAAAAAAATCTACTTGTATTCATTGGTTTTGATTTGCTTTTGCTTTGTAGAATGTAACACTGCTTTTTTTGCTTTAGAACAGACAAAAAGCAAGCTGCCCATTTATTTTGTCAAGGCTGTCTGCTGGGCTTCATTCTCTCCTGCCACACTACACAAGGGATGGCTACCTGACCTTCTTCACTGCCCTGACCAAGAGCCAGTAAACCACAAAGCAGGGACCACTAGGAGGGAACTTGTGAAGAAACCTTGGCATGCTGAAATGCCCCTAGTCATGGGGATGGGAAGCTGAAGAGATGTCTTTCTGCAGGCCCCTCTTTTCCTGATTAGGGTTTCGGCCAGGAGTCTGAAGCTGGCACGGCTATTAGGTGGCTGTCAATGCTTGTGAGTGATGTGACAGGTTGGAGAGGTGCATCTCCAAAACTGCCAGCTTCAGAAGGCACAACATGTTGAAGGAGATAAAACAGTGCCGGGAGCATTTGCGGGCTCTCCAAAGTGCATGATGGTACTTCATCCCCCTGGCAGTAGGCCTGTCTGCAGTTTCCATCACAAAGTAACTTCATGGCTTTCAGCCATAGGTGGCACAAAGGGCACAGTGGGCACAGGCTGAGGAGGAGGCTTTGAGTGAGGGAGAAGCAGCAGAGGGGCCCCAGGCCCACAGAGGAGTAATGCAGGAGTGGCTCCTTGCACAAGTTGGAAAAGCCAGCATAATATCAATAAGGGCCAGCAGAGTTACCTTCAGTTGATCCCACCAAGCACTCAGAATCATTCCCCTAGGTTTTGTTTTCGACAGGAAGCACGTACGTGCAAAATGAAAATAACAGGACCAGATTGTTAACAGACTGAAACTGTGACAGGAACAGCTCAGAAAAGATTTACTGAGAAATGTTTTTAGTCTGAAAATAATTGGATGATGGGTAGGATCAGTGATTTCTAAAGAAGTGGAAAATGAAAGGCTGAAAGAAAAGTATTTGGGGATATAATGCTGAAAAGTAAGTATGGAGAAGCTAATTTTCTCCAGGTCTTTCCTTCTAATTAGTTTCTGTATTTTTTCCCATCCACATTTTCTGGTCAAAGATTTTCAGCACAGGAATGATGAAACATTATAATATTTCCTGCCACTCTATTGACCCAAACAGCTAAAAGCACCGTGGCCTTCTATATTTGTTCAGTTACAAAAATCTGGTGATGGAGACTAATAGCTCTTTAATGGAACCCATTTTGTTTACTGCAACATGGCACAGTGAGTGTGATTGTGATCATTTTCTCCCCAAATCATTTCTAGCACACTTTCTGACCTCCAAAGTTGTCTCTGAGTCACAGTCTCACTGTTTATTCCTCCAAGATCTGATATTTTCTTTTTGGCCATTCGCTCCACTTGTGTCACCTTTTAGCTTTTCAAAATCTCAAGAACTTTAAAGTAAAATAGAGAATTGATCATCATTGTTCACGCACGCCTTACAAGTGCCTTTGCTTGGTCCGTTGCTTTATGTCTGTGCCTAAAGTAAAACTGCTGTCATTGTTGCTAACTAGCTCTGTAAAAAAGGCCTTATGAAATTTTAAAATCCTTGAAAGAAGAGCAGTGGTTATACGAAACTTACAAAACTGGTAGCATTATTCTTCCTTGTCTTTTTTTTTTTTTTTTTTTTTTTTAAGGTATGTACATGATGCATCAGGACATAATTAACTTACTGTTCCTCTCAGGACTTAAAATATAGTGGTTGTGAGTGGTTGGCCCAGCTCCAAGTGCTTCAGTGATAGTATTCATCTACCCAGGAGCATCTTGAATGTTTGATTGCAATTAATAATTTCACAGTAATGGTTCTAACCTTGTTAATGGCTTCTTGTTCAGTGTTCACTCCAATCTCAGGGGCCTGCTCAAGGTCTGCAACAGTCAGTACCTGACTGCTAACCGCTGTGCTTAGGACAGATAGGTTTTCTTTCCCACTGAAAGAAGAAAATACTAATTTAACACTCAACAGTATCTTAACAAGAAATGTTAAACACACCCAAATTTGGTAGTTTACCAACTGTGCAATTATCAATAGACTGGAGGTCACTGCCAAAGGATCCTGTGGTTGCTAAAGCTCATTTAGGTTCAAAATGTAATAGGCAAAGTCTATTAGGCACAGAAACATGGCTCCAGCTCAGGAAGCCTGTGTCCTGCTGGTTACCAGAAGAGTAGAAAATATTCCTATATATTTGCTTTATTCTTTACTCCGCACTTAGCATTCACTACTGGTTATCACCATGAGGGACTCCTTGTGCAGATGGACCTTTCTTTGGATGTAGTATGATTTTTCATATTTAGGTAGTGTGAACATCTATGACCCTAAGTACATCACTGACCTAGAAGGAGCCACTGAAAAACAGAAACATTTTTGAGGAGTCATCTATTTGTTGTTTTAATCCATGGACTTCAACCAAAGCCTCCTTCTCCATTTGAGCTGCATTGGCATTGTTTTTACTGGCAATCCCAGCCCATACTACTGAGTTGCTGTATGACACCCTGCCAATACCTCCGGAGAGATGTCCCTGGATGAATCTAACTTTGTGCCTACTTTCAGGAGATCTCTTTAATTCTATCAGGTTCTCAGTCATATGCCCAGCCAGTTCCTTTCGGACATCTTTGCATACTGATTCATATTGACATGATCATTCATACTGGTAATTTACCAATTAATTTTCCTCCCAGATTTTAACTCTCTAACACTTCCTGTTAATCTCTGTGCCTATCCTCCCCTGGGAAGGAGGGGCAGGTATATTGGCCACAATTTCAGTTCTGCTGGAATTTAACTGTAAACTTGTGTTAATTACAATCCCCAGTCACATCTGACATGCAGAACTGGTAGTAGCCATTGTTGTCCTGAGAAGTTCCTGAGCTCCCTATCCCCTCAATTAATACTGTCTACCATTTTTCAACAGCTCAAAGTTTCATCCAGTAACATCTCACTGCCTGTTGTAGTATCAGGAATACATTCTGTTTTTCTGTGAAACATCTCAGGTGTGTAACATATCCCACCTCACAATGTGTTTCAAAGGGAACACATAGCATTCGTAAAAGTGTGCTGTGTTTTACTTAGGGAATCTGCCAGATCTCTGCTTACACATCAAGCATAGAAAAGTATTTGATTCCAGGCTTCCTTCTGGGAATTTCTCCTAAAGTATGGAAGATAAAATCATTCCTTATTGTATATACATTTAATTATTTGTGATTCCTACTAATATGATTTGTTTGGAGAGGCTTTCAAATGACCAGTGAGTTGCCAGCTTTTTGAAGGTTGTTTCTTTTTTCAGCTTTAATGAGTCCTGTGGCAATAATCTGATTAAGTTCCTCTGCTAGATCTGCCTTAGGACTAGAACTGTGATAATTAGTTAAATAGATGGAACAGCTGTTTTTATCTCAGAGATGCTTCTTCAGCGCTGTTGGTCCCTTGTCCTTCCAGAGGATGCCACACAGGACTGTGCATGTTTCTTCCCTATGCGATTAATATACAAACCATCTCAGTGGGAAATTAACTGTACATCCTAAGTTTAGCCCATTAACTTGCTAGAGCTTTTGTTTTTCTCATGTGCATGCTAGCATTACTGTTGCTTGACCTGACATTATGTTTTGTGTTCAATTTAGAATCTTCAACTTAGACCATCACTTGCTTTTTGACGTGAATTCCTCGTCACACTCCTTCTCTATAGCCTCATGTTTGATTGAGCCCAGTCACCTTGTGGCAAAACAAGACCAAGCTGGTAAACTCTGTACATAAGTGAATTCACAAAAGGTTCCTGATGATGAGGATGTGTCATGGTTCTATGTTTTTGTTTTGTTGGAGAAGGAAAACTCCAGCTTATTTCTGGCCTATTTCTCTGTATCTCTATCAGATCAGGAAAAACGAAATAAATAGATCAAGCTAATGCCCTTTGTGTGTCAGCTTTTGATATCATACTGAATGGATGATGGGGCCGTATTGGATGTGCCTAGGGAGGAGTGAACCTGACCTTAGCAACAGTGGTACTAACGATACAAGTAAACTGGAGATGATAAAGGAAACAAAAGAGACTTTTACATCTTTCTGTAAGTATATGTTGATACCTTATGTGCCATGAGTACTCCTTCAAAAAATAATATAAAGTGGCAGCTTTGAGGGGACAGGCAGTTGGTGAGGAGCACTAAGAGGAAGCAAAAGTAACATTTAAGTTATGAGAAAAAATGACATATTTTGGAGAAACAACTTTAAGGCAACTAGCAGTGAGATGCTAAGTCAGAACCTAAGTGTCGAGCAAAGCTGAAACAACATGTTGATTGTTCTGAATTGTCAAACAGAAGTGAGAAACTGAACAGGGAGATTTGAGGTGTCAAAGAACTGAAACTACATGGGCTGGAGGTGCATAAAGCAGTAGCTTTACTGAAGGACCACTGTGAAGGTACTTATGTGAAGGAATAAGGTTCACATAACCTTATTCTGTTTTGGGTCTTAATGCAAAGTTACTGGGTTTTTTGTTCAAGTGTCTATTTCTCCCATCAGAATCTGGAGAGATGCTCTCTTCCTCTTTCTGAAGGAATACAACATTTTTGTCACCAGCACCTGACACCTGAGCCCCACTCAGACTGTGTCCATTTGACAGGGCTATACTGTTCACACTGACAGAATGGAGACCTACTCACATTTCTTCCATTTGTATTCTATGTTTTTGGAGAGTTTCTTGTTACATGAGGCATTTGATTGTCCTATTCCTTCCACTATATATATTGTCCTGCTTATACCATGTGTTTTCTCTTAAGTCACTTGGATTTGAAAAGATGTGCTGCTCCCAAGGTCTGCCTCATGCCTTGTCTAACTGAGCAACTGTCTCAGTGCAATTCAAGTGATCTCAGCTGACCCATCTCAAAACAGTGATATCAATTGCCCGTCATGTGGACAGCTTAATGTATTTTATGTTGGGCAATCTTCCTAATAAAATACTTACAGTGGTCTGATGATGTTGAAACAGAGCATTTCCCAGTGCTACCCAATTTTTTCTAGAGTAAAGCCAAGAAAAAGGAAAAATGGTGAATGCGAACACACTACAAGCATTTGGTTACATTTGCAATTGGCTTTCCTATAGAAAGTCCTGTTAGTGTTTCATTATATTCCTATACCTTCTAGGGTTACTTCAAAGGAAGTCAAGTCAGTTGTGTGTCTCAGTACATATTTGGTGTGCTTTCAATCATGATGAAATTTATAGATGTGTGGAAGTCTAACAGAGTTCAAAAGGAGCAGTCACTGCTGATTTTTTGTGGTGAAATAGTAGGATGAGTTACACCCATCCCATTCAATCATCTTTTGTCTCTGTACCATTTGAAGAAATAAAGTAATGTCATTGCTATGAAAAGATTTTGTGATTAGATCTGGAAAATGGAAGAGCAATCTGCGAACTTGTGTATTTAACACTCCGAAAGGCAGTTAATGTCTGTCTGAGGCAGGGTTGTTTCTCACAGAACCTTTTTCTGCCTCTAATTTATGAAGAGCCATAGCTGTTAATAGCCCATCTTAATGGGCTGAACACCTCTATTAAAGGGATGAAAAAGAACTACTGAAAAACCTGATAGCTGAGTCCAACACTGTAAATGTTTGAATCATATTTAATTCTCCTTAGCTAAGAGAACGATGGAAATAAAGTCACTTTTCAAAGAAAAGAAAGATATGAAAACTACATAAAAATGCCTTTGGGGCATAGCTTTGCAGTCTGACTGTGAGAAGACGTACTTTAAAGGGGGAGGGCGGAGCCTGTGTCAAGGTGTTGACACAGAGGTGCTGACTTCACTTATAAATAGTGGAATGGAGAGTCATGGCATCCACTGATCCCCAAGAAGTTAAAAAACTGAAGAGAGACATCCAACAAGAAAAGAGATTTCAAGAAGATTCTCTGCTAGAAGAATATTGCAGGGTGATGAACTTCTTAGATGAACTACTGAAACTGGTTGGTTTGGGTTCAAAAGGCTGAATAGTTGCTAACTATTCAGCATTTGCTAAAGGTGTCTTATAATCCATTTACAAAGCTCAGATAGGTGGTGTTTGAAACTGATGTGTACCAAGTGTCACCTTGTGTTAACACTGTCCCCAACAGCAAACAGCAGTGATTCATAGGCATTTCTGCCGCAATTACCAAAATTTTGCTCAAGTGCCTCAAAGAAAGCTTGTTAACCTCTAGCCCTATTAACCCATTCTAAAACAGAATAGAAAAATTCATATTCCTGGCTAGCCCTGGGTATAATTTTTACTATTCACCAATCCCATAGTGGTTGTCTTTTCTCATCATCACCCCAGCTCTCTCCATCTATACACCAAACTGCTAAGTGGGATCTGCACTCAATGATTCTAATATTTCCTTTTATGTTACTGAGAGCCTTGCTTTTAAGCCAAAGTGAGGAAGAATTAAACTTTATCAGTGGCTATGCAAATGTCCTAGACAGAGTGCATAAATATGAAAGCATTACATCAGTGAATATGAAAGTTTTGCTTGCATTAAGACTATAAATCCTCTTACACCTGTGTAACACTATTTTTCTATTGGGAGAACAGGAATTAAAAGAAGTGTGTTGGGGAGAAGGTAACAGGAGGGAAATATTAAATGGTATATGATACATTTTCTTATAGCCTGAAAGAAATGTAAATGTGCTTAGACATTGAGAAAAATAGGGGGTTTGTATCCAGAAAAGTGCAAGGGAAAGCAAAAAGTTTAATGAATTCTTCAGTGTTCTTGAGACCCTAATGGTGCTATATCACACTCATTTGCCAAGAGACCCTCTGTGGTTCCACTCTTTCCTGTCACAGCTGGCACTTCTACAACTCCACATTCTGGGCATGGCAATGTGTGTCTTTCTAAGCACTTTTTAAAAAACAAAACAAATAAACAAAAACAAAAAAAACCCACATCTTGGTCTTATCCTTATTTCTATTGTCTTGCTGTTGCTACATTACATCAAAGAGTATTGGTGTATGCCATTGCAGGACTTTTCAGTGGATGTATGGAGTCAGTACCTAATTTAATCCTTTCAAAGACAATGGCACCTTTCCCATTACTAGGACAGAAGATATAAATACCTGCTGAATAAGCTGCTTAATATCTTAGTGCTCTAAAATCTGCCTTGCTCATTTGCAAGATTATCTGAGGTCCTTCAAGAAGCAGTTCATCATAAAATTGATCCTATTAGCCATACAGATACATTGATCTAAGTTAGTGCCTGAATTTCAGACTCCTTAGCGTTTTGAAAAGTAAATGTCAGAGATGTGCTGAAATCAGAAGTTTAGTTCAACTTCACATCCCTTCCCCCAGATAATTAGATTCTCATGACTGTCAGAAGAATGTTTCATGTGCTGCCACTACAACGTTCTTGACTGTGATTTTATTATTCCTTATTAAGCAAGAAATACTTAACTCTAAAGCTATACTGTGTTTACCAAATCAATGAAATTGCTATTAGTGAAGTTTTTCCAGTAGTGATGTTCATATTCAGATCTAACAACCCTGAGAGTTACATACAGAAGGTACTGACAGTAATTCTAAATGTGTTTTGTAGTCACACTCACAGGAATAATCATTATATTTCCGTAACAGATCCAGTCTTTCATGAAAGATGTCTAAAAATCTTCTTAACTGTACAGTTCTGGGAGAGACTGAGTAAACTTAAACTTACTCTTATTAAGTTAAGGTTAACACAATATGAGGAAAGGTAACCTCCTCAGCTTTTCTTCAAACAAGCTGAAAATTTGGATTTTGTTAATTTAGAATCTCCTCCCCATAGCACTTCCCCTTCCACTGCGTTTGTATATTTCCTTTTCTCAAGTACAGAAAATAAAGATTTCAAGTAACCTTTTTATAAGTTTCTATTCTGTTGTTCGAGATCCGTAACTCCATTCTTAGAAAGTCATAGTATCATTGGCTTTAGTACTCATTTAAGTGATTTTTTTTAAAATACTAACTTGAAGGATCAGTGGAAAAGTTTGTGTACACCTTCTTGTTTGATTAGTTGACCTAAATACAGGAATGTCTTATTTAAATGGAAAATGTTTCTGCCTTCCACCCTTTTACCGACCTTTCTTTTCTCAGTTATTCCCTGATGCATTTTTTCTAGCCTTCTAAGAAGAAGGTTTTTTTGCCAATTTACTTCAAAATTTTTAATGAATGCACACCCAAGAAATTCAGGTGGCTTTTCTACCCAAAACAATTATGTGCTGCGACACATTTCTGAATATAAAACTAAATAAGACTGGAGCTGAGCATTCTATGCCTAGCAAATAGACCTTGTAGTCTGCTGGAATCATGAATGCCAATTTCTTCATTAATTCACTAAAGAAGAAGAGATATTAAAAAGCAACAGGAGGCAAAAATAGTAACAGCTTTTTTTATTTGTAGTCGTAAGCCCATCTTCCTTATCATCACTTCACACACCATCCCTTAGATAAATATGGAAAAAAGGTAAAGCTCCACTCTGGGAAGCAGGGACAAAGATGGGCAGAGACCAAAGCCACCTCTGAGAAATGCCTCCGGGCTTTCATTCTAAATAGTCTTCCTCTGCCTAATGGCTCATAGTTAGCTATGCTAGTGCCATTCACCTTGAACATCCAGAGGTGATTCAGGCATGGTAAAATGGAAATCTTTCCTGCAGCGCAACAGCAGGCTTTCTGCTGGCTTCAGAAGTGGCAGTGCAGCCTGTGCTGCCACGATCTTATTTCAAGGCCTCCTGTTGCTACATAGCACAAAAGAAAATTCTGTGATTTCTTCCCTTGAGCAGTTCCTTGCTTCTTCTATGTTTATTCAGTAAGTTTGAAAGGTGAAGGAAACTTTGGATGGATCCTCATGGAATGTGCATGTTACCAAAATCTCTTGATTGTTGAATATCGAATGTAAGGCTGTATTAGTACACAGTTCTTCAACTCGTGATTTAATTTCAATGACGCAATTTTTGCAATTATATTTTATACCTGCCCATCAAAATATGGTATCATCCCCTGCTTTCCTCATACAAACAGTTTTAACAATAACTTAGATGAAACGAACATACTGCACAGAAAGTTTGCATTTTATCATCTTTTTGGATTTGTGTCATCAATCCATGCCAGGAGGTGGTGCCACAGAGCAGGAAACAGTTCAGGTATGGTCTGGCAAGATGTTGCACGATTAAGAACTAAATACATGCTTTTGCCTTTTCGCAGTATCTATTAATGATCATAGCTGAAGCCTGACACAATTCAAATATATTAGGACAGAAAGCAAATACCTATTCGTCCTTTGATTTGTGTTCCTTTCACACCAGTTTTGCATTTTTATTTGAATGTTTTATCATAGGATTCCCAGCTTTGTTCTACACAATAAAATCTCCCCAAATCTCCATTATAAATTGACAATAAAGTCATTAAAGATCTGTGACATGATCCATCATTTTTACTCTTTCTCTTTTCCTTGCAACAGCCTTGTTTACAGCTCTTGATTTATTCTGAAATGAAAAATTTTCCAATCATCTGAAACAGGTTGAGCACCAGTATGATTGCTCTCTTACAACTGATCTCCTGAACAGTTTCTGTTGCTGTCTTTCCCTGCTTACCTGGCTAAAGACTGCTTAGAGAAGTGTTAGGCTGCACAAAACAGAAGGAATTGTACACATCAAAGCACATAGGAGATATTTAATGTCCTCAGTGCTCAATGGTTGTACAAGACAGAATGGGCATTCTTTTAATTATTATTTCTGCAGAGATCCTGCACATAACCATGCACTGAGACAGAGTATTCAGTACACCTGCAAAGATTTCCTTCCTGAGAGATGTGTTCCTCCTTTCAAGTCACACAAAAATTGTTAAACCATGATTTTGGATAATTTTAGGTGGGGGTGTACTTTACAGGTTCATTTGTCACTAAGGCAAGTGGACATTAACCTTTTCCTGAACCTGCTATGTGGCTTTAAGCACTTCTCTTGTTTTATGTTTCAAAGTCGTATGCTTTCAAATGAGTTTGTTTTCAAACTAGTTTCCCCACTTCTTGTTTACAGTGAACTTGTTTTAACCTCATTGCTATCTTCCTTCTGTTGCATGGCAACCTGTTGACTGTACTTCCAATCCCCTTTTCTCTCTCCTCTGTCATCCTGACACCTCTTCCTTTGGGTCAAGCTTACTCAGGATCATTTATGCCTTTTCTAGGTCTTCTGCCACCCACACTTTGCCTTGCATTTGAGGACATGCTTTCTGTTCACAACCACTCATTTCATTTGAGCTTCATTATCTGCCTGGAGTCTGTACCTCACCTGTTTAGCTCTCCTAACTGTTGTGTTTTGCTATTTGGTTGTGAGGCCTTTAGTACTAAGCCCAGCTCTGCAGGTTTTCTCTGAACTGCCTTAAAACTGAGCCTTGCCAACATAAAAAGTGCCTGGCTAGTGCTTTTACTCCTAGGACAAAGTATGTCTCAGGATAACTCTGAAGTCTGATAGAAAGATTGCTTTTTCCCTTTCAGTAAGTTGTCTGGAAGTTGTCTGGGACAGAACTAATTTGCTTGGCCCTAAACCATACCACACCCCAGACTGTCAGTTTAAAAATGCAAATATGTCACAGTGTTCAGGAACACTTCCTGATATTGTTGAATTTAGTAACAAGCCTGAAAAGTACAGTAGGAACTCACAACTCAAAATACCGCTTACGCTTAACCAGCCTTAAAGTGTTGCTGAAGTTTCTTCAAGGTCTCTTGCATGGCAGTTTTATCAGCAAAAGTTCTCTTCCGAACTTTGCTTCCTCTAATAATACAAATGTCATCAGTTATCTCTGATGATGATCTCAACAGAGCCAGCTGTTGGTTTTATAGCACCACAGGCCTTACTCTTTTTGTGGTACATATCCAGTAGTACATGCCCTGCTTGGCATACACTGACGTCTAACAGAGCATGCTGACAAGATTGGGTGAGTTCACAGTTTCTGATAAAGTTTACTAACTGTAATAATGTTAATGTCTACAGCAGCTTTAAGCCAATTCAGATTTGATTTCCACTTGCTGTCATACTACCATATTTTTGTTGACATGACAGCTCCTTCTCTGGCAAGTCAACTGGCAAGTCAAACGGATCCAGATTTTTCAATAAATTCATGTTGCCAAATTTCTCACTCAAACTTGCTCTGTAAATGCCCTTTGCTTTGAAAAAAAGGAATGTATTTATAGGCAGAGACCCTTCCTGCCTCATTTTGACATTGAGAATATTCTAGTGTCACGCTCCCTGGTGTCCCACAGTAGATAATAATTCTGCATGCCAACTACTATAAATGACAAGATACAACATGTCTTGTTCCTTGGGCTTTTTATGTTTGACAGGCTGCACTTCCCCTTTGGCTTTTAACTGTGAACATCAGGCCTCAGCCACATGTCTCCAAGAAAATTTTCTTTTTTATGATGACTGATTGTCAGTCTAACTGGGATCAGACTGGTTTGGATACATACACCAGTGTTTGTACACAGAAACCATTACAGTATGTTATAACCATGCCACAGATCTTTCACTGTTCTCTAGAAATTTCCCTATCTTTGCAACTACTCTGTGGGATTCTTTGGTTTTCTCTCTGGGAGTATTTGGTTTCTGGAATATAAAAGTTATTTACATTATACTCTTTTGTTCCACATGGAGATTCTTCATTCATCTCTGAATACATCAGACTGTGTGTCATAAACAATTAGATGTATTAGTGCAGTACTCTACCCAGGATAATGATTCCTGCTAAGAATACTGCACTCAATATTCCCACAGTTTCTATGGCCCTACATGAGTGCCTGGAATCTCCTTCCTGCCTTTCACAGTGCCATCATTATTGTGCACACTGGACCATCCTCAGTCAATTTGCTTGTCATGTGTGTCCCATTGCTTTACTTTGGTGCTTGTATTCTTGTTCTGCACAATGCCTCTTTGTTTTGATGCCTTCCTCACAGATGCCTATTATTATTAGCTGGCATTTTTTTAAGGTTAAATCTTCTCTAGTCTGCTAGAATCTTAGAATCTTCCTCTAACAAACACATATCTACTTTAATATCTTTGCTCCTCAGAACAGGCATTCTACATTTCTTTTGCTACTTGGATTCATTCCATATAAAACAGTATCTTCCAGTGGCTTTGCTCTGTATCCACAGCACTTATCAGATACTCTTATCTACTATGCCAGTACATAGGACATTATTCCTGCCTTACATATTTCTTGACATTTTTCTTTGAAGCTTTAGATGTCTTCTCTTTCTTTTATTCTCTGTGATAAAGGAAAGTATTCTTGTATGTACTTCACTGTTGTTATCATGCTTGAGAGGAGTTCTAGTCTGGAAATTGATGAATCTTAGTGATCCAGATCCTTTTGTGGTAGCCATTTTCTATACCTTTAGGTGCTGCTGTGCTATGTTAAATGTAATTGCCTTATAATGTGCAGCTACATTTCACAACACAAATTCTGTAGTGGAATTAAACGTCTCCTGTAATCTGCCTGTGGCTGCAGTGATGTGGTGGTGCCAAGCCTTCCTGGTGCCTGGCATATTATTTCTGGAGGTAAAGGACAAGGGACTCAGTGCCTAGTGCCTGCCATTCCAGCATAAAGATGTAAGCATGCTAGAAGACGTATGACTTTCTTTAGTAGAGTATCATTCTCTACCAGAGCAACTTTTGACACATCTGTATAATTCCTCACACATTGGACCACCGATTCCGGATGTCTGTAAATGATTGCAAATATTAACTCTACCAAATCCTCCTTTCAAATGCTCTGCTTGGCTCCTCCTTGCATCAATGAAAGCTCCTTGGGCACCAAGTGTTTCTGAAAATCAGATTTTATTTTGGTGCCTGTCAGTGGATTTTATGTGCTTGGCTCTTAACACCATTTCATCTGCTCAGTGATGTATGGAGCAGTCCTATGGGGCAGATGGGCTGTCAGGTTCCATTTCTTCCATGGCAGTTTATAATTAAGTGCATTTTCATGCAGATCATTTTTCTTTGGGCACAATCTGTTTCAGGCATAATCGCTCCTCAGAAATCAAATGCTCCCAAACCCATGTAGCAATTAGAATGACTGGTCATCTGGCACTTCATAGAGTTCATAAAGACATAGGGCAACTGCATATGAATTCCCCACTTAAACAAATTGGACATGCAGAGTTTTCATTCTTTATATTTCTTAGATACTGAGATGCAAAATGGTGAAAATGCAGTCATCGGCTGTCAGCAATTTGAAAACCTAATTGTGTGTTTCAACATGCATAATACAAAAGAGATGGAGAAGGCACTTTTAAGTTCGACATCATGTTTCTTTGAAAAGTGCAGGGCAAGGGTGGTTTTGCTGGTCAGACTCATGGCTGTGGCTCAAATGAAAGTAGTAAAAGGGTAGGAGTGCATGAATAAAGATTATGAAGAATTAATGCCACCATTAGGAAGCATTCGCTTGTGGAACTAGTATCAGGAGGGAATGTTCAGAGGTGGGAATGTGAAAAACAAGTAAATGTGACAAAACCTGCCTTTTTGTGCTGAGTGAAGTGGGTGATGATGGCATAGAGGATGGATCTTGTATCTGATTGCGTTGCACAGTAAATTTTGCAAAGATCTAAAGGCAGAAGAAAGATTTGCACCACGCACACAAAAAAAAAGGGGCAGAAGTTCTGCTTTCTGAGATGGCATTTCTGTCCAATTCACCTCTCCAAAAGGTCTGCTGTGTAAAGAGAATGGAGTTAGAAACTTCCTTTTTCCTTCTATATTTTGCCAGAGTAGATTCTGGAGAATTTAGGAAAGATGTTTTCATTACACCTTCTACTTGAAAGTTCTGATAGAAGGGATATATTTTGATAGATCTTGGAGGCAAAACATAAATAATAAATGCTTGAACAAAACCATGCATATTTTGAGAATTACCCGAGCTTGTAACTGGAGGTAGAGGCAGGTTGCCAGAGGTAACTTTACAAATTTCTTCAGTCCATTAAGCATCCCAGAACCTGGTAGGAGCATAAGAGATGGAAATATCTTGCAATTCAAAAGGGTGTAAGTGGCACATGTGGTATCATGTTACCCAGAAAGGTTTTGGGGTCACATCTGGGCATGGCATCTCACTGCACTGTGGACAGGAGAAAGGGCCTTTTGCAAGCTACTTAGTTTTCAGTGGAAAGGAAGACAGGAAAGATCCAGTGTCCCAGATGATAGTTAAGTAGGACACCAGTACACTGAGTGACTTCCCTTGCCCGCTCTGTACACTTTCAGTTAGAGTGACAGTGCCCTAATTACAGCCCCTTTTTCCAGCTGCCACAGCTGCAGTGAGGCAGGTGCTAGTTATGCAAAGTCTCCCCTGGGGTCAGAAAAGTAGGTTTGGTGTAGTAGAAATGCAGCAAAGTGGGTACCAGACTACACCAAGCATTTAAAAGTTGTGTTGGATATTTGCATTCATAATATGGGTTTCTTCCACCATCAGGACAAGGAAACACTGGAAGGCAAGTTGCCAAATTTCTTCTCTTGCTAATTAATGAAGAAAATGAGTTTATTTTTTCACATCAATTTCCTACTCTACTGGTGAGATAAAGTCCAAAGTCTCTCCAAGATCCCAAAAATTTACTTTCAGAGAACAGAATTGGATAGGAGCATTTGTTCTAGAACCAGATGCTGATCTTTAACAGTAGAAATAAAATTAGTTTGACTCTGGAATGGATCTCGGAGCTCTTCAGAATAAAAATGCCCAATACTTCACCTTCTTGTCTGCACAAACAACAGTCCCAGCAGTGTACAGGCTTCTCTTCATTTGCACCTATAGCATGGATCCCTGTGCATTAAGGCTCTGTGAAGGCACACATGAACAACACTGTTTATTTTTTAAGCAGGACAGAGTTTGCTCTTGGGCTTTCTGCCAGTACATCTGACTAGGGTGATTTACACAGGTGGACAGATTTACAGCCACCCGTTGACCACTTGTCTTTCCTTTCAGCCTGGTGATGAATTGCTTGAACATGAATGTATGGTGATACGGATATATCATACCAGTATATCTTATATCCTGGCTCACTCTGGGGTCATCAAAATCTCTCTTCTTCATGCTGGAAATAATTATATATGTGTTTAGAAGAAAAAATAGCAACCCCTCCCCCCAAACTATACCATTAAAAAATATCTGGTAATTTTGCAGTGTTGTGCAAGAGTCAAAAGAAGAGTTATTTATTCCTGTTTGTACGGTGACTAGATGTTTGGGAAAAAAATATCTATTATTATAGCTTGTGAAAGGGAAGGAAGGATTCTGCATCAGGTTTCATATCCAGTCACCCTTCAAGATTATAAAGTAAATTTTCCTTGACAATCATTATTAATTTACTAAATCTTAGAGTAGACTATCTAGAATTTCTCTGTGGTAGAAGTCTGGTCCTTATCCTCATTTATATTTCCAAATTTTGTTTCAAAACTCCCCCAGTCAAAGTGTGTTTAACTGGGTCTTGCCTATGGCAAATCATTAAAGCAAGTCACTAAGCCAGTGCAAGGAGCATCTCTACCAGGAAATATTAGTGTAGCAGCAATGTATAGCTAGGCCAGCAGACATCCAGCTAGATCACGTTGCAATATTCACTCTGACATTCCACGTGCTTATAGGTGCCCAGCCTCCTCAAATATTCCGTATTCCACTTTGGCTGGGTGTAGATTCAGTGGATGATGAGGATGTTTCATCATCTAGTTGCGCAGGCACATGTGTCTGGTATGCTTGCACCATTACAGTCAGATCTTCCCTTTTAATGCAGATAAAGCCCCCTGTGGTACAAAGGGGATACAAAGAGAGAGCAGCTAAAACTAAGATTGCCATTGGGAATCTGTTCTTTCCTTTTAAGTTTAACTTTAATAAAATACTTGTTAATTGACAGAATTGCCCCAAGATAAAAGGGAAAATTATAAAGTAAATTGTACACAAGCAACCCTCTCAGCTGAAACTCTCTTGACTGAGCAGAGATAATTTTAATGCAGTATAATATTTTCCAGATTATGAAAAAAAAAATTCAGTTCAGATTCACATTAAATGTGAGATAATCGGGTCCTATTGCTAGTTATCTAGGAAAAGAGGCCAACCCCCATCTCACCACTACCTCCTTTTGGAGAGTATTAAGGTCTCTTCTGAGCCTCCTCTTCTCCAGATTGAACGATACCAGTTCCCTCAGCCACTCCTCATAAGACTTGTGCTCCAGACCTTGCACAGCTTTGTTGCCCTTCTCTGGACACACTCCAGGACCTCAATGGCTTTGATGTAGCATGTGGTCCAAAACTGAATGCAGTACTCAAGATGTGGCCACACCAGGGATGAGTAGAGAGGGATGATCACTTCCCCAGTCCTCCTTTTTTATTGGACTTGATGATCTCTCTGTGTCTCTTCCAACTCAGGATATTCTATCACTGTGTTAGCTCTGAAAATGCTGGGAGCTTCCCTTTGGGGCAAGAGGACTAGTCTTGATGGATTTGCCTAGGAAGTGAACTTTCTTGGGCTTTGGATCGGAGGATGTCAGAGCTAAAGGGAGGTGCTGGAGCACAGGGTCTGAAGTCAAAGCTTTCTTGGCAATGGGAAAAGAAGTGGGATTAAAAAGGGGCATAGATTCAGAGGAGCACACGTGTCAGAGATATTCACTGTAGACGAAAGACAGGGCAAACAGTTGCTCAGGTTGTTCTAGGGAGAACACATAACAAGGCTCAGCTAAACCTAGATCTAGATTTGACTTGAAAGTTCAAAATATGGAGAATAAAATGTGTAATGAGAAAAAAAATAAGGATAATTTTTTTCTTTTACTGTAGCAGAAAAGAATTAAATTCATCTGCCTATACCTGGAAAAAAAAGGTAGTACTTGTTTTGTTTTTTCTTTTGCTCTGTTTAGAGAAGCAAATTTACCACTTGAGATATAGTTTATACCAGTTATTAGTTAATCTGTCAGTACTAGGAAGGATTAGGCTGAACAAAACCAAAACTTTCATTCCAGAGGAGCTATATGTATACATGAGTTTAGTTATTCTTGTTAAAATAAATATTTAAAGGAAAGAGCTGCCAGCACAGCCAGGCTAGCTCTATAACTAATCTGTTGTAAGATAAAGTGGAATTTCCCTTCTCATACCAAATCTGTAAAGTTTTTTTCTTTTTTTCTTCCTCTCTGAAATTCCCATTAGCTCATCAGATAAGAGTTGTGTGAGAACCGCTACATTCCAAAGGGATTAGGTAACATGGTGGGAAGGGAATGGATTGCTGAAGAGCCTTGACAGAAGTCAAGAGTCTTCTCCCCATACCTTTTTCCCAGTCTCTAATCTGCCTGTCTCTTTCCTGGTACCAAATTGCATTAAACAAATTACATCCATAATTCAAGTGCACGTATTTTAGCAAGGTGAGAGTTGGCCTCTTTTCCCGGTTAACTAGCAACAGGACAAGAGGGGTTGAATAGCTTTAAGTTGCTCCATGGGAGGTTCAGGTTGAATCTCAGGAGAAATGTCTTCTCAGAAAGAGTGGTGAGGCATTGGCACAGGCTGCCAAGGAAGGTGGTGGAGTCATCGTTTTGGAGGATTTCAGGAATGGTGTAGATGTGGCACTGAGGGCCATGATGTAGTGGGCATGGTGCTGATGGGCTGGCAGTAGCACTTGTTGATCTTAGTGGTGTTTTCCAACCTTAATTTTTCTATGATGCTACAATTCTGTGATTCTATGAAAGTTTAATTAGCCCTAACCCTGGCTACATATCTGACTTTCTTCACACCTGACATGGTAGTTTGGTGTGCAGGGCAGGACAGGAAACTGGAATGAATAGGCAATTTCTACCCCAAAATAGAGAACAAGTAACTGCATTTGAGGGTGATTCACTGAATGAATAGATCTGCCAGCAGGAGATAAAATGGGAGTGGAGGCGAGCCAACAGTCCCAACATCTACACACAGCCTTTGGCTCTGTATCTACCTCTGACAGAGACCTGCAGACTTTTATAGACTGGCAATGTTTTCACAGTTTGTCATGACAGTTAAGTGTACTCAAACCGAGAGTGAGAATTACAGATGTACACATGCTTCACCCTTACTGATCTCATTGCAACAGCACTGCTGAGGAAAGTAGATAGGGGACTCCATTCTGCTGCCACAGGATGTGAATAAATGTCATTGATTTCAGTGGGTACCACTGCTTTTCTGTTTCGCTCTTGGTAGCTGGATCTCTGCAGTAATAGCAGGGCTAATCCTGCTGCCAATTTTCTTCCTGTGTTTGTTGTTTTATGCTCTGCTTTTATTGAACTAATCACTGGCTACCAGGCAGAAACTCTCCCTCTGGCCTGTTATTCCATTATTGTTTGTTATGAAGTTTTTTGCAATTCATTTGACATGTTCAGCACCAACTTCTGCCAGAGATGAGGCTCAGAACCCTAGGCACCTTGGGGATTCAGGATGCACAGAGAGCTTTGAGCTGCAGAATGGAAAACACTGCAAGTACAAATGGCAAGAGCAACACTGCATGCACACTCAGCTGAATTGAATACTCCTGCACTTCGCTTGCCCTCATTGCTGCAGCTCACCGAGAGGATCCACATGCTTCTCTGTGATTCCACAGCCTCAGTTTTCCAGCCATTTCTACTTCAGAGCACTGCATTGCCAGCTCTGTTTTCATAGATACAAGCCTGCTCTAATCAGTTTTAGCAGGCTCATCATTTGATTGACTTCAAAGCTGTAGCTCAGTTGCTGAGTCTCTTAACAGATAAGAAAGGCTAACTGGACAAGGGTTTTTTGCCTGCCTTTAGTTTGTAACTGCCCTTTGTGGGTAGGTCAGAGTTGAAAGTTGATCTGCTTCATGTAACATTTGTCAGATTTCTTTCAGTCACCGTTGGATTCGTTGCTCACATCTTTGTCCAGAAAATGTATTTTCATCACTTGTAACAAAGCCTCTCCTTGCCTGGTATCACATGTCCGTGCTGAAGGAGCATTGCCTTTGCTTTTTGTGTGTCTAAGGTTAAGCAGCACACTGATCTGCCACGGAATTCATTCTCTCCAAAGGGATCAAAAAGGCAAAGTCCTGTACAAAAAGTACACTTTCCAGAACAATCTCCATAGTTAAAAGCTCATGTGCAATAGGCTCTTTCCATGGCAACATCTTGCAGATAGCTGACTTTCAACAGATACCTGGGCTGACACATTTATTATTCTGCACTGGAAAAACAGAATGTGAAATGATCTTATGTGCAAACGTAAGCAATATTCTGAGCAACTCAGAAGTGGAAAACTTCAACTACTATCTTTTTGTCTATCATGAAGTCTAAGGTTTAGGGTTTCTACCAGCAATGAATTTTTCATGGCAAGTATTTTCTTCCCTTTCTATTTGTGAAATAATTACAAGTATCTTTTGTTCATTCATTATCCAAACAAGAATTACATACTTTTACCCATTCATATTTGGTGTACAAGTCATTCTGCACATAACTTTCCACGGTGTGTACAATCTGAGATTTCTGATCACTGTTGCAGAGATTGCTTTGAGAGAGGGATGCTCTCTTTGATGCTTTGATGCCTCTTGATTGAATGGCTGTTTACCTAACCCGGCCAGCTGGAGCTGTGGAATGGGAGAAGTGGTACTTAACTGTCTTTAACCAAAGCACTCTGTCCACACAGGCACGCCTTCTCCAGCAACTGAACTTTAACTCATCCCAGCATGGGTTCAAGCGTTATAAGTTTGCCTCCCATTTTTGTTCCTTCTCATTCTTTGAAGGCCTGTAAGTGAAGGACGCCCTTCCTATTCATGTATCACTTTATTTCTTAAGGTTTTCAGAGAGAAACTGTCAGCTTAAACAGAAAGATTTTGCAAATAGCGGGTGAAACAAACAAAACACAGATGATTATGAAGTCCATAATATTATTTGTAAAACAAGAGATCTGTCTAGCATGGGGTAATGCTATTTACACACACACACTGTGCTGAAAGGGAAAGGTGAGACCAGTAGGTGACTGAAAATTAAGCATAAAGTGGAAACAAATTCAGATGGAGCTCAGAGTTACATAGGCATGAAGAAATGCATCAGCCCTTTTGGGTTTGGTGACTCACATGGGTGGAGCTTCATTTTCTGGGTAACACTGCAGAGGAATTACAGCACTTTTTCCTCCCAGTGTGTGGCTGGCATTTCAAGTCCCAAGTGGTCTTGCAAGAGAGAGATCAGGGAGAGAAACCATATGTTTTTCCTCTATTTATTTTTGTCCTCTCCCCATATTTCCTTTCCCATTCCCTCAAACTGTCAGCATTCATGCCTGTGTCCCTTATATTGGGTATCTTGCCAGGCTACTTTGTTTATGAATTTCTCTATCTTACCAGTCTGGCTCGTTAATGATGCCTAAAACTGGAGTCATATAGCTTCACAGTGACACTTCCCTTCCCCTCAGCTTTCCTTCCCTGCTTCAGGGATTCTCTGTGCCAATCCCATGGATGTTTCCAATCTAGAGCACAGCACAGGCATTGTATGAATTGCATATGTCAAACACGGGCGTTCAGAGAGCTGCAGCATCTGCCGACAGCGTGGGGTCCGGGGGTTATTTGACAGGAAACGTCTTGGTGAAGGACCTCTCCTCATGACAGCCTGCTGCTTTGTGTCTGCTCTTGGGATGAACAGCAGTCCCAGCCCAGACAGGGCCCCTCTGTCCGACCGCTGAACTGCACTCCTCACGGTTTCCAGTTGCTTTGGCTAGGCAAGAAACAGCGGAGCTAATAGACAGAAGGGGTTATTAATTTGCATTTGAATACAGCCCAACACAGTTGCTCAGTGTTACTGCTGGGTAATGGGAAAATTAAGCTAAAAAGGAGTTAGCATATGGAAAAGAAATGTAGCTGATGCTGCGAAAGCAGACTGCAGTTGCGGTGAATTAGTGCCCACAGCTGCTACACAGGATGCCTTGCTGCTCTCGGGGCAGGTAGCACTGCAAAAGTAAATATTGTCTTTTACTCACATTATTATACAGTGCAGAGTGGCTGGAGAAATAAAATAAATCAAGAGGAATAAGAAAAAAGTAGAGGAAAAAAATTATGCCGCAATACTGATAGCCTAGTGATGGAAAAGCCACAGAGGCAAACGAATGCAGCAGGGGAGATCCTACCATCCTCAAAAAAGCAATAAAAACCCATAGAAATGTATCTGTTGACTTGTGGTGGGCCACCACTGTTTTTCAGGAGCAAGTCTGATTAATCACAGCCATTCTGCCTGAGTCAGAGGGAGACCAGAGCTACATCTCTACGTGTGTTGCTGGGCATTATTATAGCTGAGAGCAATACATGGTTACTGTCTCAGAGCTACACCTTCCTCTGAGTCCCCCTCTGAGTCCTCCCATGACAAGATATCATGGTCTGGGTTTCTTTTGCTGTGCAGAATGGCTCTGTGAGCTGTCTGTTGTCTCAGGGGATCAGAGGGAGGTTTGAGAGGGTTTGCACAGTCAGCTTGTGTGGAGCTCTGGGTCTTCCTTTTTATTCATTCAGCCCCGATTTGGATTGTAGCATTCACTGTTGCAACCTCACAGTGGCATCGATTCACTGCAGAGTACTGTGGAGAGTAACAATTCTTCCCTCTATTATCCTGAAATTAAAAAGCTTAGAATCATGGAATCATTAAGGTTGGAAAGACCACAAGATCATCTAGTCAACCATCAACCACCATCATGACTCTACACCATGTCCCCCAATGCCACATCTACACCTTTCTTGGAAGCCTTTTTCTTACCAGACAAACTGTCTACAACTTGAATCAAAATGCCAATCTTTCTAAAGGTGCTAAGGCCATCCAGTGCTCAATATAACCACTAAAAACTTTCAGTATCCTTTGAATTTTGTCATAAGTGTTCCCAAAAAATGAGCAGCTGTGGAGATTAATTATTTTTTTTTCTTTTGCTTTCCAAAGCGATGCCCAGGATTTAGTTACACATCTGCCAGCAGTAGCGGTGAGTGCTTAAATACGCTGCGTGGCTTTGAACTGCTCAAGCACAATTTTAGAATGATATTGTCTCTTCTTATTATTGACTGTATCAGCTGAATCCTGTTTCAGCCCTTCTCTTGTCTGCTGAACTGATTAGAAAAAAAATTAAACTTTTCATCTGATTCACATTTAGCAGTTTTGTTTAGCTGTTTTTATTTTGTTGTGTTTTGTTTTTAACAGATCATTAAATTCTGAAGCCTGCACCATGCTGCTTTTCAACTAGTGTTTTGTTATTACCAAATTCTTTCTCAGGGTTTGCTGGTTTGCTATCTTCTTCATAAATCATTATGTCCCCATTTAGCAAATTTAATAACAGGATCTGGTTCCAATCCTTCGTACACAGAAAAGCCACTTCAGCTTTTCATTTGGATAAGGAACTTGATGGAATGCATCTGGAGTGTGCTGGGGCCGTGCTGCCTGGGCTACAAAGACATGGGGCTGCCTCACCTCTACTGCAGGAAGAGAATGGATAAAGCATGAAGAATAAAGGTAAACCAGAGGAGGTTTTTTTTCCATTATTATTGATTGTGGTGCATGCATTAAGCCATGTTCTTGTAATAAGCCAGCACACTCTCTCTGTTTTACATTATTTGAATCATAGAATCACAGAATCATAGAAAAACTCTGGAAAAACTACTGGAAAAAACAATGAGTCTAGTCCTACCATCCCCACCAGGCCTATGACCAGTCTAGACCATGTAACTCATTGCCACATCTAGCCATTCCTTGAACATCTCCACGGACTCCACCACCTTCCTGGGCAGCCTGTTCCAATGCCTCACCATTCTTTCTTTTCCTAATATCTATACTTTTCCTAATATCTAACCTGAACGTCCCCTGGTGCAACTTAAGGCTGTTACCTCTTGTCCCATCTACAAGATATTTAACTTCACCTGTAAACACTCAGAAAGGAAAATACATCATCTGTCACCATTGGGGCACAGAGCAGCAGAAGGACCTGGGAGCAGTTTTCATCTTGATCACAAACTGTAGTATGAGGACAAATGATGTCAAGGTGGGAGAAGGAAAAACACCAAAAACTAGTCCTTAATGAGCATCTCTCTCATTCTGGCTACCCAGCCATATTGCAGGTGATCACTGTTCGTGCATAAGAGCATATGCATGCTTTATAGGCATTCACTAAGTCATAGCTGTGTAGGCTTAAAGGTGTTTGCAGGGTCATAGATGAAATAGATCCACTCATTCGTTTACCCCACAGTCATACTTTCAGGTAGATGCTCCTCTAAAGTTACTTGACACCTGAATAAAGGGATGTATGCAGGTCTCAAGCCTGCTCCGGGTCTCACAGCACAGATGTTATAAGTACATACACAAGACACTAAGTATTTGATCCTCCCTTGTCTCGAGATCTGTAAGATGTGAACTGTGAGATTTGTTTTCCTCAGAAATTTGGACCCAAATTGAAAGTAGAGGTCCTGTAAGACTGGTTCTCATACTTTTGATGGTGAAATGTGTCCTTGTTTGAACTCTGTGGCTGTTCAAGCCTGCAAAGGTTTTGTTCATTGTATTAATCTGAGATCTACAAGAGCCTGTCTCTGTATCCTGCCTGCACAGCTCATAGCCCTTCCTAAGAGCTCATTAGGCAATTGAATTTCACATAAGGCCCAACCAAAAGCCTACTGGAGCCAGTGAATGATTGATCCAAGCCCTTAAACTGCAGTGGTACAGGCAAAGAAAATTGTTAAAACTTTTTGCTTTCAACACACCAGGACATTTAATTTCTCTACTTTATGTCTCTTTCTTCTTTTGTCTTTTTTGGAGTTTGAAATATTTAGGCCAATTTCCCCTTTTTAAATCTGTTTGCTCTTCTAAGTGCAGTTACTGCTCAAGGAGAAAATAAGCAGTAGGAAGAAACCAATGCAGAACTGCAAGCGGACAGTGAATGGAACTCTCTTTAACTCATCAAAAGACAGAAGAGGAATAGTGAGCCACAAAAAAATGTCTGAATAATGGTGCTATTAAAAACAACAACAACAAGAAGTCATCATATATTCTGGTTTTGCAATTAAATAGCATCCTTTATCCGATGAGCTCCTTGTGCTTTATACTCTTCAGTTAATTAAACCTTCCTCATGCACATGATATGTAGAATGTGGTAATCTGCAGAAATAGTTTCAAATGGCTGCTGAAGCTGGGAGTGGAAAGCACGCTGTCTTTCCCCAGGAAATAAACACTTTGCTTTGGAAAAATCATCATTTTCTGTATCTTTCTGACAAAATTCCTCCCTGCTCAAACAGAAGAGTTACTGAGGCAATGAGGCATTCATTTAATAGAGCTTAGACAGGGCAGTTTAGGGCAAGAGAACCTGACTTTCTTAAATAGCAGCTGTTAAAGGCGGTGAAAAGATTGTAGCTGGAAGAGGAAAAGAAGCAAAGGTTACACAACTGCTACATTAACTGCCACATCATCCTTCTGTTTTGTCTCCTGTTTGCCTGCTTTTCCTTTTGCCTGTTTTGTTGAACCAGGAACAACAAAAGAGTTTTCTGCTTGGAAGCAAACTTTGTTTAATAAGGGAATTTTAAAATGTTTCTTCTGAAACAACTTACAGTGGCAACACCAGGAATAGTGGGAAATAAATGCTCCTTTAGGTGTATGCCAGCTGTCAGGCCTATACCAAACAACATTCTTAATTAGTGGTAACGAGCTGGCAAACTCCAGAAAGTTCATAACCAAATATATTTTTTATAATTAAGATCGTTTAAAGACAATAGCATATTACAAATGATGATTAACAGGACGATGCAAATGTCAATTAGAAAATATGACTTTCACCATCAGACTTTCTCCTAAAGCACAAATCATTGCACGTGCAATTCCTGTTCAACGCAAGGGAAAAAAATAAAAGGCTAAGAAAGACATGACTGCGCTGGGAAAGTAAAGAGCAGAACTATTCTGCTTCCCACACAGGATTACTGAAAGGGTGGACCAGAAATGAATAAGGAAATGTCATGAAATGTCACACAAAGTGACTGCCATCGTGGTGCTGTTCTCAATGACCAGAAGTCACATGCACTTTCAAGGTATCCCAGTACTGTGGGAGGCAAAAGAGTGGTCTGTGCAACTGTGTCACCATTTGCAAGGCACCTGCAGTGAGATACTGTGGCTTTCACACAGGTAGCTACTGCCCTTTTAGACATCTCAGGATATTCCTCCTAATTTTCAGCTAATCCAATACATCTCACAAGATCAGCACATAGGACGTAGAGTCCATGGCAATGCTATCATCTCCTAGAGTGGCAGCTGGAAGGCAGATAAGAACAAAAGGGAGAATTACATAGGTTGCTCCAAAAGTAATGCCTCTTATTTCTTTCCATGAAAACTAAAACAAAGAGCACAATAACACTATTTGATAGAGCAAATTCTCAGCTACAAAACATGATTTCTCAACATAGTTACCACCATTAGCTGTGTGTTTTCACCAGTGATGAACAAGAGCCTGCATGACGTGCTCGTAAAAATCCGCACCAGCAAAGATGATCACTGTGCTCACATCCACTGCTTGGTCTCCATAAATGCTCAGAAAGCAGTGATGAATGTCAGTGGGTGTAAATTTTTCCACATGGAGCAATGCAATGACACAACTTCTCTTCATAAGCACTGCCATGTCTGACACCATTTTGTCAGACTGCCCATCTGCTGCCATCTGTCACACAGCAACAAAATGTAATAGAAAATTGGCTCAACCAAGGTTCATCCTTTACTGCCATACCACCAACATTCAGCTTTGACGTGATGGGCCAAGATATTAAAATAGAGAGCATGATTTTTGGGACAGCCCTCATACATTAGGTGCCAGGGTCTGGATGTCCAAAAAAAGAGCAAGGAAAAGTTTCTGTCTGTTTTTGCTGGCCCTGCAACATCACACCTTGTCTGGCTCAGTATGGATCTTTCCCATTAGACACTCTCTGAAAGTTTCTTGGGATAGAGGTATAAGGCAAGAATGGAGCTTTGAGTTCAAAAATGGGTTCTGTATTCTGGCTGGCAACTACCTGGTGATTGTGTTCTTAAGATGAAGAAGAAAGGACTATTCTGGAAACTCTGAGCTTGCTAAATCTCAAGAGTTTTTGTCAAAAGGGTGATAGTGAAGGTGGGAGGTCTCAGGTTTCCAAAGGGTTAAATGTACTGATAAAAATCCTCTTCAGTTCTGTCTTCAAATTCTGTTATATTATTTTTACTACTGAATATTTGAAAGCTTTAGACTAATTCTGTGGTGTTCATTTGGAGGTTATTACTTTTTGCCCCTACATTGAAGAGCATGGTAGAAAACTGTCTCTATGGAGTACAGCATGAGCAAAACACTTTGTTAAATACAAAATATCAACCTGCAAAGCCATGGAGAAAGATGTCTCCCATCCATTATGGTGACATTGCTGAAGGCCAAGAGAGAGATGTTTGATTTAGCTCTCTCTGACAGCACTCATTCAAACACTGATTCTCTGCCACACTGCATACAGATCTGGAAGGTAACTGGGAGCTGTGCAAACATGACTTACAGATACACAGGCACAAGCAGATAAGATGGGGGAAAGAAAAAAATAATAGAAAAAAATCATAATCTTGAAAGCTTTGGGCAGATAGAATATTGGGAGAACTGCCATTTGTGCAGCAATAACATTTAGCAGTGATCTGTTGTGAGAGGACAAGGGGAAGTAGTTTCAAGCTAAAATGGGAGAGATTTAGTCTGTATATAAACAAAAAGTGATTTACAATGAGGGTAGTAAAGCACAAGAACAGGTTTCCCAGAGAGGTTGTGGGTGCCCCATCCCTGGTGACACTCGAGGTCAGAATGGATGGGGCTCTGAGCACCTGATCCAGCTGTGGGTGTCCCTCTTACTGCAGGGGAGTTGGACTAGATGATCTTTGAGGATCCCTTCCAACTCAAACAATTCTACAATTCTGCGATTCCGTGAAAACAGGTTCTATGCTCAGCACTAGAAGCTTGTCTTTTATACCATGTCTGGGTAGTTTTGAAGTGGATTTAACCAGGGACTAGGGATACTATAGCTCTTCCTACATGTGCATGTGTGCATTTAGAGAGCTGTGTGTTAGAGCCGTGCCGTCTGAATCCTCTGTCCTGACTCCAAGCTGAGTGGTTTCCTCCTTTGCATTCCTATCTAGGCAACACTTTCAAACTAACATTCAGCATCCTTAAAAAAGTTTAAGGTCTTCCAAATAATTACAAGATAAAAAAGAAATCATTTTTCTTGGTACCTTTACCTTTTTCATTTTCTAAGCCTTTTTGGCATGACATGACTGAGTACTTCCATGCTACTGACCACAGTAAAATACAGTTTTAAGTATATTAGCTTAGGAGCTAGAAGCAGCTTGGCTGCAGAGGAGTTTTGACAAGACATAAAATCTCATCTGTAAAACCTGGCAAATTAGGTCAGGCTTTGAGTTCTCTGCTGGCAAACCCAGACCTTTGTCACACCAACCTGGTCAGCTGTAGGACAGGACAGCTCAAGATTCCAGGCTGATAAGATGGGTTTACAGCCTCAGGCTTGGAAATCGATACATGACCTACACAGGAATACATTTAACTGATGGATAAGCCTTCTCCAGATGTCCAAAAGGAAACAGCAGTTGTATTACAGTATTTAAAATCATAGAATGGCTTGGGTTGGAAAGGACCTTAAAAATCATTTATTTACAAACTCACTGACATGGGCAGGGTTGCCAAACACTAAATCAGGTTGCCCAGGCCTCATCCAACTTGGACTTAAACACCTCTTGGGATGGGGCATCAATAGGCTCAATAGTCTCTAGTTTAGACTCAGTAAGACTTCTGGGTGTATCAGACATTGAAGTGATGGCTGGAGGTACAGTAGCTCTCTGGCTTGATTGCAAATTAGTACAATTAAATTTTGCTCACTGACAGCTCCCAAACTTTGCAGTAAGAGAGAAGAACTGACCATTCCTGAGCTCCTTATCTTTACAGCCTCTCCTTATCTTTACAGCCTCTCCTCATGTGCCTGGATATATTATACATGCTTACATGCCAAGTTTACATTGGAGAGCTGCTTCAGAGATAGTCAGTCTCACCACACCCTGGACCTGAACAGTCTGTTTTTTTCTGGAACAAGATATTTTACAATCACTTCAGCAGAGCCTACCTAAATAAATTAGCCTTTCTGAGAAGCAGCTAACTGTTGACTCAAGAACAGCTTGGCATCTGCATCACTTTCTGTGTGCGGGTGCCCCAGCCCTTTTGACACTGACTCAGGGCTCTTCCTAGTGGGATTCTTGATTCTTTGTGCAGTGTCATGAAACCATAGGATAAAACCATAGAATATAACCTAATGACATATAGGGAATTACAAAGCCCAGACCAGGCTGAAGGAACTCAAGATGAAGTGTCATCACCCTTCTCTAATGAGAATTTACAATCAGTTTTCTTTTGTACATTAATTTAGGTTGGCAGCTGGCATAGATGCATTTGAGTTGTCATTTTGACTAATCACAGGAAATCATCAGATGGAAGCAGTGTTGTTACATACCTGTGCTTTCTGAAACTTATGTGCAAAATAGCCTTTATGAGAAGAGAAGATGTTTTCGCATTGGCTAGGGGTGACAGCTGCATGGCTAGTACCTTCCATATGGAAATGCAATGATGACTGGTTTGAATGGTGCCTTTTGAGGCATTTTGCTAGCTGGAACAGCTCCCCAGCCTGTACAGTACCCAAGGAACAGCAGGAGCTGAATCACATTTTGGCTTTATGTACGCGGTCCAGGAGGAGAGTAAAGAAATTAAAAAGCTGATATTCTGGCTGCAAAGATGTGGCAAAGCCACCGGTCAATAAGCTCCCCGGAACAAATGGCTGCAATATTTTCTTGTATACATCAGAAGGTTGGTTCTTGCTGTCAGTATCCAGCTCTTCTGCTTTTGTTGTTGCTGCCTTGGTATAAATGAGGTTTGGAGAAGAACCTCTGAATATTTTTTTTTTAATTTATTTTTTCAGTTTTTAACTTCTTTGTTTAAGTTTCTGCTGCCACAAACCATCATACACTGGTGCAAGATTAAATGAGCGATTCCAAAATGCAGTTTAACTTGGTCACAAGCCAAAAAGACAAGGGAAAGTAGAGCCAAAAAAAACCTTGAATATGTCTGGGAGAAATGGCCATTCTTTTTTCAGAACTGCACTCAGTAATCCTATCATTATTAAAACAAACTGCAATGTCATAACATGGACATTGACGTTATTCATACATAGTTTCATAAAAAAGACAGAAAGTGTAGCTTATGGTTCCTATTAAATAGATAGGAAATTTAACTGCCTCAGTAACAGTTGGAAAGTTGAGATAAAGTCAAAGTCCCATGTTTTATATTAGCAAATTACTAGTAGGCTTGTGTACACCATTGTACAATTAGTGACAAATACAGTGCCTGTGACATATTTAGTGCACAGAGAATAGAAATGGTCTGTGAGATATATAGTGAGTGGGTAATGACTGTAAGTGATGGCCTGTTTGTACATCTGAAGAAAGCAAAGAAAGCAATTAGCTCTTTCCATAAACTCTCCATCACCAATGGGCTGTCAGCATCTGCTACTTGCTTGGGACAGAGGAGGGAAGAGGATAAAGACATTGAAAAGTGTGAAGGCAGGAGAGCAGAGCCTGTTCCAGACACCCAGGCTGGTGTCTAGTGTCTGGAGAATAGGAGGCTCAGAGGAGACATTATTATTATTCTCTACGGCTCTCTGAAAAGTCAGCCTCTTCTCCAGGTAACTGGTGATAGGATGAGAGGTGATGGCCTTCAGTTGCACCAGGGATGGTGGGGGAGGGGGAGGTGTTCAGGTTGAATATTAGGAAAATTTCTTCTCAGAAAGAGTGGTGAGGCATTGGCACAGGATGCCCATGGAGGTGGTAGCATCATCATCCCTGGAAGCATTCAAGAAGAGGGTGGATGTGGCACTGAGAAATGTGGTTTAGTGGGCATGGTTGGGATGAACTGATGGTTGGACTAAGTGATCTTAGTGGTCTTTTCCAACCTTAATGATTCTATGATTGTATGATAGAGAGCCTTCCTCTCTGCCAGACCTTTCACCAGAAGATTAGTATGTCTGATCAGCATGTCTTGCCCTGGGCAATCTCATTTCTGCACCTTTTTCCCTATTGGCTCTACTCGTGCCAAATCTTAAATAATTTACTGGTAACAGCAGTTCAATTATAAAGAGTTGTTTACCCTTCTCCTCCCTTCCTGCTCCAAAAATAAGGAGGAAGAGGAAAACAACAACAACAACAACAAAAAACATAACATATGAGAAGAAAAACAAAGGGAGAAAAAAGTATATTAGAGAAGAAACAGAAAAAAGCAAAGAACAGATCTTTTGTACACAAGTAACTAGGCACTATGTATGATTCTGCTCTATTAGGTACTTACAGTGTATGTGGAATATGTTCAAGGGGAAGGAAAAAGGTGATTTGTAGAAATAGGCAGCTTCTCTATGAGGAATAACTGAGATCAGCAACCATCAAGCCACAAGTTTAGAGGAAACAGTTTAAGGAGGAAGTATGGGAGAGGTCTATAAAATCATGAGTCACAATGAGCTGCAGACGAGAGAAGAATTGCTCCCTGTCCCTGTCTGTCAGCAGCTGGGGGGTTTCCAATAAACAAGTTGGAAGCTTCAGGCCAAATCAAATCAAAGCAAAATGGTTCAGACACTGCGGTCAATCATAGGACTCATCGCTGCTGTCACCTCCCTTCTAACTTTACTTTTTAATTCTTCCCCACAGTCCAGACAATATTATTTTCTCTTTCAGCTCCATCTGCCTGCTTACCTCGGAAATCTTCTCTACAATGTTTTCCTCCTGCAGCATCCATTTTGAGTGCTCAGTCTCATTACCATAATTATCTGGGCTCAGTGTTTGCTTTTACTCTTCTATTAGTTGGCATTAGTGTATGAGGTAGTATCACTGAAAAATTTCCCTTTCAACCAGCGTACAGTTTTTACAACACCTGTAAACAATGAGTTGTTTGCGCCATTCTATGCACATTGCAAATGCAGAAGATACTGGCCTGAATCATGGGAGCTAACAGAGGTTTGATACCACGTTCCCCTTCTGCTCACCTTGGAGGGAAACTGCAGTCTGAGTTTATTCTGAATGGAGCTCCTCTGCAGGGCATGAGGTGCTGAATGGGGATTCAGGTATTTCGAGTATGCTATCTGTCATCTCACTCTCTTGTCTCAGAGTATATCAGTATCTTTCTCAGGGTCACTGGAATGCAATCACAACCTATAAATACTGCAAAAGTGCATTTCTCCCTTGGCATATGAAGGGCCAACACTGTAGAAACTCTGGAGGCTGGAAGTGAGGAGGAACAGGCGCTGCAGCAAGACTGGCATGAGAATGTACGGGAGGGATTTGCAGATTTTCACACTGTTCTTGCTCAAAACAGCATGAAAAACAACCTCCTTTAATCTCAGGTAAAGAGAAAGCTGGCTGACAACTTCACAGAGAAATGCAAAATGCTGAAGGATATTGTGGAAATAAATGATACATTTGACCTCCAGTCAAACAGAAAAGAGAGAATGAGCTGCAGATAAGAGAGCAGCAGGTAGAAGGGAATGTAAAATATGAGGGGAAAACAGAGGACCAGGGTAAAAACAAACAGTAAAAATGCCTTCTTTCTTCTGTGGCGTTTATTTCTGATTGGTTCGTTTAATTTTTTTTTCTTTTTTTTTGAGGAGGTTGTACATGTTTTAGATCTGAGGAGCTTTGTTTGTTTTTGTGTTGCTTCAATTTTCATTGTTTTGTGTGTGTGTGTGGTCCCAGGGTAGTTTGGTTGGCTTTCTGTTGTTTCTTTTTTCTGTTTTGTTTGTATCAGGGAAGAAAACTTCTGCAAATTGGGAGGTGAACAGCTTTTTGAAGTACCTAGCTCTTACTTGGAGAAAGGGGAATTCCATAGGTTTTCAAACAATGTGTATCAAATTAAACAAAGCTACTGCAGATTACAGCAACCCAGCTCCTTCATATACCTCAACATCTGTGCATGGAGTCCTTTAAAATCCAAAGCATACTACTTTTCTTAGTCAGAATATTTTCATCTCTGCCACTCTCCATTCTAAGCTCCACCCATCTGCTACCAAGTAAATTTCCCTGCTCTTTTGGCAGGAAATGGGAAATGATCACAGAATTACACAACCAATCATAGGAGTTGGAAGAGACCTCTGTAGATCATTGAATCCACCCCCCCCCCCCCCCCCCCCCACTGCTAAAGCAGGTTTCCAACATCAGGTCACACAGGTAAGCACCCAGACAGGTCTTGAATATCTCCAGAGAAGGACACTCCACAATGGTATCTGTTAACTTTTACAAACATGCTGGAAAAAAAATAATGATAAGAAATAAGAAAGATTAGCTCTTTGATTTCCCTTCTTTATGCAAGAACTGCTTATTCTTTGCACTTCCAATCTCAACACTTTGTTGGATTTCTACTAGACCAACAGGTAGAGATGGCACACAAATCCCCGATGATGTGGTCGGTCCAGGCTAAGTCCAGGTCTGGAAGTTGCCAGTTTTAAGAATGAGTTTGCTACAAAGACTCTGTTCAGATGAAGGTCTGAGCAGGAACTGGAGGTTCCCCTCCCACATACAAGATGCTGCTGATAAGACGAGGCCTGCATCTTGCTCAGGAGAACACCTCACTGCCTTCCACTGCAGGTACAGTAGGCTCTTTATCTTCTAATTTGAGAAAGAAAAGAGTACAATCCAATTATTTTCCCTTATCACACATGTTTGCCCAATTTTGTCTGTGGTGACCTTCATTCCATCAATAAACATGCTAGCTCATTGCAGAAATTACAGGACAAAATGGCCTCATAGGGGTTTTGCAAGAGTTCAGCAAGGTGACTCTAATTGTCCCCTCTGGCCTTTGTGTTTGTACTTCTTTGAATATTTGTCCCTATACTCACAGGCAAACAGAAATGGGTTTAGAAACGGGAGGTTCCTACATTCTGTTCAGGTCACAGACCAGCAATTCAGCCCTTTCTCAATATCTATTATTTACGTGATGGTAGAACCATATATAATCTAATTTTAGAATGGAAAGATAAAGCCATGCTGGAGTCGTTCGCCGGTTTATTTATCCTATTAGCTTTTTTCCAGCTCTCTATGCTTAAGTCTGCCAGGCAGTTCCAGAGAACTAAAGCCCAGTGGAGCTAAGACTCTTCTCTCAGAAATTTAAGTAATTCTCTTGCTCTTTTTTTTCACTTTTCAGTAAAAATTAAAGGAAGAAAAGTCCCTTTATTACAGCCCCATCACCTGCTGAATACTGGACTCATTATTCCCTGACCTAGTGATTTATATTGTGATTCTTTGTGGGAAGAAAATGCAACAAGGTCTCAAAGTTGGGACTGAAATCAAGAGTGCATTGTAATAGGTTGAGCAAACAGTACCCTAGATGATAGAAAACTGCAGGCAAGAAGAAGGGAGATATCAGACTCATGTGAAATATTCCAATTTATATTCTCATTATTTTGACAGAACAAAATCTGTAAGGTTTTATTTGAGGTGGGTTTGTGTTCTCAGAAGTCCCTTTGAAGAAACAGACAAAGCCCAGCACTCCATGCACACACTGGTGGAATTGCCAGCTGTATATGTCAACTTATATAGATGTATATATGAGACTTATCAAGTATTTTAAGCAAGTTTTAAGAAGATCCTCAACTTGCACTTGGATACTTCTTAGAGATGAATGTTTTCCAAAGACTGTTTCACCCGAAGGATTAATCTGAAGACCATAGAATCAGAATTTTTTGAGTTGAAAGAGAGCTTTAAAGGCCATCTAGTCCAACTCTCCTGCAATGAAAAGGACACCTACAGCTATCTCAGAGCCCCACCCAGCCTAGTATTGAATATTCTGAGCATCCACCATGTCTCTGAGAAACCTGTTCCAGTGCTTTACTACCCTTAATGTAAAAGGCTTTGTCCTTATATCCAGTATTTTACTCTCCTCTTTTAGTTTGACAGGTCATTCTAGATTGGTCATTCTTTCAAGAAGGATCTTTAAATCTATTGCAAACTCAGCAATGTAGATTTTGGCATTCATCCTCCAGGCTATCCCATGGGTGGTTATCACGGAACATCAGACCATCTTTTGAAGAAAGATAAATAGCCAAGAATTAACCTTGGGGTTCTTTTGAAAATCAACTAGTTTTCTTTAAAATCCTTCTCTAAGACATCCAGAGGCTATGGACCTGGTGTTCTCTTTGTAAACGGGGATCTCTTCCATGTTCATGTGGGGGATAGCTAAGCAGCCAAAAGACCAAAAGGGCCCTCAGAGAAGCTTTCCCCCTTCATCGCAGCAGATCAGTTCAAATCACAGTCAGCAGTTGAAAGAGGACTTAAAGTGAGAAGGGAAACACGTCCTCTTAGTGCCCACCACTGCCAAGCTCTTCTGCACGTTGTGTAAGCCAAAGCTGGTGTGACTTCAAAGTCTGAAGACTGTCCTGAGGTATAATGCATTTATCAGGGGTTTCATTGGATAAGTCCCTTCTATCTCAACTCTTCAGGAGTTTTCTTGGCACCAGATAATAGTAGAACAAACCACATCTTGTCTATGCATGTTCAGTTAAAATCAAATGAATTAACTTCTTTTAATTAAGATAGTTCTTACTCTGCCAGCTGCCTCTGGATTTTTACATCCTGCAAACCCCAACTGCAATGCATAGTGCAGTTCCAAGTATATAAAGAAAGTTAAAGTTTGCTGCTGAAAAAATCTCTGTGGAAATAAGTCTTGTATTTTTCTAGCACTGTTTCTCCAAGATGACTGCTGGTAAATTTTATGGGAAATATTTGTCTTTGTTTTCTGCTTCTTTAAAAAGAAATTTTTAGTTGTTTCCACATCCTTTCATCCTTAGGCAATCTTATGGTAAGCAAAACAGCAAAGTTCAGACTCAGTTGGAGGCCACTCCAGAGAAGCACTTAGCTGTGTGAAATGTCCTACTGACTTCCAGAGGGACTGCTCAAACACTTCAACTTGTGCTTAAGTGCTTTGCAGCAGGAGAGCTCCTGATCTCTCCGGAAATGTGACCTCAGGGATGTATCTTGGATGGGTGATAATTTTGCTCCTGAAGAGGCAGAATGCAGAGCAGAGCATCGTCTCATGTACTCGTTGGCATGCAGCTCTGAGAGGTGACTGCTGTGAGTGACACCAGAGGTGATTGTGCCCCACAGGAGACTGCAGAAGGGAGGGGAGAACAGTGACTCTGCTGCCCTGCTTCGAAGTCCAGGATGTCTTTACAAAGAAGAAGATTGAGATGACAGACCACATCGCAAGGTACAGCTGGTGAGGTACAGACACGTGGTCTTCTTCTCTGACTCTTCTTCACAAAAGGGCAGAGAGCACCAAATGTGTGCAAAGCACAAATCTCTGCAGCTGTTTGCAGGGGTGTCAAAGTCCTCCGGCAGATATGGTTGTCACACCGTGAGCTGCAAAGCAGTGGTCAGAGGTTGCTGCACACAACTGCCTGGGATCTCTCAGACTTAGGAATGTTGGTGTGGTTTTGTTATGTAACCGCAGCTTTTTTATGCAACTGTTCCTCCAGTGCTGCCCTGCTTTATCCGATTATTATGGAGGATGACAAACCACTGTTATTTTTAACAGCTGGATCAAGGCTCAGTGATCTCAAAAGGATATCCAGAAGCAGCTGCTTCCATGAGGCTACCCAGACAGTGGTGACTGCTGCAAAAGATGTTTGCCTCTCTTTTGGAAACTCTGAACCTAGCACTGTTGTTGCCTTGCACTTTCTAATGACAGGCCACGATCTTATTTTCCCCTAAAAGTTGTAAGCTGCCTCTTGACATTCACCCAGGAACACAACAGCTTTCCATGAGGTATCTTTCTATAGCATCAACAAAAATTTAAAAAGTAATAATAATCTAGTACATTTGGAAGGGACTGTCTCAGTCTATAGTCTGATTTTTGTATGGAGACATCTATCCTGAAGCAACTGTTGATAAAAGCAATTCACGCACAGCTCAATATCAGCATCATTTAACCACTGGGGGAAGGGGGAGGTGGAGGAGAAAGAAGGGGGAGGGAGGAGGAGAGAGAGGGAGGGGAAGCAGGAGGGGAGGGGGAGAGGGAAGGGGGAAGGGGGGATGGGGAAGGGGAAAGGGAGTAGGGAAGGGGAAAGGGAGTAGGGAAGGGGAAGGGGAGGGGGAAGAAAAGGGGAAAAGGAAGGGGGAGCGGAGGGGAGGGGAGGGGTGGGGAGGGGAGGGCAGAGATATTTTCTCCTATTTTTATCCAGAAATAGAGGTACAATGCCTGGAAGTGACTGGTATGACTTATATGAGGGATATATTAATACACTTCAGTGTTAGATGATGATGAACTTGATGTTAATTGAATTTTGTAGTCACAGATTGTTTCAGGAGCAGAATCATCTAAAAGTTCTGGTCTGCATCAATATGATATTCACAAATAAACATTGATGTGGAATTTAAACTCCTACTTAAACTCCTACTAAAATGAAATTAGAAGAGTAACATCTGTGTTATTCAAAGCCTAGATCTGACTTCACAGAGAGAGAAAGAAAAGGGAGACAAAGACATGGAGCAATAGAACCGTTGGCTGAGATATGGAGCTCTTCAGCCTCTGAGAAGGTCTGGGGGTACTTTATAGTGGCCTTCCAGTACCTGAAGGGGGCCTTCAGGAAAGCTGGTGAGGGACTTTTTATAAGGGCATATAGTGACAGGACATGGGGAAATAGCTTTAAACTGGAAGAGGGTAGATTTGGACTAGATAGTAGGAAGAAATCTTTACTGTGAGACTGATGACACTGGAATAGGTTGCCCAGTGAGGCTGTGGATGCCCACTCCCTGGATCCATTCAAGGCCAGGCTGGATGAAGCTTTGAGCAACCTGGTCTAGAGGAAGGTGGCCCCGACTATAACAGGGGGGCTGGAACTCGGTGATCTTGGAGATCCTTTCCAACCCAAACCATGCTATGATTCTTTGATTCTATGAATCCGATGCTGCATCCTGAAAATCTGCCAAGGAAAAAAGCAAATAATACAGTCACAACTACTGTGTAATTCAGATAGGAAAGCTCCTTTATATATATATATATTTATATTTTATCACAACCAACTCCGAAATACTACACATGAGGGAGTCACAGAATAACCTGCAAGACTGCAGGACCATACTTGGATGACATGAACGTAATTTATTTTTATTCTCCTAGGCAGTGAAGACAAAGAACACGACTGGTCATAAAATATGAGACTCCAAGAGAAGTGTTTGTATTTGGTGTATAAAGTGCTTGCAAAATGCAATTCTTCAAGGATATTACATTGTAAAGAGAATGAAGGTCAGCATCAGCAGATATTAACATCTTCTGCTAGAAAAGGAACAATTACGCAACCTAAGTTGTAAAGATCCTAAAAAGAAAATACTAGAAAAATTGTTTGTCAGTGAGAGTTATTTCACTGAAGACAGAACTACTAATGAGATAGGCAACTGGTCTATCCTTTCTTGTGGAGCTGTATCCTACATTCAAAAGAGCCTGGCAATATTTTATATTTTCAAGATTTTTTTTTCTCCTCAATTTATATTAAAAACATTAAAAAATACACCTCTCCAAATAGATTTGGAATTGAAACCATGTTATGATCCTCATTTTCTTTAAACGAAGTAGCATTTAACCCACTGAATTGTATATTAATGAGTTAGCCCTTGACAAGCAGTACAGTCAAAAAATTGGAGAGGAAGAAAAAAAAAAAAAGGAGAGAGAAAGAAAGATATTTCCTGAGAAATACTCAGAAATACCTAGTGGACCACAGTTAGAAGGTCTTTTTATTTGCTGTCACTGACCTGGCAAGAGTCAATTCATCCTATATCATCCTGTTAGGGAACTTTTCATCACTTGATTGATTGATTGATTGATTGATTGACTGATTGCAGCACTTTATTTTTAAGTAATTCTTTCCTCCAATTCAAAAAACCTTTATTTTACAAACTCAGATTTTATATATGCACATCAGTCTCCCAGTGAAGGTCAGGAAACCTCAGGCAGAAGGAATGAGAGTAAGGACCCCAAGTTAAATATGCTATAGAACTCAGTGTTTTTGGTTGTGTGAGGACTGTAAACTAATTGGGATTGCTCATACTCTCCATCATGAGGAATTACAGAATTTATAAGGTTGGATAAGACCATCCAGTCAACCCTCTCCACCAATACTGCCCACTAAACCTTATCCCTCAGTGCAACATCTACATATTTCTTGAACACCTCCAGGGATGTTGCATTCATCATCTCCCTGGGCAGCCTGTTCCACTCTTTCTGAAAAGAAATTTTTCCTAATATCCAATCCAAACCTCCCCTGGTGCAACTTAAGGTTGTTATCTCTCATCCTAGCACTTGCTACCTGGGAGAAAAGGCTAATATCCATGTCAAGACAACCTTCTTGGAGGGAGTGGTAGAGACTGATAAGGTCTCCCCTAAGCCTCCTCTTCTCCCAACTGAACAATCCAAGTTTCCTCAGTCATTCCTCCTAAGACTTGTGCTCCAGACCCTTCACAGCTTCATTGTCCTTTCTGGATACAGTCCAGAGCCTGAAAAGTAATGGTTGGGAAAACTGGAGAATGAGTGAGTCAGTAGTATCATAAGCTCCCTCTTAGACCTTACAGTAAGTTATCTTGTCTTCCTTAGTCCAAGCATCTTGCAATAACACCATGAAATTACCTCTGTCCTGCTACCCACATACCTGCTATTGGTCTCAGGGAACTACGTACTCACATGCTGTGAGGATCTGGACCTTTCTGAAATAAATCTTATTACCACTCACACAAGTAAAATCTTGTTCAGACAATTATGCAGGAAGCTTGTAAAGATGGCCATCACATGTGCTTAGTGCAAGCCTGGCTAAAGTCGGGTGGTACAAGTAACACTTTTTATCTGGACTTCATCCAAAGTGTAAATACATACAGTGTTTGCATAGGATGGGCACAAGTATTGGAGTGGCAGTCCACAGCATCTTTGAGATTCCCCATAATCTGAGGGTGGAGGTGTGAGTGCCAGAAATACCACAAGGGGCCAACCTTGGCCCCTCTTCTTGGATTTGCGTCTTGCCAGGCGAGTTGATGGTGTAAGTCAGACTGGAGGTGCTCCGCTGGTGCTGGGGAGACCTGTGCTGCTCTGGGGCACAATGCTCAATGTATACATAGACTTAGTTTTCAAGTTGAGGACACTCTTTCTCTGTGGGCTCTGGCTGTGCTCGCAGCATACTGGTGTATTTACCTTGTCTGTTTAGGCTTTCTGTATAACCAATAAATAGTGGAAGTTTCCTCCAGGGCAAATTTCAGAGGAGGAATTTAACAGGACTGTGCTGGTGACTTTCCTCACTCTTTAATCTGGATAAAACCTCCGGCTACTTTTTTCAGGCTCCCACTGCTTCCAGCTTAATGTAGCTCTGCTTCGTGCATCATGAAAGCTGAAGTGGTGATATTGCTCTGTCTCAGAGCAGTGTCTACTTTATTAATGTTTTGGAGACACAGACACTATGGTAACAAGCACCACAGACAGTGCCTAAACAGGATTTTATATCGCCAGAGACGCTGTCTGTGAACAGCTTGACACATCTGCTCATCAACAGCAACCTGATCCTCTGTCAGCCCACAGGAAAGCTCAGCTGAGATGCAGCTGAATCAGACAACACAGTGGTGTCAAGATTTCAGAGGTAAGAAAGGCAGAGCCATCTGACATGCAAGTGAGAGTGAGAAAATACCTGGAGGTTTCGGAAGGCAGCAATATTTATCAGGAGTGTGAAGTTATCAGTTCTGAGCAAAGCACTGGGAAAAGCAGAATTGCATATAACACGTAAGCAGGAAGAAAGGCATACTTCAAACCAAGAGGGTTAATGCTCTCCTAATCCTGGCACTCATTATGGCATTTTGAAATATTGGCAACTTCAGGTGGTTGCATTTTCCCAAGAAGCAAAAAACCCTGACTACTTTCAGACAACATTAAGTAGGCCAGGAAGAATTGAAAAAATCAAATTAAGCCTTGGAATAAGCTATCTGACGCTAGCAGGACTGCCTGGAATTGAATGCAACTGCTGAAATCTCTCTGGTTCACATAGCCATAAAATGGTACATTGTTTTCTTTCTTAGTATGTTCCACCAACTTTAAGTCGTACATTTTCTAGCAGCAAATGGAAGGTCTCAAAACTGTCAGAATACCCTTTAATTTAATTCCAGCAATGAAAGCAAAAGAGAGACAATGAAAAAAGAAAGTGAAGAAACTGAAAAGAAATAAAGAGCAAAGGTACATAAAAAATGGAAATTAAGAGAGGAGAGAGAGAATATTTCCAAGATTAAAAGAAGCGGAAAAGCAGTTAATGGAATACACTTAGGCAAGATGCAAAGACCATGACCCATCATTTCACAAATGAAAAGGTACTTGAAGCTGCAGTTTTTGCTGGTTGTAGGAGAAGACACTGTGCAATTATGAATGCAATTTGATTTTTAAATTAAAAACCTGATAAACAGATATGGAGGAAAACATTCCTATTTCAAATATTCACACTGAAGAGATCTATTCCACAAAAAGCAAGTGTTCACATATGGAGTGAATGAAGTTTAGAGATTTGGGCTGGCAAAAAAAGATCAGTAGAACCAGAAAAATGAAGCTGAGATGGAAAAGGAAGCAGAACTACATGGTTAGCTTTACCATCCACATATTATCAATGATGGCATATGGACAATGCAGTAATGTGGTTTCACTTTGTGTGGTCCCAAAGGAAACCAGATTCCCTGGGTGCAGATGCATGCTGTAGCGCACTCAGCTGGGCTCCACCTGTGCAGCCCTAGAGGTTCAATGGCTGCATTTAGTGGTGTTCTGATCATTAGATTGGAAGAGCAGCTACAATTTCTTTTTTTAAGTATTGCCAGATCTCAGATTGGGTAATTTTGGTGAATATATTTTAATAATGGAATATTTTCATTTTGAAAACTTCTGATAAGCTCTTAATATGTAGTCATGGGACACTGGCAGTAAAGACAATTTCATACGAATACACTTTAAATTTGATTGAAAATCAGTATTTCTAAACCATGTAATCATTTTATTAACATCCTCAAAATGATAAGAATGTATCAATCCAGTAAGTGATATATACAATAGGTACCAAGGTGATAACACATAAAACTGTTTCAATTACTAGCTCTAATGGGCTTTCCATCTCGCACCAGCTATTCTTAAAGACAGAAAGAATAGAAATTGATATGAAACACTGCAATGAAGGATAGGAGGGCCTGGATAGAGAGATACATAGAATGCATCTACGAGATGAAAGAATTCTGACTGCTTGGAGTTTGATGATTATCATAGAATGGCTCTTGTGAATACTCTCATATTCACCTAGACTGAAAAAAATAGTTTTACTAAGGAAACTAAACAAGATATGGAGCTACCCTGCACTCCTTCTTTAGACAAAGGAAAGAATAATGTGTTTCTTAAAGACAGTTCAGCAAACTGAAGTTCGCAGTTGCCCTCTGGGTGTACCTATTCCTTTCTCACTGGGGAGACAGCTTGGAACAAAAGGACCAGAAAATACTGAATAAATCTGAACTTTGAGCAGGAAGAGACAAGCTCCTTTTCTACTGTTTCTTCAAATTCTGTGTGTTCCCTCAATGTTGGGTCATGTCGAGTGAGAAGTCTGACATATCGAATGAGTTGGCAATCAAGGTTTGTGTGGATAACTTTTTATCGTATATATGCTGTTATCATGTAACAGCAGGAATTCTCAAGATAAATAAGGATATATTTGTGGGCGGAAGAGCCCTGGAAAGGTATAGATTGACCCTTGGGCAACTTCTAATTGGGATGAACCTATTCCTCTTTGTTTTTCTTCTCGAAGATCCCACACTTCTATGTTCTGTAATTAAACAATAACCCTTACTTTTGGGGGTTTTGCTATGTCATTATTTGGCCATGGCATAACTGGAATGCATAATCCACTACAGTCAATTATTTCTTCGTACAGCCCCAAAACAAAGGATGCTTTGTGGTCATGATAAAAAGGACAGACCTGGATACTTTCTGAGATCTGAGTCACTCAGCTCCCATATAAACTGACAGGATGTGCATGCTTAATGTTTTGAAAAGCTGGGGTAAGAGGTAGGAGTGAAAGCTGACCTATTCTCTATTCCATTTTGTCATTCCTATCTCTGTTTCTTCCTGTTTTGTTTGTAATTCCTCATGTTTTGTTCTAAGAGAATATGGTGAAACAAGTATTTTTCTTAGTCACTTAAAAAGGAATTTGTTTCCTTGACCAAAAAAAAATTCCACAAAACCTCAAAACCAACTCCAGCTGGACAAATTCCAGGAAATTCTAATTATTGTTGGATTTCCAATTAACATTTTCAGATGTAGAGAAAGGATTAGAATAAACATGTGCTCTTCATTGCACATGATGAAAAAGATCATTCCAACAGCTAGGATCATAGGAAGATTAACAAAATCTGTTTTTCAGACTACTGTTAGCTCTAACTAGTTAGATTTATATTCAGTGCAGTCTTGTGAGATACAGAAACATTATCATCCCTGCTTCACAGTTCAAGAAATGAGTTACAGCAGAGACTAAGTGAAGGATGAGGAACTGTATTCAAAGACTAATTATCAATGGTGGCAAATTAAAATAAAGAATTGAATGGGTTTCTGCAAGAATCCATCCAGTCCTGTTAAAATACTGCATTTCATTACTTGGAAAAAGGAGAATAGAATGATCTTATTGAATTAATTGATTACATAAAACTGGGAAATATTTTCCAGCATTTTGGAGATTAGAATAAGGATTCAAAAGATCTCAGAAAGTTGATAGGGAATGTGAAAGAATGGAACACAACACTGCAAAGACAAGAGCAAAGTTCCAAAGACAAGCACTCACACTCTGGATTTTCCATACTTCTGGAGCACAACAGTCCTTAGCCTGAAAAGAAATCTCTCCTTTAGGTATTAAGAAATCTCCAAGGATCCCATAAGTTCTTATTCTACATTAAAGATGATTTCTTTAGATCTACCTGTCAGTACCTACCATGTACCTGTGTACCTATGTATTTACAAAGAGTGTATAGCCCCTAGATTTCTCCCTTAAGGAAGAGAGGCTGCACCTCATCACAGGGAGAGATGTGTTACAAACCTCTTCATGTCCATGTAGAAGCAGTAGCAATAGGGAAGCAGGACATTGAAATGCACAGTACATACCTTTCTCTATGCTACTGGAATCTTCTGCTTCTTACCAACTGCTTTAAGAAAAGTTTCTAGCTATTGTGTTTTTCTTCAAAAGTCTCAGAAATGTAAGATGAGACAACAAGCTGTGATATGGGTGTCTAGAACAGCAGGTCTGCTCAGCCCCAGTGACCTCCATGAAGAACTACCTTAGATGGCTTTTAACTGTCATAGAAATTACTAGTTTCAGTGTTGTTCTAGTTACCATTTAAAGACTAAATACATGAGGAAAACATGTTTTTTCTGTATTTTTGTGATGGTATCCTGTTTTGAAATACTCCCTGCATTATATCCTATATTCAAAATGTTGCAAGTCCTCAGGCAGGGAAAGTCCGGTTCAGTGAATCCAAAGTCTCTCAGTAACTATTTACAATTAAACTTTTCCACTGTACTAATGAAGAAGGTTTGGATGTGAATAGAAATGGGTGAGATACTACTTGTTAGAAGCAGGATACTGGCTGCAGAATGGAATACAATTCTCCACTCAAAGCAGACCTCATTTTGACAAAGTTGTTTTTCACTTTGTCATAATCATTTCTGTCTTTCAGCCTCCATTTCTTCTCCTTGTTTTCACTGTACAGTTAAGGAGCACAGTAAAAAAACATTATATATTACTTTTCCTTGATGTTTTCAAAGTTAAAAAAAGAATCTGCATATTTTCAAGTGACACTTTGCTGTGACTAAAAGATTTGTCATCTGGTGGGTATTCTAATTAGAAATCTTAACTACCATTAAGATTTACCTGCCAATGTATTCTGTCGTTCAAAAAAAGATTACATTGTTTATGTGGGGAATCTCACAGCTTTATGGGTTTACAGACACTGGAAATGAGAGTAAAATGTCACAGTTCACTGCTCAGAATTTCACTAGCTGCAGCACCTTCTTGTCTTTGTCACTCATATCTTTGTACAGGACTGTGAAGACTACAAAGCCTTCCAGACATTCTAAAAAGAGAAAATGGGAAGAAAGCAGTACCAAAAAAAGCAAACTATCTGAATTTCTGAGAGGAGAGAGGAGACTCCTGTGGAGATTGCAGGCACGGTCACGCTACCTTACTATTAAGTTGAGGCAATATCCCAGAACCAATGAAAACAACCACACAAAGTTCACATTGAAGGAAGTAAAGTAGGTGGCCTCAGAGCATGGATTACACACAGTACTGTTTGCACATGGATACTTCTATACTTCAAGGAAAGACTGCCAACTCCAACCTTTTGGGTTTTTGCCCAGATGGATTCAATCCCAAGCCACCAAGGAACTGAGGCTAACCAAACACAAGGAGATAAAATGTTCAATGCAAGGAGTTAGTGAGGCTTTGTTACTAAATCCAGAGCTAAGTATACAAGGCTAAAAATACAGAAGCTATACGTTTCTTCATAGTATGCCACGATGAAGTTTAATTACCCTGTGGAAGACAAATGACTCCTAGGTTGTTGTAGTTCAGGAAAAGTTGAATGTTGAAGATGGGGATCTAGAAAACTAGCTTCAAGAGTGCTTAAGTCAGCCAGTAGAGCACCATCTGTGTCACAGCTCTCCAAACCAAGGTGCTTAACACAAGGCACTGGAGAGAAAGTTTCAGAGACCAACACTGCCAAAAAATCTCTGCAGCCACTGGGCACATTTTTCTTAAAACACAGGAGAAAGTAAAGTTGTTCTTTCTTTACCCGATAGCCTACAAAATGTGAAACTCAGCTATGAGACTGAAATTCTGAGTTTAAGACTAGCAGTCTAGTTGAACACTCTCATTTGTCTACAGAAAATTAGAGGGATGAGAAAGTGAACTGATAGTGTTCTGCGCCAAAAGACAATCTGGACCCAGTATCTCCTTCACACCCCTGTTATTATGATGCATCTATTTAGACTATTGATGTCTTGGTGATATTGGCATACATTAAATACAGCATTCTATTGACTTTGTGTGGATGTGCAAGACAGAACTGCAGATCTAGATGTCCCAAGCTCCCGTTATAGTTTATAGAAGATAAATAAATCATAGGTATTATTTACCTCAGTTTCAGTTGGATGCATAGTGCAGATTTGCTAAATTATACCCTGGCAAGACCTCCTTCTCCACATCAACTAAGAATGATCCTAAAGAGCTGTGACGGTTGTATTTATATGTGTACCCACAATATCTCAAAGACATCTAAGCTTTACTACTGTTTCAAAAGTAAAATAATAGAATGGCTCAGGTTGGAAAAGACCTTCAAGATAATGTAGCTCCAACCCCCTGCTATAGGCAGAGACGCCTTGCTCTAGACCAGGTTGCTCAAAGCCTGGCCTTGAATCAGCTTCCAGAAAGGGGGCATTTACAACCTCGCTGGACAACATTTTCAAGTGTCTCACCACCCTCAGAGTAAAGAATTTCTTCCTAATATCTAGTCTAACTCTACCCTCTTCCAGTTTAAAGCCATTTCCCCTTGTTCTTCCTCCCATGGGTCAATTAGAGAATAAAATTAGGGCCTGTTTACAATAGTTAGGCCTTTTAAATGTTTTGCAAATTGAGAACCCACAAGAGGTTCCTTAGTTGCTTCATTTCCTTTTTCTGACATGTGAGCATTAAGAAAAGTCTTCCCAAGACCTTACCATGAGGTAGAGCAAGTTGTCCAGCAGTGTTACATTACCACAGTGTGCTGGGCAGTTGTCAGCACTTTGGAAGCTCTTCATCAGTGTGTGTTTGGGGACACCTTTGACCACAAGTATTCCCCTTTGTGTACACTCCTGCCATTTGGTACATTGTAGAGCATCAAAAGACATGAAAGAGCTCCTCCAAAAATGCTGCTGTTCACTTTACTTCATCTTTTATATTGAATCCCAGTAGGGAAACTTGAAGAGGAAATATGAGGGTGGTGGGTTATTAAACTATATCATCTTTTAAAGCGTTTTTCCTCTTTTACAATTTGAGAATCCTGTCATAAAGCAGGTATTAAAATAATCAATCTGATTTCCCACAGGGTGCTATATTAATTATTCAGATTTAGCTCCTTGCAGAATAGACAAGGTCTGACAACAGCAGGTAGAAGAGGAAAAGGAGCTAAACCTGCTCAGGTAATCTTTGGAAAGAAAATTTTACAGTGTTTCCAAAGGCAAAGAATGCAAATGGTGATGTCTGTGATAATAGAAGCAGGATATTATCCCCAAATCACTTCTCTGCCACAGGCAAAGGCTATCTGATGGGCTTTCTCACTTGGCATCTTACTGTCTCTTGGCAGGTGACTTATAATACACCTTGGATTCCTGCTTTAGAGAGCAGTCCTATTAAATGTATGTGATACATGTCATTGACTCCAATAGGCAGAGGAAGCCAGGGCTCATTGTGTCCTATAAGTGCTCTTCACCTTTTCTACTTTTCTTTATGATGTTTCCTTCTAAAGTACATCAAATAGTCTATGAATTAAGCAAACTCATCTTATTAGAAGAGCCTCCAGGGTGTCTTCTGTACTATGACTTCTAACTTCTGACTTTGGACACAATCAATGAATGAATCAATAGTAATCAATGCACAGAGCATTTTAGCAGGATTAATGACGGTCTGGGAGGTGCTGATGGGCCGAAATTAAGTCAAGGACCGTTAATCCCAGCTGGTCATTTGTCTCTAGGCAGTGCTTTGTGCCGAGGTCATTACTGCTATTCTAAGAAAAAATAAAATGTAGCAGGCATTGGAACATGGATATTTTTAACCTGGCAGTTGCAGTCGATTTTTTCGTATGACTCTTTCTATCAGACGTTACCCATTTGCTCTTAGGTTTTTCTACTGCATAAAATGTCCCATCACTGTTTTCTCCATTTAGTGTATCAACAGATATTTTTCATCATCTAAGGCTACAGAGAGGTGTCCTGGGATCCATGGAGCTTACAGCCCCCCCCCCCCCCCACAGGCATTCTGTTGTGGGCAAAGGAGACAGACTTTCCTGCCAAGGTATTAGGAGCAGTAGCAGTCACACGTGTCTACCAAGTCCAAAAGAAATCCTATAAGCTCAAAGCATAGAGGAACCACAAAATAAGTACTTCCAATGATTTTTAGTACCACTTCTTGGAGAGTCCCCACTGTGTATCTAGCACACCACTACAAACAGATGGGGTGGGAGTAGAACTGTAAATTTTCCCAAAGTATCCCAAAGAATTATTCATTAACTGTAATATAACATGACCAAACAAAGCAATGTCTTTCACATCAGGATCCAGATATATTCTAATCCAAGACATGTAAAGTATACAACACTATGCAGACAACACTGTGCTTGGTAATTCAGTTTGAAGAAGGAGCTAGGCAGTACTAATCATGCTTGGTAGTTTGGTATAAGGAAGGAGCCAGAAGTCCTAATTATGTTAGGGAAACTATAATGTACCAGGCACCTGAGAACTGTCTTGTGCTACTTATCACAGAACTCACTTAAGTGCTCCTCTAAACATCATTTGAAATTTATCCTAGTTTCCAATGAACTTCAGGTTTTCATGTAATGCAAACAAGAAACAGATGAAACTGCAGTGCTCCTCTGTTATATGAAGTAATTTTCTTACCTAAATAGAAACACGAGAGCCCTGAAAATGTTGCAAAGGGAGATGAATATTTTAAGGGGAAGATAACAGATGAAATACAAGGTTCTTCTGAGAGAGAAGGTAAAAAAAACCTCCATTTTTACTTTTTTGCTTATTGGGTAAAAGTTTAACAGATGTGTTACTCACTTATTGGGAGTTTTGGAAGACTTGTCTCCCAGGGTGTGCAACCAAGGCTTATAACAGAAGGAAAAACAGACAGTTTGGATCAAAATAGGACAATGTGCAAATTCTCATGGAGGGAAGGAATTTTGCTTTGTCATATTTGGGCAGAAGAAAAAAGCATATGAAGCTCACATTCAATGCAAACATAATGCCATTAACAAGACAGATTGTTTTGCATACAAACATGCAGTGGCCTTGGCTGTAAGGGAAACCATCAGTTACAATATTCAGCTACAGAATGGAGCTCTTCAATGTAGATACACTTTGTGTTAAGTGATATTTATTTAGGCATGGCTTTACCCTGCATTTCCATAGTTTCATTTTTCCTTATTGTTACTTTTTCGAAAAGAAGCAACAATGAACAAACTGATTCCTATTCTCTTACTGCAGGTCTTTCATGTTTTATATAGATGTTGCCTTACGCTTTATGCCTTAGGATTGGTGAGAGAAAGACCTATACACTTGGGTTTTTTTAGAAAACTTCTAAAAGTCAATATTGACAAGACAAACTAACTGTATGTTGCAAGAGAAGTCAACCAAGTGCTACCATAATGCCTGAAAGAATTAGTGGTTAGCAAATGAAGCGTTTCCTGTGTATGGTTTCTGTCATATTGCACAACTGTTAAACGAAACTAAGAGAAAGAATGAATGTTTCAATGACTTGAAATCCTGGAGAAGTCATGCATAACTAGATGGAAATCTCCTGGAGACAGCTGGGAACAGTAGCTCCTGTAGTACAGAAAAAGAGAAAATCTCTAGCAAAGTAATGTTGTGATTTTCTGATTATCCTCATCAATAACAGGATCATTCTGAGCCTATGGCCACAGCCATGCTAGAGACTGCTTCTGGTGTGATTTCAGAGTTGGTGTTGACATCATTTAATTAGGAAATTACTGCCTCACCTTGTATTGACCCAGTTAAGTTACGAAAGTATACATTCTCAGAGTGCCCCTGAGTGTTCTCACCATTTCACCAACGGTGCTTAAGCCCAACACAGACAGGCATATTCAATTAGAATGATGTACTTTCTGAGGGCTTTCTGAAGCGTAAGCTACACAAAGAATGACTGCAGTTTCCCCTCCTGTTGGTCCCATCAGCACACACAAACCCAGCAGTTATTGCACCCAGTATCCCATTTCTGAGAATATGAAGACAGAGAGTGAGAAAGAAGTCCCCAGGAACAAGGCTTGGGTAACATGACAGCTGCCATTCAGAAAGTCTCAATGGAGAAGGCTGTGACAAAGCTGTTACTAAATCCAGGATGTGCACACATGCCAAGCTACAGGCTGACATTTCTCTCATACCAATTACAAACTGCTTAGCTGTCTCTCATTGTCATTGTACTTTAACCTAGTACTCAGAAATCCTTTGGCACAAGATAGCAGCACTACCATGCCCAAGATCCCTCACCTCTGCTATGTTCAATCCTTGGGAACAGCTGCTATCACCAAGCTGCAGAGAGTGGAAGAAGTGGTGGCGAAGGGTCAAGCAGGACTTGCTATTAAGGAAGAGAATGATGAAGTAATGAGTCTGGAAGTAGACTCCAGTAGGCCTAGAACAATTTAAAAGATTAAAAAAAATAATTCCTCACCTGAAAAATGTTTGAGATTTTTTTCCTGGATCTGAAACATTTTATGTCGTTTCAGATGACAGAGGAATCTGTTCCTGGTTGAATAAACCGTATTTGCTAAGGGAGAGAGGAGACTTCTACATCCAAAGTAGTAATTAAATGAGCAGCTGTTCTAAGAGTATTCACATGGGTAAATATTATTGACATTTATTTTCTGCTTTTTCCAGGGGAAACGTCAGTCAAATTATTAATAACACACTGTTGCAATAATGAGCTCTTGATAGACATGAAACTTATTTTTCCCCCTGATGGTTTGGTCCTGAGTCAGTTTTCACCAGTAACAAATGGAGCTCATTTTGCTTTAGTGCTACTGACAACAGCAGAAAAAGAACACAACACAGGAACATCACAAAATGCACTGCAAGGCACTTCTAAAGTCAACAAATTCAGGGCATCGACGCACTGGTTTGCCACCTACTGCCTCAGTCACTGGAAAGTGCTGATCTAGGTAAACTGCAGAAGCAGCAATCGAAATCCCAGACCCAAACCACTAATTAGACAGAGAGAAGCTTTCCAATTCCTTCAACTTCTCCATGTTCTTGGGAACATGCTAAAATGAATCTCCTGGTCCTACTGTTTGTACAAGGTAGTTGAGTTATTCTACAAGTATCAATTATATTTCTCATGAGTAATTACAGGCTTGCTTAATCCTTTACTTTAGAGTATTAGTTTGCATTGTTTTGTTGGGGTTTTTTAGGAATTTTCCGGGAACAGATCCTTCAGAATATTTAATAAAACACTCTGGAACTCTACTAAAATATATAAGTGGGTTTTTTTTTTGTTTTTTTTTGTTGTTGTTGTTGTTGTTGTTGTTGTTGTTTTGGGTTTTTTTTTGTGCTATAAAACGACTCATTGCCAATCCAGGAAGTGGAAGAAATGATGTGATAGTAAACTAAAATATTTCAAATAGAAAATACGTAATTCAATATTTCGGTCTTGGTAGAACAAAGCATACTAAGGTTGAAATAGCTTTTCATTTGTTTATGTTGAAATGTATTTCATTTAATAGTGAAGAGAGATTTGTAGGGAGAAGTAGTATATTTTATTAAATGGGATGGTGCCTATGGAAAAAAAAAGAGAGAATTTCATAGGCATGCACTCATTCTTCTCTTAAAAACATTAATGTAAACTGAAAGAAATATTATGTTCAAATCTGAACTTTCTCTATTTTTTAAAACATTTTAAATTGCCTGAGTTCCACTTTCTGATCCTAAATATTATTTTGTTGTAGTTTTGAAGTAGAAATAAGCTTTACGTGGAAAAACTGTTTTCAATGTGGCTATCACAGCATACTAAGAATTGGAAAAAAAAATACTCTTTTTCCAACAGACATCAAATTCAGAACTAAATGGAACCCAAACAATGATTTATCTGTCAGCAGAGGAACTTCCTTGTGCTTTCAGTCCATGCATTTGGATGAAGGGAACTGAGGTTGTTCACTCTGGAGAAAAGAAGGCTGAGAAGAAGGAAACTTCATTATCCTCCTACTGCAAACACCTGAACAAGTTGTAGTGAAATTGGGTATTAGGCTGGATTTATTCTCAGAAATACTGGAAATGCATTGGACAGACTGCTCATTGAGGTGGTAGAATCACCATCCCAGGAAGTATTCAAGAAAAAGGAACTGAGGGACATGGCTTAGTAGGCATGGTGGGGTGGGTTGTTATTTGTACTAGATGATCATACTGGCCACTTTCAACATTTATGATTCTATGAGGAGGCTGCCAGCATCTTTTCTCAGTTGAGAACAGATAAAATATGAAGACAATGTCTCAGGTAGCACTTTGCTAGGTTCATATTGGATATAAGAAAGAATTTCTTCACAGAAACTGTGATCTGGCATTGGAATGGGCTGCCCAGGGAACTGGTGGATTCTCTATCCCTGAAGGTAATCTGAATCACAGAATGGCCAGAGTTGGAAGGGACCTCAAAGATCATGAATCTCCAAACCCCTGCCACATGCAGGGCCACCAACCTCCCCATTTAATACTAGACCAGGCTGCCCAGGGCCCCATCCAACCTGGCCTTGAACACCTCCAGGGACGGGGCATCCACAACCTCTCTGGGCAGCCTGTTCCAGCACCTCACCACTCTCTCTGTAAAGAACTTCCCCCTGACATCCAACCTAAATCTCTCCTCCCTCAACTTAAAACCATTTCCCCTCGTCCTGCTGTTATCTATCCTTTCAAAGAGTTGATTCCCCTCCTGTTTGTAGGCTCACTTTAGGTACTGAAAGGCTGCAATGAGGTCACCCCACAGCCTCCTTTTCTCCAGGCTGAACAAGCCCATCCCTCAGCCTGTCTTTATAAAGGAGGTGCTCCAGCCCCCTGATCATCTTTGTGGCTCTCCTCTCAACCTTCTCCAACAGCTCTCTATTTTTCTTGTACTGTGGGCTCCAGACCTGGACACAGTACTCCAGATGGGGCCTCACAAGAGCAGAGTAGAGAGGGACAATCACCTCCCTGTCTTGTATTTAAGAGACATGTGGATATGATCCTTAGGACATGGTTTAGTGGTGGATTTGGTAGTGTTAGGTGATGACTGGACTTGATGAACATAGGGGTTTTTTCAAAATGAATGATTCTGTGGTTCTGTGACTCAATGATTTAGATGTTGGTAATAGTCAAATTATCTGACTTAAATACAGAAGTACAGTCCAAGAACACCATTAATGAAGGTGCTGTGCAAATCCAGAGGTAGATGCACACAACAGTACTCTGTTCTTGTCACAGTCTAACAAAATAATCACAGAATCACAGAATCACAGAATCGTAGGGGATGGAAGGGACCTCCAGGGATCATTAAGTCCAACCCCCATACCAAAGCAGGTTCCCTACACCAGGTCACACAGGTAGTGTCCAGGCGGGTCTTGAACATCTCCAGAGAAGGAGACTCCACAACCTCCCTGGGCAGCCTGTTCCAGTGCTCCATCACCCTCACTCTAAAGAAGTTCTTGTACACATGTGGAACTTCCTATGCTGCAGTTTCCAGCCGTTTCCCCTTGTCCTGTCTCCATTCACCACTGAAAAGAGTCCGGCCTCCCCATTCTGCCCCCCATACCTTAGATATTTATAGACCTGGATCAGGTCCCCTCTCAGTCTTCTTAAGGCTAAACAGACCCAGTTCACTCAGCCTTTCTTCATAGGGGAGATGCTCCAGGCCCTTCACCAACTTTGTGGCCCTCCACTGGACTCTTTCTAAGAGATCCCTGTCCTTTTTGTGCTGGGAAGCCCAGAACTGGACGCAGTACTCCAGATGAGGCCTCACCAGGGCAGAGTAGAGGGGGAGGATCACCTCCCTCAACCTGTTGGCCACACTCCTTTTAGTGCACCCCAGAATGCCATTGGCCTTTTAGGCCATGAGGGCACCCTGCTGGATCATGGCGGTACCAGTGCATGCAATTATTCCTCCCCAGATGCAAGACTCTATACTTGCTTTTGTTAAACCTCATCTGGTTTCTTACTGCCCAGCTCTCCAGCCTGTCCAGGTCTCACTGAATGGCAGCACGGCCTTCAGGCGTGTCAGCCAATCCTCCCAACTTCGTATCATCAGCAAACTTGTTGAGGGTGGTCACTATTCCCTCATCAAGATCATTGATGAAGATGTTGAACAAGACCGGACCCAGCACTGACCCCTGAGGAACACCGCTAGTAACAGGTCTCCAACCGGACTCTGCATCGCCAACAACGACCCTCTGTGCTCTGCCCGTCAGCCAGTTCTCAACCCACCTCACTGTCCACTCATCTATCCCACAGATCCCCAGCTTTGTTCTGGAGACAGTATCAAAAGCCTTGCTGAAATCAAGGTAGACTACATCCACTGCTCTCCCCCCATCCACCCAGCCAGTGACAACATCATAGAAGGCTACCAGGTTGGTCAAGCACGACCTCCCCCTGGTGAACCCATGCTGACTACTCCTGATAACCTCCTTTTCTTCCAGTTGTCTGGAGATGGCATCCAGCACAAGCTGTTCCATCACCTTTCCAGGGACAGAGGTGAGGCTGACTGGCCTGTAATTACCTGGATCTTCCTTCTTGCCCTTTTTGAAGACCAGACTGGCTATCCTCCAGTCTTCAGGCACCTCTCCCATTCTCCAAGACCTCTCAAAGATTATAGAGTTCAGCAATCACCTCTGTCAGCTCCTGTGGATGCATCCCATCGGGTCCCATGGATTTATGAACATTGGTGTTGCCTAGATGTTCTCAGACCACCTCTTCCCTGACTAAAGGGAAGTCTTCCATTCCCCAAACCCTCTCACTAACCTCCAGGGTCTGGGATTCCTGAGGGAGAGCTTTTTCACTGAAGACAGAAGCAAAGAAGGCATTCTGTATCTCTGCCTTCTCAGCACCTCCTGTCACCGGAACATCCCCCTCATTTAGTATGGGAACCACATTCTCCCTAGTCTTCCTTTTACTGTTAACATACTTTAAAAAGGCCCTTTTTATTGTCCTTTATCACCTTTGCCAGATTCAATTCCAGGCAGGCTTTAGCCTTCCTCGTCGAATCCCTGCAGACCCTGACAACATTTCTATATTCTTCCCAAGTGGTCAGACCCTTTTTCCACCTTTCATGGACCTTCTTCTTCCCTTTGAGTTTGCGCACGAGCTCCTTGCTCATCCACACAGGTCTTCTGCCACCCGTTCCTGATTTTTTGCTCACAGGGTCGCGCTGATCCTGAGCTTGGAAGAAGAGCTGTTTAAATGCTGAGCAGCTCTCACAGGCCCCCTTATCTTCTAACACCCGAGCCCACAGGATAGCTCCAAGTAGGTCTCAGAAGAGATCAAAGGACTCTGACACCTGATCAGGTTGGCCACATTGCTATCTCCTTCATTCTGCCCTGGGGCACTGTGCCCTGCTTCAGCTACTCTACAGTATTTACATTGCCCTTTGGACATCATAGTCTCTCAATATCGACCTACACAAACAGGAAAGAAGAAAAGCAAACAAAACAAAAACATGTGAAGTCTTCTGTTCCTCTCTGCCTGATGGCTGCTGAGCATCTGCATGCAGCACAGCTGAGAGCTGCTACTCCTGGCTGAGAACAGCAGCCCACAAAGCAAGGCCATCGAGCTATTTTAGGAGGAGTTGCCCATATCACAGAACTACAAAGCTCTTCTGTGCATAATCTGTCACTGTAGCTGGCCCAGAAGAGCAGTGGGATGTGGATTTTGCTTGCACAGGACAATGCAGTGGTTCCTTTGATAACTGTCTGCATTGCATGCATTTTTTTTTGGCACATAAAAATCCCAAGGAGAAACCTATTGTTCATTTACACTATCTCTAAATAAAAACCTCTTCAGAGAAAAAAAAAAAAAGCCTGGAAATATTTTTTTTTCTGTGTGCTTGAGATCTGCTGGATGCACACAGGAACTGCTTCTCTCTTACTTCAAAGCTGTAGTTATTGACTTTCTTTCTTTAGTGCACCCTGGGATCAGCCAGGGCACCAGAACGTCTCTCAAGAGCTACACTTGATGAAAGTGGCTTGCTAGCCATACATTCTCCATAGTCACCCTTTACAGTGGAGATTTCTTTAGTCTTTCAGATAGTTTCACTTTTCTTTTCTGATGCCATAGGAACCAAAAGAAACATTTAAAAAAAAAAAATTGCATTAGCATGAGACTCTGGGATTGAAGGCAAATTGAAATAATCTTTGCTCTATAATTTCTTCCCTCTTCATCTCATACTTTCCTCGTTACCTCACATGTGCTTTAGAAGTTTTCCCAAAATATTCTGGCGTTGAGAATATTTCAGAAACAGCTAGCTTTAAAGCACACTTTTTTTTTACAATAAAAGGAGTGAGGCACTGGAACAGGTTGCCCAGAGAGGTGGTGGATGCCCCATCCTTAGAGACATTCAAGTTCAGCCTGGACTGGGCTCTGAGTGACCTGATGGAGCTGCAGCTGTCCCTGTTCATCACAGGGGATTTGGACTAGATGACCTCTAAGGGTCCCTTCCAACACAAATGATTCTATTCAGGGACATGGTTTAGCAGGCAATATTGATAGTAGGTGGATAGCTGACTAGCTGATCTTAGAAGTCCTTTCCATCTTTAATGATTCTATGATTCTATGATTTTGGACATCAATGAGACGATATTGATACTCTGTGCAGGCTTTGGGTAGCACTTGTCATCCCATAACTTTTCTCCCAGAAGATGACAAAACATTGTGTGGAAAACCCATCCTGCTCCCATGGGTCTGGTAAACCTTTCTATTATCAAAGAAAATCACTGAGAACAAAACTGAAAACAAAGCTGAATATGTTGTAGTTCTAGTTCAAATATCTGTAAACAACTGTGTAGAATGTCCTGTCATTCAGATGCCATTACATTTTAATGCAATCTGAGATGTTATTATCATGCAAAAATCTAACTGCGATTTTTTTAAGGCTATACTCTCTGATTCAGGGGATCCATGCATATCCTGCTTAAAGAGGCAGTGGATGCCCCATCCCTGGAGGTGTTCAAGACCAGGTTGGATGGGGCCCTGGGCAGCCTAGTCTAGTATTAAATGTGGAGGCTTGTGGCCCTGGCTGTAGCGGGGGGATTGGATCTTGATGATCCTTTAGGTCCTTTCCAACCCAAGCCATTCTACAATCCTATGATTCTATGATTACCTTTCCACTTGTTATTGAAGCGAGATAGGTAGATGCACTGAAAAAGTGTTTAACCTCACAAAGATTTGATCAATTTTCCTCTCAGAAGAGGTAATGGGGAAGGAAATGACACTGATGGGGAGAAGAGAGGAGAGAAGACATGGGGGCAACATGGGTGGACTGTTTACACAGAGGAGAGATAGGAACTGTACTTGATGAAGAAGAAGATACACAGAAGGAGAGGAAACTAGAATAATTTTGATAAATTAGAGGCATAATGGCCCTATTTACTGATTTATACTTCAGATTCTACTCTTAAACTAGCAATATGGTATAGTATGAAGGAGGATGCTACAGATCTGTTTGTACTGGTTTGTGGAGATGTATGTGTGGCTTCATGTTCTTTGGGAAAAAATGATGAGGGTTGCAGCCAGTAATCTCTTCTGCAAATCCAGCACAGCAGAAAGGGCACAGTCAGAAAACATCTCTATTTCCCTCTTAAGCTTCTATTCAGGAAACACTAGGGACCGTACGGGTGCAAGATGGCCTCTTGCACCCATACAGTGCAACACAGCTGTCATTTTAATAGATAACCTAAGGTGATGGAGAAAAATACTGGAAATATGCTTTACTGAAAACAAAACAAAACTTAGCCTACTCCCCCCCCATACCCCATCCCCAAGACACTTTTAATATGTTGGTTTTGTTTCTGTTTGCCTAAAAGAACTTTAAAAAGCCAACAGTGATAATGGGAACTGCATGTCTGTGCAGATTATTTTGTGCGTAATTAATTTTATGGATGGACAAGAGCTGCTTTATCTACTAGATTAAATATCAATTCCAAAGTAGTGTTTCTTGCTTGTAGTTTGGGGCACAGGTCCCTATTTTATTAGCCATTTTATATTGCTTGTTGGATTTTTATACTTCAATAAAACTTCTGGCACAGTTGTTATTTCCCCTTCTTAGAGATGAGCAGAGAAGAATGTACAGTTTTAAAGTAAATCCCTGGATGTTTCATTGAGTTCCCAAAGACAAGTACAATCAGACCTGTCAGCAGCCATTCCATTTCTCTACCTTCTTGAATCTCTGCTGTACAGCAAAATCACATGTAGGATCTTCAGCAGCAAGGTGCTCCAAAGAAACATTGCTAAGCCACTGATGTGGCTTTGACTCATACCCCATAGACTGACTCCATCTCCTGCAAGGAGACCTGGAACAAGAAATGAATAGTTTACTTTGTCCCTGAATGATTGATGATTACCTCAGCAAGATCACAAAGGACACTATCAGCCAAAAACTTTTCCTTCTTCTGTGCCCATACCCTGGTGAGGATGGACCAAACCCTGCCACTTACAGCAAGAACTGAATAACTTGATTAGAGCTTTCTCAACCTGCAGTCCATGGGAATATATGCATGAAGGAAATCTAAAGGCCAACAATACGGAGCAGGAGGAGAAGAAACCTGGAGGGTTGAGAATGGTGGAAGGCCAGAGGAAGGTCTGCTCTTGTTCAAACTCAGTAATAACAACTTCAGAATCACACTGAAACTGCTCCATAAACTGATCAAGAAAGGAGCTTTGACATCAGTAGAACTCAAGGGCTTGGGCTGAAACAGTACTTCAAATAACTCATGTGGAGTTGCTAGAATAGCATGAGGAGCAATGTGAGCTTGAATATGCATTACCTCACAACACAGACATAACCCAAGAAAACTAGCAGATCAACAGAACTCCCACTGTGTGCAAATTATCAGCTCTGTATGCTGAAGTATGATCTCCAGCTAGGATATAATAACCAGCTTTCATGAACAGCACTCATTATATTGTGTCCATTATAAAAGAGCAGCTACATGACAGTGCTGTAGGCTATAATGTTCTTACTCAGAAGAGTTTCAATTTTCTTCCAGGAGACAATATCTCCCTTTGGCAAACTCATTTCGTGCATCCTGTGGTCACTTCTACTTGATAGGATGGGTGGAGCTTTTTCTTGTTCTGTTCATCTGCTTTGTTTGATTGGCTTGATTTGATTGTTTGCTTTCCTCCTAAAACAAGAAAATAACAACAAAAAAGATTTCTGTACTGATCTGGGAGACAGAGCAGGGTAGATAATCAGCAAGCGTAAATCAGGATGACACACAACAGCTGAGGGCTTTTACAAGACCACTATAAACTTGCTGGATCAGAATGTTTGTTGATGACCAAAACGTCTACCAGAAATGGCGAAGGTGTCTCTCTGCTGATGCAACAGAAGGTATTGACAAGTCAGCAGAAAACTTGGTTTTATTATGTGATGATTCAACATTCAAACAGAAGAGCTGAGTGACAAAACTTTAACAGTGAGAAAACACGGAGCAGAAGCAGATGAAACACCTACAGTTTTATGGAGAAACACCTGAATGGCACAGGCAGATCCAGCTAGAGTTCACTGTCTCTGACTGGTCCAAGCTGTCAAGTTACCAACACAGGTTTCCAGACCTGTCTTAAGAAATCTCTGTCATATAGAAAGTTATATCGGAGCAAGTCATCCCCAGCACCCTTTGTAAGACAAAGAGCTGCAGGATGCAACTCATCTAATCCTGCCTCAAAACACTGCAAGAAAAGTAAACCTCAAGTGCCCTTTCCATTCATATTAGTCATAAAGGAACTAGAAACAAATTCCCATGGTTTCAGTAGTTCAGCAAAAATCTGAGATGGCAGTTGCTTTCCCTAGAGAGAGACCAACCTGGGTGAATTTACAACTTATATTTTCACAGAGGTATAGGGAAACATACAGGAAAGTCACACAGGAGTCAGCTTCTAAGAAAAACAAGACAAACAGGTTTCCATTCCAGGCGCAGTAGCTGTTATCTCTGTGATCACGGATATGTAAGTGTTTTGTGATATGCCAAATCACTATCTAAACACTTAACCCAAAGAGCACTTCTGAGAGCTCTCTCTAGGACACTGTTTTCCATTCAGCCAGGAAAGTTTATCTGAAGCAATCTTGAGCACAAATTTTTGCAAAATCCAAGGAACTGTTCTGATGGAGTTGTCTTTAATTTGATAGTAGGGACCTGGTGATTCTCACTGCCTTGATAGAAATGATATCTGGTTTCAGTCTGAGAAAATTTTCTTGTAGTAGTTAGATGTGATGTAATCTGCAGCCTCCACTCAACCTCTGTGTTGGCATGGCCAACACAGGAAATTGTCCCAATCACTGGTGCCAACACTGCATGTGAACAAGAGCTGTTAAACCCAAGATGAGATGTCCAGTGGTAAATGAACCATATTACAGCAAGGAACCAACACAGAAAGAAGAAAGGAAGACCTAGAGAAAGTGTCACCTTCTCTATCTCATCATTAGTAAGAGCTATAAATGGAGACTTTGGGATCTTGATGGTTGGACTGGATGGTCTAAGAGATCTTTTCCAAACTTTATGATTCTATGATCTTCTGGATCATTCCTGGTTGTGTTGCTGCAGACATGCTTGTGGAGATGTCACATTATTCTCTTATCTTCACTGGGATGGGACGTAGGTGGTCTCGCTGGCCTCTTTATGCTTGACTTACAGGAGTTAGTCCCACATCAGATTTCTCCCTTCATCTCACTCTTGTAGTCTTTGTCAAAGGACCACAGCAACATCTGTACAGACTGTGAAGATGATGAAAAGACAACAGAAATTATCTCAGGTTCACTGAGTAAGATTTGTTCTCTCTTTCAGTCCTAGTTTCCAGGTAAACCCTTTTTTTACCCACCTCCCTCTTTTTTTAAAGTCTAGCTTCACCAATGACATTGGGTTTGTCTGACTAAGCTTTGTGTGCACCTATGTGATCCATACTAACAACCTCCGAACCTTCTGGCCAAAGGTATTGACAGATGTCAGAACTGTGAAGTTCTACCACTTTATGAAAACAAATAAATGCTGCCAGTTTTTCCACTTAGAAGAAAAAAAGAAAAACAAAACAAAACAAAAAACTGTCACGAGGATAAATTCTAATGAGTAAATGCTTCACTATGGGACTGCAGGGTTTTTATTCCCTGGAAGCCCTGTCTGTGTCTGTAGGGTGGCTCATGTTTTTGGTTTGCTTTGATTTTTTTTTGTTTTCGTTTTTGTTTATTTATTTTGATATGATTTTTCTTTCAGTCAGCTAATTCCCTGCTTGACCAAATAATCCTCTGTACACATTTAAGTTAGTCTCCTTGGCTGTGCTTTCCAGGACTGAGGATATCCCACAGATAGCTCACAACCTATAGAAGTGACCTTCTAAAGGCTGTTGAAGATGAAAGAGTCAGAGGCTTATGTTATCATTTTTACTCAGCATACCCACCTTGCTTCATGTAGGATCACTGTATTCACAGACTAGATGGGATCACAGCCCTTTAGCATATGCCATCAGGATTCATGGTTGGAAGACAGTGGATTACGTTACAAAATATTGACAGAAATCCTGAGTTCCACTTACCCCGTATTTCCCATCTTGGTTTCTGCAGCACTACCCGCCCCAGTAAAAGAGCTTCAGTAGGGGATTTGCTAATAAGTTCTAGTGCCCAGGAGAAGTGTGGGAGGATGTGCCTGCTACAGTTATCTCCTGTCTCCCAGGGAAAACATACCAAGTGTATTTTAGAAAAGGTCTTTCCATGCATTAATTAGAGCAACACTGAGTCACCCATCTCATTACACTGCTGATAGAGCTCAGCAAATACTTCCTCCACGAACTTTTGACATCTTTCAGGGGCTGCAAGTAACAGCACAAAGAGATATACTACTTTATTTAGTGGAAAACCTGAGTGAACTGTTCTCTGATGGATTGAAATATTTACTAGCAGCTTGTGAAGAGATTAATAGTCTGAATCCTCTTCCCTATGCACAGAACAAAGCTTTTGGAGGTGGGAGCTAGATACATTCCCATCTAGCTTTATGGCAGAACTATCTCAGCATTGGTCATGATGATGCTTAATATCTGTTTCAAGCCCACGTGGCATAGCCAAGGACTCTCATTCTTCTCTCTGGCCTTCTTCTTGTGTTTTTTCTTCCATGTCCCATACAGCATCAAGCAGTAGGGGAAGGCTAAAAGTGGCATTTCTGACAGGAGAAAATGCTTTGGGCAGGGAAAGCGCACGGTCTCCTTACCTGAAATGCTCATATCAGGTTGGCTGTTCTCCTGTGCCAGCTGTGAGACTGTAAAACTGCTATTCTCAGTGGAATATCTATGACTTGGAAAAAGTGTTGTTTTTCAAAGGAAATGTTTTAATTTGGTCATTTCCATCAGAACTTTGTTAAACAGTTCTACCAAACAAGAAGCCGGGGGCAGTGATTTCAATTAAAACACTACTAATATTTTTAAAGCAAGTTTTCATTCCTCTTAACTTAAAAAATGTGTGAGGTCCCACTATGCAAAAACTGAGGATCATGTTCAAAATTGACTTAGGATATGAATTACAATGTTAAAGATCCTGAAACAGGCAATGGAAGATTATTTGCATGGTGGGCAATACTCTGCAGTGGAGTCTCATACACTACAGTTGTACCCCTCACATACATATGTATTTTATTTTTTATAAGTCAAAGTGCAAGCCTACAACATATTTCAGAACATCACAAAACTGCCTTTGGTAGACAACTAAATCATCCTGAAGAAGAAACACTTTGCCAGGCTCAAAAATTAATTAAAAATGCTTGGTGCAATTCTTGAAATCACCCACTGAATCTCTCTGATACATTTTTAATGAAAAAACACTCCTGAAATTCATTAAATTTTACAGATTTATATCTTCCAAATAATTCAAAGCAGCATCTCCAGAACTAGGAGTGATCAAATTCCCCAAATTGATAATTATGTGGAATTACATAAATAAGACATTTAACATGCAGTAAATACTCCCAGATATTCTGTTTCACACACACACAATATATTAAAACAAAGGAAAAATAAAGAAAAAGAAAAGAAAACCAAGAAATTAGGAAATCTGAAAGGAAGTATGTCATTTGATATAAATGAAAAACGACAGTTCACAAATGTGAACAGTGCTTTCATTATTAAACTTTATAGGTTCTGTAAGGCTTACAATGTTGCTTCTTACTAAACAGTTCTACTCAAAAGGCAATTTGGGGTTATAACAGCTATGAAACTTCTATACCTATTTGGTGCAAGATGACAGCTACTATATAGAAGCAGTAAAAGATCTGCAGAATGACTTGGGATCCAAATTGAGTACATTTTTGATGAGTGTCTTGAGAGACCTTTGAGGGACCTGCTTTTTAAGAATTCAGTGTGCTCAGTCCTCTCTCAAGTGCTTCTCATACAAAAAGTTGTGTACCTAGAATTAGTAATGACGCTTTGAAGATCTAGGATAGAAATGTGCATATTAATGCTAAAAAGCTCTCCTTTTTGGAGTCAGTCTTTGTTGGCTCCTTCTAGAGTAACATTCATTTCTTATCCTAAATCACAGCAGCTAGAAAACAGATTACTCATGATCTTTGCAAAAGTACATTTAAACCCCAGTGTCACTCAGATGATATAGCTGCATTCTAAGATGGTAATTATTTAGAAAATTGGATCTTGGATAAGTCTGTACAGCCATGGAAGAAATGAGCATCTATAGGAATGAATAGCTCCACCGAGCTCCATGGGGATTTCTCCTATGAAACTCTGCTCTCCAGCACAAGGAAGAGAAACAAAACCAAGACCTTACCACAGGAGAAGACTAATATTTTTAAAACCTGGACAAGACGCCAAGTCTAAAGAGTTATGTGCTGGCTATGAGTGACTTACTGGCATCACACTCGATATAGAAATGGTCTATTCTTGTCAAACAGGGTTTTGCAGCATCTAGTAGGTTTGCACCTACACATTCCTGAGCAAAGGAGAACAAAAAGGGACTTGAACATTTTATTTCCTCTGGCTGGCTTACTATAACCAGCTGTCTCATTTTTGCTGCCCACACAGTTTTATCCATGAGTCTTACACTCTGTCTAAAAAAAAAACCTGGCAATTCAAGTGGAGAATGCAGAATTCTTGGGAATAGTTATATGATGTTTCTATTTCATGTGTCTTCTTCTCATTAACATGCTAATATCTAATTGACACCATATCTTATGGATACCTTGGTGCTTTTTGTGGTGCTATTAAAAAGAAAATTTTTTTCAGGTCCTGTAACAATTTTAAATACTTATGTGTAGAAGATGAACCACTAGATTTATTATATAAATCAAAATTTTTATGAATTTTGAGGCTGAGAGAAAGGGAGACAGATGCACATACACACTGTCTTGTAGCAAATGACTATGTTTGATGTTAGTCTGGAGAAGAGGAGGCTCGGGGGAGACCTTATTACCCTCTACAACTACCTGAAAGGAGGTTGCAGTGAGGTGGGGTTCGGCCTCTTTTCCCAGCTAACCAGTGAGAGGACAAGAGGGAATGGTCTCAAGTTGCACCAGGGGAGGTTTAGGTATTAGGAAAAATTTCTTCTCAGAGATAGTGGTGAGGCAATGGAACAGGCTGCCTAAGGAGGTGGTAGAATCACTTTCCCTGGAGGTGTTCAAGAAAGTGTAGATGTGGCACCGAGGAACATTCTTTAGTGGGCATGGTGGTGACAGGTTGGCGGTTAGACCAGATGGTGGTCTTTGCCAACCTTAATGATTCTGTGATTCTATGATTCCACGACATCCTGACCTTGCTGGTGTCAGTGTAATTGACTTGTCTGGTTCTGCTTGCCAGCTGCTCTCTCACTGTCCCTCCTCATCAGAACGCATCCTCATCCCTCCTCATCAGAAAGTGCAGAAAGTAAGGTGAAAGAGCTCTTGGGTTGAGATAAGGACAGGAGGATAATTTCCCAGTTACCATAGGGGAAAATTAATTTAATTTATTGCCAATTAAAAACAGTAGGATAGTGAAAGACAAAAGTGAAACTATAAACACCTTCCCCTCATCCCCATGTCTTCCAAAGCTCAGCTTCACTCTTTTGTTCCCCACCGAATACCTATAGAGCACTCCTGTAGCCTCAGTGCAATCAGAATCTTGACACAAAAACCCTATACATTTACTAAGAGGAGAGGGACAGGAAGCTTTTAGGTGAAATTCCACCTTCCCCTGTAGAAAATACAGCAGATGTTGAAGAGAGTGTGATGATGCACAGTGTGAATTAAGAGCTAATTTTTCCATTAAGATGGTGCAGTGAAAATCAAGTCATACAGGAGTGTGACAGAGGAGATGAGAGTCAAGAACATAAAAATAATATTCCCTTCCTTCTTCAAGTGATAAAGTCTAACCTTTCTTTAGAATTAAGAACAAAATCACCCTAATCTTTCCAAAATGGGGCAGAAGGACAACACTTAGCTTGATGTGCAGGGAGGCTGGAAAATGATCTTCAAGAAGCGATGAAAGTTTTTAGCCTCTCCAGGGATCAGAAGCAGCTGCAACCATCCAATCAGCCTCAGAATAAATCCAGGCAGAGTCCAACCTTCCCCCACAGCAACAACTGTTCATGTTAGCGATCCAGAAATACTGGAGTGTATAACTGCTTGAGATCCCCTCCCTAGCTGAAATATAGAGATTTTTTTAATGTCTCCTTTATTTGTATGCCTGTGGGTTTTCAAAACATGTCATGTGTTTAAAATATTTCTTTTAATGGTCAGTATTTTTTACTGAAACAAAAGTCAATTTTCATAATAGCAAAAACTGTGGTCACTCAGGTTTGCTAATACTTTCCACAAGCATTTTAGATAGTGGCTAAAGGAATGGAATTTGCTCTAAGTGCCAGCACCTGAGGAGAGCTGCTGGGATTTTTTTCACATTTTTTTCATGAAACCCTTGAAAATAAGAAATGAATTTGAAGAGAGATATTCTTTTTAGTATATTTCTTAAAATCTCTCTCTGCCTACAAATGAATAATATCAGTGTAAAACTCAAGGCAAACTGACAGTTAGATAGAAAATAATTCGCCCAAAAGGTCACAATCTGTAATATGTTAATATTGTTTATTGTAATCTAACACGGACAGTGAAGGAAGGCTTGTTGCTGTGTCAATAAACAAATGCTGTTTCTAGAAAGCAATCTTTCTATTAAAAAACAAATAGATCTCAAGTGGAGATAGAGTGAGGCTGTGCAATGAGGAATATGGACACAGCTTAGGTCAGAGCAGAGGCAAGTGGCCAAGGTGACTCCCATGAAGGGTTCACCTATGGTATTTCCAGTATACTGAAAGGGTCAGGCAGTCAGGGTGGTGAGGCTTGATTTGACCTTGTAGCAACAGGGTTGTGTTGAGAGGGTATTTATGGGCAATGATAAGATGCCTCTCGAGCCTCCTGTTCTGCAGACAGTCCTGTCTTCCCATAGGAGGAAAAAAGAGACAAAGTGAACTGCCAAAGTGTAGGAATAAATGGGGCAGTATCCAAGCAGTATCCATCTCCCTACTAAGGAACTGCTAAATGCAAGAGTGTGGAGTGTAGAGGAAAAGATGTTGTTTCCCTGTCTTCCTGGCTCTTTGTCCACTCTGCTGGGATGTGCTGGGATGGCTTCAGCCAGCTTGCACACTCATTAGAAGAGGTTTGTCCTGTGACAAAAGGCTCCCTTTGGAGCTGATCTTAAGGAAGTTATGACAATACAGCTCTCCTGACATGAAAATGCATTGATTTTTCCAATTAAAATATTTCACAGTCAGTAGTTAAAAAGAAAAAAGAAAGAAAAATAGCAATTCTGAAGCTACTTTTAGGAGGAGAAAAAAATGAAATATTTAATCATTCTAGGTTTTATTCATTTTATGTTGACAGATTAGGTGAGCTCACATTGTATTTTCTTGTGCTTTGTACACATTACAGCAATATTAATCTGGGCTACCAATCCTTTCCTCTATCTTACTTAACATCTTATGACTTTTGGGACTAGAGCTGTCGTTTCAGCCCAGTCCAGAACATTTCCAATATACCTCCATATATCCTGTGGGAATGTTAAATGGGGTCAGGTGAGAGGGAGAGGAAAGAACACAGAGCCAGGTATGAATGTAGAACATTCCGTTTTCTTTAACTGAACTTTTACACAATGAATGATATCCTCTGAGCCTAGTTTGTTTTATACCAGGCTTGTATATTTCCACAGAGAATTTCTTTGCTTTTATTAAGACTAAAAGAAATTCATTTACAACTATGTTTAATTGGCTGCTGTCTTGACATAACATTTGAGAAAAGTAGGGGTTGCTCTCACTATCCAACAGCAGCACATCCCCAGAGATCCTGCTACCACACATCCACTTTTCCCAGCCTTAGGGAAGCACTAAAAAATGAGAGTAAGCTTTACAGTTTTAACCTGTGCTATGAACAAGGTGAAAGCTGAAGACAGATGAAGCTTTGAGAGAACATCACGTGTCTTTATCCTTAGGTCTGAAGGGCTAAAAAGATGTGTTTTGCTGAGTAAGCAGATGTGGCTCAATTGGAAAAGCCCAGGAATGTTCTGAGAAAGCTGAAATAATGGCAGTTTCATCAGTCACCTCTCAGTGTATCTCTTCTTTGACCTTCTCTGTGTGTTGCACCTCCCAGTCTCCTTCAGAACTACCAAAAAGCTCCTTGCCTTCTGGGCAGCTTCTCCTCCAGGAAAAGCCTTGCTCAGGAAATACGTTTCCTAGGATGTTCACCACCTGGAGAAGCTCTCTGCCATGCTCAATGTTCAAACCCTCGACAATATGCTCCTCCCAGGTGAATATCTCCCCTGAGAACCGGGCTGATGGAAACTCCCTTCAGATAGCTCCCTTGGCTCCTGGTGATGCTAGGTGAAAGGAAATGAGCTGCTTCCACCCGTAGTTCACAGGGGACTGACCCGAGAGGCATCAGGCTAAGAAACACCAAAGCCATAAATCAGAAAAAGAGAAGTGCTGTAGTTAAATTGACACCTCTGGTGGCAGAGGAAATGACCCAGGAAGTCTCTAGAGGCAATTGAAGTTTCTGCTGTCACGAGTGAAAATATCTGAGTATTAAGATGTCTTTTACATCAAACTTTGATCCCTGGTTCCTGAACAGAGAGGTCAGCTGTGTTTCAAACCACTGGAGAAGCTGCAGCTGCAGAAAGTGCTCTGCACCAGGGGAGGCTGGGAACAGTGAAGCATGAGAAAAGAAGAGATGGAGATTGTTCACAAGGCAAAGCTGATAAAGAATGGTGGGAAATCAAAGACGGAATCAGGGTGGGGAGAGAGGAGGACAAACAAGAGTGAGACAACAGGCAGACTAAGAGACAATGAGAGGAGGGTAAGGAGAGAGATTATGGGGCAGGAGAGAGGGGCAGAGAAATGGGATGGGAAAAAATTGAAGGAAGCAGTGAAAAAAGTGATCTTTGAAAGCTTTTCTCCATTCTGAGGCTTTTCCTTCACCACAAGACTGCAGCAGTAGCACTTGAGCTGATCACACGTAACATCATTTTCCTTCTTCAAGCAAAAGTACCAACTGCTTGACAGTTCATCCACTTATATCATCCAACCAAGTATAATTTATAGGAGAAAAATGGCACACTGTCAGCTTAATTGAGGAAGAAATTAGATGTTGGATGATGGATATAAATAGCAAGGATCACTTCTCAAAACATCCCCAGCAAACAAGGCTGAGCAGGACCTATGCCCTGGGAGGCCTAGGGTTTCTCTAAGGCCTAACACAGGAAATGCAGGATCTATAAATATATTGCAAGATATAATTTGGTAATAAATATTGCTATCTAGAAAAATGACCACATAGTGCAGGTACAAAAAAAAAAGAGGTAATTTAAGGAAGAAGAATGGCCAACAGGGAACTGCTGTTTTCTGAGTCACTGTATCTGGTTGCTTAAAATAACAAAGCAGAGATACCTGCTTCCGTAAACACTCTGGACATCAAGTTTCAGTTCTTTACTCTTTTTTTTTTTTTTTTCTTTTTTTTTTTCCCTAAGTTTAGTGGCAGACATTGTCAGTTTTTCAGCCTGTTTTTTATTTCTCACCATCTACTATGATTATTCATGTTATTACATTTAGACTGCATATACCTTGTCTTGTACTTACTAAAATAATTAAACATACTTTCTTCTTTCTTACTCCTATCTTTTTATTCTTCTATGAAGGAACTGACATATAAAACATTTTTGAGATTTAAACTTGCAACTAGTTTAGATTCAGAGGCTTCAAGATGAAAAATCTTTCAGAACTGGAAAAATATGTCTGACTTTCATTGCCGATTCTGTCCTGCCATCTCTCTGGAAGGAGAGTTATGAGAAGTGTTTATGTATGGAGTGGAATCTGTAGCATCCCAGCTATAAAATGGCAATGGAAATCAAATTAAATTGTATCTCAATACATGTAAGTCAGGAACTAGGCATTATATATTTGGAAAAAATAAGTAAACAGACAAATAAATAGTCATTTTTATTAAAACAGATGCAGATTCTAAATAAAATTCTTTGTCTGGATGCCAGGTCAGACCTTTTGAGTCCTGCTTGCTGAGCCATTTTCTATCTGAGGAACATGTCAGATTTACAGTGCTTTGGGAACACATGCAGTAGACTTTTCATTATCCAGGCCTCAAAGGAGATATAATTGGTTTCAGAAATTATGTGCAATAAATCCTTCTGCTTGGTTATTAGTTAAACAACACTTCTGTTTATAGCACTTTTCAGTGCCTCCTGCCAGTGTTTTTGCAGTAGAAATCCATGTTTTGATGCATTGAATTCAGGTAAGGGAAGGGGAAGGGGAAGGGGAAGGGGAAGGGGAAGGGGAAGGGGAAGGGGAAGGGGAAGGGGAAGGGGAAGGGGAAGGGGAAGGGGAAGGGGAAGGGGAAGGGGAAGGGGAGGGGAGTTGCTAGTCAATAAATACCTTAGTGTCTTATATGTCAAAGTACTCTTGGCAAGACCAAAGTGGCTAAGACCTGAAAGTACACCTGGAGCATCTCACTCCAGGACAAACTGATCCACAGGTGAACATACACAATGTTTACTTGCCCCTAGGGTTCCCACAGGGCCTGAACGGGGAGAACAGCTAAAAGAGTTAACTGTCTGCTCAGTAACGATTAGATGTAGCCACCATAACAGAACAAAACCACAGCAGTCCCAGGTTGTCTTCAGGTAAAGAAAGTGTGGTTTTGCTAGGGACATAGCCTTTTCCCCCATGACAAATAGTTTTCACCATCATCATTACGTCAGTAGAGAATTCCACCAGTGATTAGACACAAGCAGTTCTTCACAATAGTTGACAAGGAAATGCCTTACCCAAACAGGTTTGGATTTAAAAAATTCAATGAAATGTAAAAGTCAGGCTCGAGAGTGTTTCCTCAAGAGCTGATTCCTCAAAGAGTTTGAGTAACCTGTGTTAATAAATCACTTTTTTATTTGCAACTTTCTGTTGCACCTATTGGACACAATTCCTGAATTTAGACTAGGGGGGGGGGAGGTATATATTTTGGTATGGTATATATTTTATAAGAAGTTATGACAGGGCAGGCAACAATTGAATTTTGGAACTTGCAGTGAATTACAGCCTAGGATGGTTTAAAAAACACCATAAGATAAATGGATGACACATGCCTACCACTGCACATCGATCACCATGACCCAGCTTTGGAAAAGGGTCTTGCTGCCCTTACGTCATTCTCTGCAGCTGCTTTTTTTCCAAATGCTGCTTCTATGTGCAATAAGATCCATCCTCGATGATAAGACAAAAGGATTTGACTTTTATAAATCTAATTTATGGCTGCCCGTGCTGCTCTTTCACTAGTGACTCTTTTGTTTAACTTATGCTGGAAAAGAAAGAAATTGGTAGATTCCTATGGTACTAAGCATGTCTCTGAAAGACAGAAAAGAGGAGGGGAAGGAAAGAGAAGGGAAGGGAAGGGAATGGAAGGGAAGGGGAAGGGGAAAGGGAAGGGGAAGGGGAAGGGGAAGGGGAAGGGGAAGGGGAAGGGGAAGGGGAAAGGGAAGGGGAAGGGGAAGGGGAAGGGGAAGGGATATCAAAGGAAACTTTGACTTCAGAGATGCTGTGATCCTGCAAAAGAAGGAGAGGGAAGAAGTTAAAGTGGATCAGCTTTTGGTAAAGGAGTTGAGTGTTAAAAAAGAGGGGTTTTCTATGGATAATTGTCAAGTCCTGGCCATTTACTTTCATCTACAGCATCAAAGGCACTGCCAAGTGGTGTCAGATGCACCTGGAATCGCATCGACAGGCATCGCTCACCTCATGTGTCTGCAGCACCTGAAGCAAGCAGAGCTGTGGGAAGGTGACGTATAAGCCTCCGTCTAACGAGCCATAATCCAATTTCCACATTGAGAATAATCCACTTTGGCTTCAGATGGGTACTTTATGCATCAAGCTGAAGAGAGAGAAGCAGATTATTGTCTTAATGAATGAAGCAACACATTGCTCCTTATATAGGCCCTTTTACATGTACTGCTTTAACTCATGGCTGTATGCAGGGAATGACTTTTTATCACTGCCACTCTCCTTTAATATATATGTATATTCGTCCTCTACCACAATGATATTGCTACCTATTTCCTAGCTACCCTTTTCATCATCTTGTTGGGAAAGAGACTTGACCACAAAACGGAATTTGTCTTCTTAAGCAGGGGAAGTCAGGAATCCTGTCACTTCATCAAGTTTTGCCCAAGACGAATAGCAGAACTTTATATATTAGCTAAGAGTCTCTGAAACACCCCAGATTTGTGAGGTTAAAGATGAAGTGAATCAGTGCTTACAATCTGAGGTTATTTTGTTTTCTTGGGATGTGTTGTGTATCTGCTGTTCTTTGGTGCAGCCAGTGACAACATTGGATTGCTGTGTATCATGGAGTGTATCTATGGCTGTTATATTCAAACTGTAGTGGCCACCAGTCAATTATTTATAATATAACACACACTGTTATTTATATACCCTCCCTGTGCATCGCAAGATGAATCACTAGGATGTGGAGAGTGATCCAGGATATTCTTCACAGTTTCACAACAGTTTACAACTGCCAGGAATTATCCCGGAGAGGTTTTGCCATAATTGCTATAGCAATTAAGACAAGGGGCTGTACTGCAGACAATTCCCATTTTAGCAACAAACATGAACACAATTCTGGAATCTATTTTAAGTTGTCCAAGGATAACTACACCTAGGCTACATTCAGCTTTGTTCCTACCGATCTGGACATACAAAACAGCTTTGAGACCTATCATATTCTTTCCCCTCTGTATATAAAAGAAATTAAGGCAAGGCTTATAAATCAAAGGGAGAATAATCCGGATTAAATTTGCTCTTGGGTGTCTCAGTATAAGAGCGCACCATATATTGTAGTTCAGGTTCAGGTTCTTACTCCAAGCCTCATCTATCTCCCTGGAAAGAGAAGTCTGTTGTTTTAGTTTCCATTAATTAAGATCTATCTTTTGAAAGAGGATACACGTAAATAAACACATTTTTGGACCTCTGAGTATTTAGTATGAAAAGTAGTAATATTGAAATAAACAAAAATGTTACAGACAGTATAGATGGAGATATATTGAATTATGAAGATATAAGATCTACACATGTATATATCTACATGTTTTTATATATATCCAAATTTATTGTCAATAATTCTCATTACTTTAGTATCAAAACATAAACTTAACAGTCATCAATTGTGCTATTGTGCAGGCTGAGAAAAAAGGGGAAGGAAGTGAGGAAGAAGAGGACAGATTTAAGTGAGTTGTTGGAGGACACTGGCAACCCTCTGCTTCTTGCCCCTTCATAATGGGATGATCACCTTTCTCACAGAAGTAATACACATTGCAGTTTATATTAGTGAAATTACTTCGTTTGGTGTATCTTAATCCCACCCTCTCCTGGTTCAGTGCTGGTAAGAGCAGTGAAACCCAACAAACTAAATAACAAGAAAGAATGTTCTTCCTCAATCCAAGTGGTCCATGCAGAATCAGATGGGCCCAGAGCAGCCATGGAGGCAGCCCTGGCAAGAGTTGTAAGTGGAAGATTAGATTAAGTTTAACAACATTCTGCCTTGTAAAGATTGCACAGATGGAGAGAGGCCTGTTTTTAAGGAAACCTGAAGGTCACGCATTGCTTAGGCAGAATTGAAATTTTTGTCCATTCTGCTAACTTAAAAAAAAAAAACAAAAAAAACCTGTTAAGAATGTAATAAAACTGGGCTTAGAAATGGAAGCATTTTAATTATTTTGAAATACTCATGCATGAGACATGTACAGGACCGTAGAAACAGGGAATTTACATAGTAATTAAAACATGAACAAGAAGACTGTGAACTCTGCAAGGCAAACTGCACTGCTGTCCCAAAATTGTCTAGGACAATGATTCATTTTCCCCAAATTTAGGACTGGCACCTCCAAGCACCACGATAACAGCAATGTTTATGCACAGTGGGTGTATGTGACAATATTACTGAAATTGGTAAGGATTATAACACGTTATCCACTGACTTCAGGGACTCTGGAAAAACACTAGTTAGCCTATAAGTGATACTGTACCTTTTTTTGTTTGTTTGTTTGTTTTTCTGTTTAAGCTTTCTGGTAGATAAGATTTTGAATAAAGAAAGAAAGCACTTCTGCTCCCAAAGGAAAATTTACAACCTCATATCCACATCAGTTTCAATTAGCCTTTAAAGGAAAGGTGGGCCCTTTTGAAAAACTGACTCTGTAATGGATAACTGCCATGAAAGAAGTCAGAACTCACAAAATTGAAGCAGCTTTCTTTTTTTTTTTTTTACAGAGAAGCATTTACAAAGACGCTGCAACTTGTTTTAGTAATTCATGCAAGGACTGATCTGATGGATGTCTTTGTTAAATGCGCCCACTCATCACGTATGCCTCCCTCTGAGCCTCAGGCCCCTCAGTTACCATAGGTGCAAATGGCACAGAATTTGTAGGAAGATCTACCTCAATTACTGGTACAGGTGTCATATAAGTGCCACCTGCCTATTTGCAAGATCTATAGGGGATGAAAGTGTAGGAGATATTGAAACAGCTATCGTTGTCATAAAATACCGAGCAATCACCATGTGATGCATGATGCTTCCTTGAAGGTTATCAATTTAATACGATATTTTGACAAGACCACCTGCTACAGAAAGGCATACTAGATATATTATATCATCAGAACAAGCTTCTACCCTAAGAGAGGCATACTGTTCTGAGCTGTTTGAGGAAAGGGTAGCCTGATTCCAAAATAAGAACTTAAAGGCTTATGTGAAATGGTGATCTCGATTTGGGCAATAGAAAGGAGGCCATCCCAAAGTACTTGTAAGTGCTAACAAAGATTCCAGAGAAGGAACCATACAGGGTCAGACTTTTCCCACAAGATGTGGCATGAAGCGGCTGAGAAAATGGATGGTGAGAACACTTCAGGCTTTTCTATCCTTTATCTTTGCTATATATAGCAGCAGAACTTATTGGAAGTCTTCCAGTGCAGAACTTCAATCCAGTTCTGCATAGGAACAAAGATCTCAGATACCAGAGAGCTTTGTTGAAAATGGCTTGTGTTTGACGAGAAACTTGCAGTAGTCAAAGAACATTTGCTCTGCATCCCTGCCACTCCCCACCACAAAGCTCCCTTTCTCTGCAGCTGATCTCTGCTGTGCACCTGTCAACAACATCAGCATGATAGACAACAAAAGTTTGCAGAGCTTCCAGATTCAGAAATAATGGTTTGAATCCAAGGTGCAACCAAACACACTAAAAGAAAAACAAAGACAGCCAGCAAGATTTCTGCTTTATCAGCTCCTCCAGTTTGTAACCTAAATTTTTCCTCAGAATATAACGCTATTAATCATCTACCAAAAAATTTGCAAAACAGGACAAAGGTATTTTATATATATATATTCTTCTTTATGGGTGTTATGTTTATTGATAAGGATTTGGTCCTTCTGGGAGACCTCAGAGTTCTAAACTTGTACAATGATTTTGACTGGGATAGAGTTAATTTTCCACATAATGGCTTGTGTGGTGCTGTATTTTTAATGATGAAAACAGTGTTGATAGCACAATGATATTCAATTGCTGCTGAGCAGTGTTTAGAGTACCAAGTGGAAACGCTTCTCATGCTGTCCTGCCAGTGAGGGGTTGAGGGTGCATGAGGGACAGAAGCAGGACAGCTAACCCAGACTGACCGAAGGGATGTCCCATATGATGTGACAGTGTGCAACAGCTGGATGAGAAATTTACCAGGTTTGCCATTGCTCCAGGAGTGGCTGTGAATCCATCAGCTGGTGGTATGCAATTGTTTTTTACATCTATCCTTTTTCTTTGTGTGCTTTGTTTATTTGTTCATCTGTTTACTTTTTAAATTGTTTTTACCTCAGCCCATGAGCTTTATGACTTTCGCCTTTCCATTTTTCTCCCCCTCACCCTGCTAGAGGGGAGTAAACAAGAAATGAGCAAGTACCTCCCAACCAAGGTAAACCAGGACTATAAAATTCAGAGCTAAATTTGAGTTTATTCAAGGCTGAAGGTTTCTTATATAGTGTAATTGTATTAGGATCTGCATCTGTCTAGTTTAATACAATTCCCTTTGTTTTACAGCCCTCAGTGATGCTTTTTGCCCCACAAACACAGTAGTCTGTAAGGAAATCAGCTTCAGAAAGTGAATTCTTCAATCTGTTGGGAAGATGACAGTGCCTTTACTGATATACAGAAGAAGCTAGAACAAAGAGACATTCCTGTCTGCACAACTCATTAGTGCCGCTTTGGTTGTACTAAAGTGTGAGATGAAGCAATTCACTGTGAGAAGAAAGGAGTTCTTGAAACACTGTGCCATGTCCTTGCTGAGGATCCCCACATCTCCCTTCTTCTAGGGTCATTGCTCAGGAGTGTGTTCTGCATACAGACATACTGACTAGCAATCTGTTTACACCCAGCTAGCCACTTTATCCCCAACTAGTTCTTCCCCAAACCAGATACACCCATCCCCTAAACATCACACGACCTTCCAAAACATTTTGCATCAGTTAAAGGGAAATCTCAGGAACAAAGCACTGGATGTGTCCCACTCCCTTCTGTGCCCTGCAAGTTATGAGTTATAGTCTCACTGCAGTTCTGAGAAAGTGTATGCCATGTGAGAGCATGGATGGAGAAGGATGACTGCTCAACTTAGCTGAATTAATAAGTGCATTTTGTTAACGTTGATGTTATTGCTAAAGACTTGATTGAGAAAAGAAGGGAATTTTGAGTTAATATTAATGAACAAATGAAATTCTAGAGGTAAGAGTTCCTGACAGGATACTTTCTGAGACATTTCTTGGGACATTTAGATTCAGATCACTTGGAAAGGATCCATGGTCCCTGCATCATTGAATAAGCTTTCAGGACTATGAAAGAGCATAAGTCCAGAATCCTGAACTTGCTCCACCATGTATTATCACGCACACTTTATCCCACAATTCACAATTTTCCATACCAGCCTGAGGGGAACATAGTCTGTCTTCCTCAGTTTGGGCAGTAAACCCAGGTATTGATCCTTCTTTCATCTTCTCCCTTGAGTCCAGGTGAAAGTACTATTGTACCTTCTGAATTCATCACAGTGTGCAAACAATATTTATATGACAGCAAATCCATACAACTTACAGCTAGCAAAAAAAGAGGAAGCCCATCAGGTCCTTGCTAGAGGGCAAAGTAGTTCACTCCTTTTCATATTTCAGAGCAGATTCTTTGCATTACATGAAACCACTCACCACAGAATTTTCCTTGTTTTTTCTTGGGGGACAAGTTGCTTGGTTGCTTGTTTCTTTCTTCTTAAGATGAAAAAAACCAACACCCTGGATTCTAATGAGTTATTTATTTTTTTTCTTAACAGTAGTTCAGTTTTAAGTTGTTTGATTTATAGTTAGTCTGGTCCTACAGTATATTGCATACTTGCCATTATCCATAGGCATATATATAAACTAATCAAATCAAAAGAATGGAAATGAAATACAAATCCTAAGTACCGCTACTGATAAGGAAAAGAGGGAAGATCTTGGTCTGTCAATCATAAAATGATGGAATACACTACTGTGAAGTCTTTGAGCAATTCATTGGAAAGTTTGTATGGGGCTGGAAATAAGAATTGTCCCAGAACAGCAATCTAAGATAATCTGATAGCTCCAGATTGAAGATAAGACTAGTAGATCTCAGATTAGACACTGAAAGTGCTTTTATTTTTGGGAGACTCATAAATTCCTAGAAGACTTCTCTGTTATCTTTGCTCTTGTTCACCTTGGTCTCCGCATACCATAGTGTGGACTTCAGAGGTCTTACTGCTGTAACTTGAGAGCAGTTGGGAAACAAGGAAGTTTTTGCCAGATAATGTCAGTTTGAAGTATTCACGGAAATGGGTCAAATGTAGTAATATTTCAGTAAACTGCAAACTTGGTCGGTAGCTTTGAGGGCTGCAATGGAACCCTGAGTCATCTTGGTGGGATGAGACTTTGGAAACCATAGGTGGTCTCAGGTCTCTTTTTTATACAAGTGGGTGCTAAAGATTTAAATCAGACATCAGTTTCCAAGTATTCCCAATTCCTTAAATAGTATGTTATAACTGTGGCTTGTATCTCAAGTTCGTTATAAATGTTTTGGAGATTTGAGACCTCTGGGTTAACATCGGATGTTCTTATCTTCTATGGATAGAAGGATGGAGGAATCTGGAGATTAAGAGACAGGCTTCCAATATTAGGGACCATGTAAATAACCCTAAGATATCAACAGATATCTTTGTATAAGAGGTATTAGTTCTTATGGTGTTTTCTAGCTTCAGACTGAGCCCTTTTGGGAACACAGAAGCCTAATGTCCCCCACAGCCTGGTGGGATTAACTATCCAAGGGTCACAGATGAACACGATGAACTAATATGATGGTCAGATCAGAGTGGGTGATCACAGAAGAGCCTTTTTTCAAAACATCACCTGGTAGAGCTTTTGAAAATAAAAACTGAAAACACCAAACCAATCGCAAATTCAATTTCAGCCAGCAATATTTTTGATCTCTCTTGCATCCATTTTACAGATATTGAGAGAGTCATTCCTGACGTGGGGACTGGAGAGTGATCAGCAAGGAAATTCAATTAGACTGGAGTTGATTAACCTGTGCATTACTCTGAAAATCACATTTATTATGTATCATGGATTTGCTGAACCCTTAGACTGAATTGCCAAATCCATCCTGTATACATACTGGAGGAATCCGAATCAATCTATTTTCCCACAAGTTCAGTAACCATATCTGTACAATTTTTCTAGAATCACATCATGGAAGAAGAAGCTGGCAGGACAAGGTCTGGTTGTGCAGAGGAAAACAACAGATTTAGTCTCTCTGGCCACTGATCCTTTTTCTGCCCCCTGTTCTCTTCCTCATATCTCACAGCTCATCAAAGAAAACTCACACTGATGGGATGAAGTACAAGTCTGCTGATGGCCAGATCTCTTCCTATCCAATAATGCATTTTAGCATGAGTTTAGTATCTAAATATTCAAAAAAATCTGCCCTAAGTACTATTCAAATTATTGTGACAAATCAGATTCAATGAATCCAAGCATCAATGTCGGTTCATGTCAGAAAAATGACATTCTCTATGAGCAAGTGGAATGGGGCTGTGGCCTTGGTAGCTAGTGCAACCAGAGTATAACTGGGGAAACTGGTATCCAGGGGCAGACTGAGTACCTGAGCCCAGATGAATCACATAGAATCACCGAATCACAGGATGGCCAGGGTTGGAAGGGACCTCATGGATCATGAATCTCCAACCCCCCTGCCACATGCAGGGCCACCAACCTCCTCATTTAATAACAGACCAAGCTGCCCAGGGCCCCATCAAACCTGGCCTTGAACACCTCCTGAACCTGGCATCCACAACCTCTCTAGGCAGCCTGTTCCAGCACCTCACCACTCAGATGCTGGAGGGATGACACTGTGAATGTGTGTATGTGAGTGTGTATATATACATATATACATACTCCTTTCTGCTCAGCCAGCCAGAAAGGGGATTGGGATGAAGTCGTTTGTGCTGTGTATGTTGTTCATATGTGTACACTGTGGGTTTGCATGTGTTTTGTGTGGCCAGACATGTCTGTCTGTATGTATGTGCTGAATAGGTGTGCTGAGTGTGTGTGTCTGCCAGGAACCTGGGCTCAGCCTGGATGCTGCTGGGATCTGGGCATGGACCCACTCCAATGTCACTTCTGTCAGGTTGCTGGACTCATGGAATTCCAGAATGCCTGAGGTAATCAGAGACTTCTGGAGGTCCAACCCCTGCTCAAGCAGAGACACCCAGAGCAGAGTGCTCAGGACCATGTCCAGGTGGCTTTTGAAGATCTCCAACAAGGAAACCCTACAACCTCTCTGGGCAACCTGTTCCAGGGCTCCATCTTCTGCACAGTATCAAAGTGCCTCCTGATTTTAAGACAGAATTTCTTGTGATTCAGTTTGTGCCCGCTGCCTCTTGTTCTGACACTGGGTACCACTGAAAATAGCCTGTTTCTTCTATTTGCATCCTCCCTTCAGGTATTTATAGATGTTGATAGGAACTCCCCTTCCCCCCCCCAAATGCTGTCTTTACTCCAGGCTGAACATTTCCAGCTCTCTCAGCCTTTTCTGAGGAAATTCTCCTGTTCCTTGATCATTTAACTGGCCCTGCACGGGAGTCTTTCCAGCATGTCTGTTTTGCATTCTCCTAAGAGTAATTATCACCCCTGGCAGGACATCTCCACCAGGTACAGATGGAAGATGTGCGGTCTGTCTCTGGCAGACCAGTGTCACTGTCACAGAAAAAAAAGTCCAAGGAAAGAAAGTGTAAGCACAGCTACAAAATCCAGGCCACGATGGCAACAGCACCCAGTGTTGTGAGCCCATGTGACCCGTGTGTTTCAAAGCCTCAGCCCCCTTTCTTTTCCTTCCTTCACCACCAACATAGAAAGTTCCTATCTTCTTCCAGGAAACCTAGCCAACACTTCTTCCCTCCCACCTTCCCTCTTTCTCAAACCTAATCTGTGATCAAATCCACCCACCAAAATCAGATGCCTTCCCAGGGATGAACTTTCACACAGTCTTAGAAGACATTTCCTAGTTCTGTGGTTGGAGAGAATGAAAAATTAATGCAGCTTGTTCTATGTAGAAGCATCAGTCCCACTTTGCACTTATGCCAGATTCACAGGGTTACAGAAATTAGAGATTAGAAAGCCCAGGGGAGACAGCTGCTCCAGCTAAGGGACTGTGCAAAAATATTGCCTGTACCACATTAAAGCAAGGAAGAGCTTTCATGAGCTGCCATGTTGTCCTTGTTTTCTTGTCATCTTCTTCCTGAAAAATGGGTGTGGATACTGTCTTTTCCAGAGAAAGTTGTTTATTAATTTTAATGAGCAATCCAAATGAGGAACTAGCTCAAATTAAAATATTATTATACAATGAACACAGGCCTTTCACAGTGACATTTAAAGAGCCGTGTCTTTATTTTTGGTTACAACTGCACTGAGCTGATGTGAGATCCATCAACCTACCTGTCTAAGGAGCTGACCTAGATTAGATATATTTGTTTCAACTCTGAAGCTATTACTTAATTGTGGTTTTCATCTTAATGCCAATTGAATGCTGTTGAAAAATCTCCAAATGGCTTTGGCTGAGTAGAACTAGGCTCTTCTCAGAGTATGTGCTTAAGGTCACTTGCTGCTCTCAGGTATAAACCCAGCAGAGGGCCACTGAAAGCAGTATTGCTGATATATGTAAATAACTCTGACAACAGCAGCTGACTCATTGCAAGAGTCTATCCATGGCCCCCATTTAGCACAGAGTTCCCGGATCCATTGTGTGGTATCACCTGACTCTCATTTGAATTCTATTTAGTTGAACTTTCTGATGACACCATAATGATGGGATGAAAATGCCACGTTTGTTGTAAAATTGTTGCTCTATGTTTTCCTAGCCCTATGCAAGTGGCCAACATTGGAAAAAAAATGACCTCCTTTACTTTTGTTTCCTAACCGAGAGTCAGCCAGTATTTCTTCATGAAAGCTAAGACCTTTGGTCAGGGGTATGGCTCACTGCCCAGCACCCTCATTTCATCTCTGCAGAGCCACAGGAGGTGTCTTCAGGTGCTTCTTCTCTTGCACAATGCCTCCTCCACACTTCACAGCATGGGGTGTGACATTGCTGTTCATTTTGTTCGTGTCCCAGATTCACTCTGCTTCATAGAATTAATAGTTCAGCAAAGGGGCAGTTCCACATGAGGATTTAGAGGGCTCCTAAGCCACTGCTGCAACAATCTTTTGCTCACACTTAAAAGCAGCAGACTGCTGGCCATGAGAAGAAATCCACAAGGAGCAGGGAAAACATATTCATTTGCAGTGACTTGCTGATGATGTGGTTTTGCTGTCAAAACCTATGACCTGAATTACTGTCTGTACTGCCAGAGGGATTATTGGAAAGAGGATAGCTTCGCTGGGAAAAGAAATCAGATTTCTAGGCAGAGCTTTTTTTAAGATAAAAGGAAAAATATTATCTCCAATAAGCAAAGAGGACATGGTCTGAACATCCCTGTTGCTAGACCAGGCTAAAGAGTGGAGCTGGTCCATGTGAACCACAAGTCAGGGACAGTGCAAACCGCCTTTATGCCCTCTTCAACTAAAGCACCCAAAACATTGTTCCCCAACCTACAGTTCTTTGGATGCTGTTCTAGTTTCCAGTAAACTGAAAAAATCACAGCCAAAGAAGAGACACGGCATAGGGTTGTTCTCAGATCATCTCCCATTCTATATGAACATTTTCCAAAAGGAATTCTGCAGGCCTGTAAGGCTGCTGGGAGTCTGGAGTTCTCTTTCAGATGACGTTTGAGATATTGTCAAAATACATGGGGGGGAGGAACTTCCAGAGCAGTTGTGAGCATGACAGCCTGCACCACTGCTGGGGATGCATTGCCAGGAGAACAGCTGAAAGGTCCAGCCACACCATCCTTTGGGTAGTCCACAGGTCTGACTCGGATGCCTTGCTCATCCCATATTTATCATTGTGTAGTCTTATATACTTTGCTGCAGGATAAGGTCTCTTCCCATTACTTTTCCCTTGTTTTGAGACAAAAACAAAATAAAAATCTACAGTGATTGCCATAGACTCATAAAATCATTAAGGTTGGAAAAGACCATTAAGATCATCCAGTCCAACCATCAGCCCATCCCCACCATGCCCACTGAACCACGTCCCTCAGTGCCACATCCACCCTTTTCTTGAACACCTCCAGGGATGGTAACTCCATCACCCCCCTGGGCAGCCCATTCCAATGCCTCACCACTCCTTCTGGGAAAAAAAATCCCTAATATCCAACCTGAATAACAATATCTTGTTCATGCTGCCTTGAACTATTTTCCCTGGAGTTCAAGGGATTCCTTGAGCAGATCGAGGTCTGCACCCTGAACAACCCTGATTGACCAAAAGGGAAAATCACATCATACTAAATACTGCTAACAAACTTGTCTTAGACAGGTGTCCTGAGGATGACAAACACTGCAGCTTTTTTTGGTTTACTGACTTTTCAATTTTTAGCTTTAACTTTTCGTTTCCTTGCATATAGCAGCACTTAATGAACTCCAAAGGGTAAAGTTTAGGATACAAACCATGGACAACAAAAACCTCAGCAAATAAGTTCAGGAAAGTCATTTACACTGGTGTTTATGCATCTTTATTTAGAAATCAACGTTCCCTAACTCAAAAATATTTTTAACTATATAAAAATTAAAAGATCTTTTCAGACCACTTTCTATTCTAGTGAATGGAGTCATTAAATATCAAAGGCTTCAGTGTATATCTATAGTAACACTTCTGCTATTGTGCTTCTGAAAATTGGATGCCAATAGACTCATGACTTCAGCAAGCTGCAAATCTTCCCTCATGATGTTGCCCTTTGTAGAGATATCAGTGTCTTTTTTCCTCTTGCTCATAGACACCCTTGTTGACCCTTTAAATATTTTGTCTGACTTTGGGGAGGAGTAATTTTTGAGGGATAAACAAAACACATTTTTCTTTAGGTGATTTTGGCATATTTTGACACACTGCCCTGAAAACATGCTGATGGGCACTGACACTTTTTCCCTCTGGAGTTTCAGTTGTGATGGTAGTGTTCAGACTGAAGCTTTGTCTATAAAGGGGGATTAGCTTTGATCTCAAAAAGCCATCTTTCCCTGTCCTTTCAGACAAATCCCTTTTCTGGAGTGAATGCTGGCATGATTGGAATCAATATGTTTGATCCTTCAAACACTACTGCTTTCCTAGTAAATACTGTGTACACTTCCCCCACACATATTGCAGACCCCTGCTCAAAATCCTGCTGTAAGCTGCATCCTGCATCACCAGGTTATGCTTACTCAGGGCATGTGGTAGTTTTCAATATGTAGGTTGGTAATGGCATCAACAAAAGTCCTTTGCCCTACCGAAACTTGCACTAACATGGGGTATAAACCACTGGCGACATCTTGAGTGGCATTTAGGGAACACTTTAAAGGCTTTAAATCCTTGTAGATGCTGACTTAACTGGTCTACGTGTAGAAATTGTTACTGCTGTGGCTATACACATAGGAACTTCTAAAAGTCCATTACTCAGTTGCTTTGAAATTCATGTGTTATCTCTAAAAATGAAAGGCACTGACATACCAAGCATAAGTGAAAGTCAGCAGGCTTTAAGTTTGTAAATTAAATAGCTGATTAGATAACTTGACCTAGGAATCAGAAAAGAGAGTCACATGAATTTCCATTGCCACCCTGTGCATATCTTCTTCTTTCACAACCTTCTTTCAAAAAATGTCACAGCTTATCCTCTCTATCAATTACTCCATTCCATCATGGCTCATCCTCTCCTCTGTCTTTTCTCATTAAAATCTATTTATTACATCCATTAAAACATTTTTGTCAAGATCCATCCACAAATGCAGAGAACAAAGTGCCAATATATTTCAATGGAAGTTAAAGTATAAGGATTTTTCTCTGACAGCCATGTGCTTATTTTCCAAAATGTTATGTTTTCATGTCAAACTGGGCAAAGTGTTCCCACTGAACGACATGTATATATGTATGTGTGTGTGTATCGTATATATGTATAGAATAATTTATTATCAATTTTCTTTTCTTGTCATCATAGTTTATGGCAGCCTCACATTCTCTAGGATAACTAGGTTCAATTTATATCCTCCAGAATAACACCCCAATTGTAAAACTACAAAAATCTACATTTGCTCTTTTTCTGAAGTTGTTCTATTTTGCATAAAACATTTGAATTTTAACTAGCACAGCAATAGAAACCCAGATGGCTTACTGCCTAGGTGAATCTCTGAGAATCTGACACTGTTGCACTGTTGAACCCTCTCCTCCTATCCTTCCCCTGTTTTCTAGCTCAGGGAATAATTATTTGATCTGTGCAAAAGAAAATATTATTAAGAAAAACAATAAGAAGAAAACAAATTGCAGATGCATCCACAGTACCCTGGGAGATGTAATTTAAGGAGTAGGTGAAAGCTAACCCTGTTTTTTTGTATAACTCTCTGTAGATTACATTATTATAAGTGATATTATTATATTAGCAACGTTTTTATATCACCTTTTGTAGATTGGTACACTTACACCAGAGTGCAGGGCTATCTGGAAATTCAAGCTATTCCACGGTGTCTTGATCACTTCGTGATAGACGTCATGGGCAGCTTTTCTACCCATGACTGGATACCAGCTATGCAGGTGGAAGGGAATATAAGGGCCTGGGATTCCCTCTCAGAAGGACATATTGAGGGGCTGAACAGGTACAGATGCTTGCCCTAGTTTATCTGACAGTTCCTTGTAATACTTATTGGTGCTTTCACCCAGTCTGAAAATGCAAGGCAAACAGAGACTCAGAAATAGGCTAGATTCATGCTAATAGTTTCCCTGAGATAAAAACATCCAGGAAATAAAGTGATTTTTGTCCACTGTTGGGTTGATGTCAGTTAAGCTTGCCGTGTCAACTGATGCCTTAATGGGCAAAAAGTGTTAATATGTTGTTCCACTCATCTGGAGAGATGAACAATGAGATAGCCTGTAAAACATTTAACAGCCGCAGTGCTGTTGCAGGTAATTCCCTCCTTATCCAAGAGTATCTCAGAGACTAAGCCAATATTTGGACAGCCTGAGCCCTTTCATTACTACCTACAGTAAACCTCCAAACAGGATGTTAATACATCACCTTTTTCATTGGTGGCGTGAGAAAATAGAGAACAGAAACATGAAGAGGTTTCTTTCACATGTTTGTTGCATTTTAGACTTCATGATGAAATTCTGTCCTTGCTAACCACTACAGGTCAACCACTTTCAAATCCTCAAATCCTTTACCAAACTAGTTGCTTAAGTTCATATTAAACAATGAAGAGAAAAAAATTAAGGACAGGAAAGAGAAAGAGTATTTCAGAAGCTTGGGGCATCCTAGAGATACAGAACATTGACAGAATATTCACCATGTGAATTTTCTGAACGCAGCAACTGAAAGCAGGCTAGCCATGCTGACAAAGTCTTCCACCTAGGTAATTAATCCTCCTTGAAAAGCAGGATAACCTAGGCTGGAAAGCCTGACTATCTTATTCATGACTGCTGCAGTATCTTTATGTGTGATTGCACTGCTCTGTGTAGGTACCTTTTGACTTACAAGCTTCACTTCTTTCACTAAAATTAACGCACCAACATGCAGTTACTATGGTGATTTACACTACCTATTTTAGGCTACTCCCATACTCACGTGTGAGCCTGTTCTTGCTGTCCCTGAAGTTTGTTGGCACCTGACCATAACCAGATTGCAAGCCAAAATACAGGCATGGATGAATAATCAGGGAATGTGAATACAACTGAAATAGGGAATTGCGCTCTTAGTAGTTTTGGACTTGTTTGGGTATCCCCATGTACCTATATGCTCCATACGCATACAGGGGACATTGAAAACGAGCTTTGGTCTTAACGAAGAAAACAGCAACGCAATCAAGGTCTTCTGAACTTAATGCTTGTAGACCTGTGTATGCTGCTTTCATTTTGCCAGGCTCCTGCCTTAGCAGAGGAAGTAAAAGTGCTTCTGTGTTCTGTTCTCAACTATAAAAGGCCAGGCTTCAGAGTAGATGGAATTCACCCCAAGATAAGAACCCCAAAGTCTCTGAAATATCTGGGATACTGAGGCACATCATATCTCCAGGACTTCATAACATTGAACAGATACTTACATTGGCCTCTGCATTAAAAGGCTCAAACTGTAAGTACCACAAGCAAGTAGAGGACTTCCAAAGGATCTGTTTGTGACTATGAAGAGGGTGAACTTAATGAAAACTATGATTTGCTGTTCGTCACCTCTTCAGCTACTGATAGTGTATGGCTTTACTCTGCTGCTTCACAATCCCTGGAGTCTCCATACCTGAACATTTCCATGGTGATTTTATTTCACTGAACTTTTTCTTTAGAAATAAATCTTTGTGTCCACTGATGGCTTAGTCAGCAGATTTGCTTCCCTGGTGCAGCTCACTCTGGCAGATGGTGCTATTGCATATTCTGAAAAAGAACAGAGTTGCTCTGATTTACTATAACGACGTCAGCCTTACTGCTATGGTGGCACAGAGATGTTTATTTTTTCCAAGATTAGGGGACATCTGTAGAGCTTCTACTGACAGGAATGTGCTGCTGTAGCAGGCTGTTTGCAGAAGCACCCTTTCATTGCTTAAATGGCTTTGTCTGCAGCTCCATGCTGCCAGAAGGAGGAAAACCTGTTTTCTGTTAAAAAAGAAAAGCAAAAAATGGTGATAGGGAGGTGCTGAGTCTTCCCATCAGATCTGCTCCTTAGCTTACCTGCAGCTTAGGGCATCATCCAATGTCTGACCAATAGAAATTGCCAGTCTGGAAAATTATGTAGGAGCAGATTTTGAAAAGTGTCTGTAGATGCAAAACTCTCACCAAAATGAGAAAAATAAATAAGTAATAAATAAATCTGTTGGACTCAAAAGAAATTGGATGCCTAAGCAGTCAGGGATTTTCAAATCCCACCTTCTGCATTTTCAGATAATGACTAGGTTTGAAAACCACTGCAGAGCTTATGAATGTCCTTGAGGGCTTTATCTACAGAGGTGCTTCGGATATCTTTCAATATTCTTCCAATTCCCAGTGGGTCTGAAGCACCTCAGTTGCTCTCCAGGACTGGAGGAGGATGCAAGTTGCAGTTCTCTGTGGAGATGTGTGACAGTGAAAAAATTCTGCTTAAGAGTTCTGGGCAAGAAGAGCACTGAGTTGTTTAAAGAGCTTCAAAAGTGTTTCCGGGTGATGGGACTGGTGTGAGAAAGCACAAAGACTGAAAAGAGGGTAGACTTCAAAACAGTGGGTTCCCTCCACGAGCATCAAGCCAATGACTTCAGGATACATTTGTAGATTGTTTTAACCAGTCTAAGCATCACAGTGACCATGCAACAACAAGCCTGCTGGGGGATGCACTGATGTATCTGAGCCGTCAGCTCTGTCATATCTCTGCATTTCCAAATGAACTGTCTCCTGTGAAACCTTCTTTTTCACAGAATGGAGCAGCCCAGCTGGTTAACACACTGCATTCTCTCATACAGACCTTCCTCTTATGTTTCTTTGTTGTATTTTTGTTATTTTTTTCATTCAGTGAAAGAGTTTATTTTAATGCCATTTAAGCTGGAGAAATCCTCCGGCTTCTCCCATCTGCTGTAAATCTGCACTGAACAGCCCTCCCCACCAAAATAACAAAAGAAACAGAGAAAGAAACTGAGAAGTAGATGGAAATAAGATCTGAACTACTCTAAGAGATTATTATTTTAAGAAGCTTATCGTCCATTCTATCTTCTAGTACAGGCTACCTGCCATTAAATCGGGAAAGGAATTTGTTCTTTTCTCTAACACACAGCAGTGATTTTTGTCTCACTGAAATATAATACAGGTAACTGCCCTGTTCAAGACATACCTGTGTGCTCCCAGTACAGCAGATCAGGAGTCACTGCTGTATTTAACTGCTTAGGCAAAGAAAAAGGAAAAAGTATTTCCCACTAAAATACAAACGGAAGACTGGGCAGAACAAGCAAACTAACTAAACAAAGACATTGTGTGGAACTGCACAGTTCATCTTGCTTTTTCACTGTAGGTTGACATGGTCTCAGTTTGAATTGCACAATTACCCGTTCACCTCACCAGTATTATAAATTAGGTAACTCTGCCTCTTCACATTCATTGATGTGCAGTCCAACCTACCCACATGGGAGAAGAACAAAAGTAGAGATCTTGTCATTCAAAACACTTCACAGCTGTGAAAGCTTGTGCTGAAATGGAAATCCTCATTTTTGCAGTGCAGGAGCTAAACCACAACTAGAAAGCAAAAAGTCTGAGGAGTATTGAGTGAAATCTTAGTTGTTGAAAAGCATTAAATAGGACAAGAATAAGAGTAATAGTGGTAGTAATGCTGGAAGGGGTCGTGGTGGTCACCTCTGCTGACATTCTGCATGAAACACACCGGTGTTTCACCCATATCAATCCCATGGCTCACGGCTTGACCATAAGCTAGTAGCACCCAGTCATGCCTGCTAGATGCCAAGTGTGTGAGCCACTATGCACATGCAAGGTGGAGCAAAAGCTTCCTGGTGAGTGCTCTAACACTCTGGTAAGCTTTTAAACCATAGAATCATAGAATGACCTAGGTTGGAATGGAACTCAAATCCTGCTCAGTTCCAACCCCCTTCTATGCGCTGGTTGCCCCCCACCAGCCACACATGGCCCCCTCCAAACTGGACTCAAACACCTCCTGTGGTCCCCTCCTTTTTCTGAAAAACTCTCAGGTCCAACCATGGCATTGTGGAATGCTATAAACAACATCCCAAGATGTTCAAGCACTGAGTAACACATGAGTCAGGAACCATACGCTGTCCCAAGGGTAGGTCTAGCAGCATAGCTCACTGATCTGTCATTCTCACTAATTGGCTTCACTGTGAGAAACTTTCACTTTATTTATATTGCAAATATACTTAGATTCACCTCGCAGCTACCACTCCTTACAGGATACAGTAGATTGAGAAATACATAATCTGAGCTGTGGCTTCAAGACCTACGCTCATATCTGTATTTGGAGTGGTGCAAAGAGGGTAGTGTAAGGTGAGCTTAAAGATCTCTGACATCAAAATCTGGTTCGATTGGCAGGATGCATGAGCTGCACAGAGCCTGATCTCCATCTCACACAGCTTCTGCTTCTTGGATGCAAGCTGAGCAGCTGAAGCCTCTCCTGGTCCCTTTATGTGCTGTGAGCCATGGGCATTGCCTCTCCCTTTGAGTCTCTGCAGCACTTTGTAGAGCTACCAGACAGCTCAGAGGGCTGCAGTAAGCCCCACATGTCCCCTGGGGACACATGATGTGGGTGAGCTGGAAATCTTGCCATGCATTCATTGCACTCTGGAGATTCTCGCTGATTTTCACAAGAATGCCAAATGCAAAATCCATGAATTAGGCCATCCCCAAATCCCCAAACCAACATTAAAATATTTCTTTATTCAATGCTGTAATAAATGTTGCAAAGTTTTTATATGCCTTCTGCTTTCTGAACCTTCTGGGCACATTCAGTACACTCATCAAAGCTAGAAATATGCTTTTTCTTCTAACTTACTTGATCTTCCCCAAACCACCTATTTCCAAAATGGGGAATTTCAGCAAAGCACCAGTGAGAAGCGCAGTGTCAGACAGCAGTGCTGATGCACAATAGTTGCTCAGGTAGTGGCAGTGATTTTTTCCCCTTCAGGTCTTGCTACAGATGAAGACATTGCACATACCTGTACTAAAGCAATCACATGAATACTGCACATTATATAAGTAATTTGAGTGCTTGACATTCAAAAATGATAATTTAGCTTTCTAGAGCCGTGCATTAAAAAAAAGCTATTTCCAAAGTCCAGTCATAACATGCACCCAATCACATCCACAAAAACAACATCAGACTTTAAATTTGAACTCCATACTCTTCAGTTTGCAGAACGCACTCAGATTCTGCATATGCTACCTTGGGAGCTGAGGATCCATCTGAAAAAGCCTATAAATTTGAAAAATAGCTCTCATAAAAACTAATGTGATTTATGTAAGCACATTAAGGGGAAAATACCCTGAACAGTTGGTTTAAGTGCTTAGGCATCCTAAACTTAATATTTCCATATGGTTACATTGCAATTTTAGATTTTTAGTGTCTTCATACCCTTCTCTGTTAAATTTGAGAAACAAATCAAGGTACCAGCACAAAGAAATTAAGATTAAGGAACAGAGATGCCTGCAATGAGTATTTGATTGCTCCCACACAAAGCTGTGATTCTTTCTACAAATTTCCTTAATCCTCTAGGAAGCACTGTTCCAATTGTCACAGGATTGTTTGTGAGATGTTGCAAACAAATGATTATAAAATTCTTTTGGTATAAATGGCATACTGAAAAATAAGGGGAGAAATGAACACCATACATTTGATTTTATATTTTTTAATGCAGGATCATATTAACTAAGTAAAGATTAGCTTTAAAATTCCAGACAAGGCTTGAATTCTTGCTGAATATTTCACACCTTTATCGCTCTCTTATTTTTCCCACACGATTTTCGCTTCTGCCTATCCCTTGGTGGCTTTGCAGTGAAACACCACTAAAAACCTGTTTTATCTGTAGCACCAAAATTGGCTCAGGTTCCAGTTTGTAACTGAAGGCAACAAACATCTTAAAAATGATTATTTAAGCCAGCACAATCCATTGCGTGAACCTTCCCAAATCAATCGGAGCCCACGTTGTATCGACTTAGCCTATGCTGATCCCTACTGACTGCAACTAAATGGATATAAATCACCTTTACAACAATGCAGAGGGACGTGCAGGCAGGTTTTGTGGTCTCACCTGCATCACCTCGGCTCACTGACCACAACGGTGTGCAGCAGAAGTTAAGGAAAAACAATTCTTCACGAGGAATCTCTGCTACGATCCATTTTGATTTCCCAAAAAGAAAGCCATGGTACAAGCACACTGAAAATAGGTAGTGCACTCTGCCTTCACGGTATGTATCAGACTATTTTACAGGTAAAGATGAAGTTGATGTGAAACAACGTAGGCTACAGCTTGGTTCTACAGCATGACCTGGGCATTTTCAAAGGACACAGCCATAGGTAAGAAAAAAATGGCAATACCACTTCAGAAGTGGTGTCCATTTTCCTAAAAGTGTCTGCCATCAGGGGCAGTAAATGTGTGAGAAAGGAGAAAGCAGGAATGGGGAGGTATCAGGCAAGAGGACAGGCAGAAGTAGGGCACACCTGAACTGTTCCTATGATCTGTGGTAGAAGACCTCCAACAGGAATAAGCAGGATGGGAAAAAAACAGTGCTTATTTCTCCTTGCCAGTTACACTTACATCAGTTCCTCCAGAGCAGTGGCTGCTGCCCAGGTGAGTGAGCAATACATAATCATGTAATAGTGATAATATTTATCACATAAGAGCTTAAACAGGGATGCTGGTCAAGAGAAGTGATTTACATTACTTCTTTCCTGTAGACCTAATAAAACTCTATGAGAGTGATACATACAGGGGAACACACTGACACTTAAACAAATCTGACTTAAAATAAAGGGAACTTTTCCAGCCACAAAAATCCTTCGTCTTTTGTTGCAGAGATTGTGCAATTCTCTGGTTGTCTTCTTCAAATGGGAGAAGAAAAAAAAAAAAAAGTTGGATTCATTGCTCTCTGCTTTACAACTTGACAGATGTTTGTATTTATTAAAAAAAAAAAAGAAAAATCTGGCAGCTGGCTGACTGGGCTAGTGGCTGAGCTTGGTGTGATTAGATACAGCTGAGCAGCTGATGCTAGAAAACCAAGTTGGATGAAAGGAGCTGTGGTGCTGCAGGGGATGTTTATATCAGAAAAAAAAATGGAAAACACATAGAACAAAAATACCAAGATTAATAGTTACATAATACAGTCTTTTTTCCAGGAGGATCATAAATATTAAGGTGCTTTCTCATTCTTAACACATACTCCTCATTAAGAAAATACAATTAATGCAAAATAGCAAAATACAGACTGTAGGCAACACGCATATTGAAATCCAGCTACATCTCCCTCATCAAATTTTCAGTTTGCAGTCCCAGCACCTAAGAGTGAGGCATCCTCATACATGGATATTAAAGTCATGCTTCTGCTCAAGATGTTTCTAAGTCTCATTTGTGTGAGGTGCAGATGAAATGATTCAAAGCTGGAAAAATGACAGCTGGAAAGAAAGATCCATCTTGCCTAAATACGCTGGTCTACAATGCAGGCTTTGACACAAGAGGTAGTCACCACAGGCTTACTTGATTGTTGTTAGAAAGAAATAGAAATGCTGTGAGGGACATTCATCTAGTCTGTTTCAAACATCCAGTTTAGGATGAGATGAATTTCACTCTGAAAGGACTCATTTCTCTGCGCTGCCTTCAAAGGGAGATGATGGCGAGTAGTGCTGTACAGCCATCTGTTGGGTAGAAGATCACATCTGGTCAGAGGTATCCACTTGAGAGACAGGAAAAACTCAGTCTACTTAATTTATTAGAAGCAGATCATGGTGCTAACTTGGTTATAACACAGAAGACCTTCAGATGAAGACATTTGTTTCCAATGGATATTGTTATCCAAAAGAAATAAACAAGAATTAACAGCTGGAGGCTGAAACAATCAAGACACATGCAAAAATCCAGAAGGCTTTATTTGTAAAATGATTGAGAAAGCCCACTGTCAGGTGAAGATATCTTTCCAAAATACCTTTTCAGGCCAACACTCCTTTTTTGACCTAATAAGGGCTCCCTGGATAAATTCCTATGGGCTGGGTTGCTCCAGAAGATAAAGATGACTTGTCCAGATCATTTGGCTAATCTGTTTCAAATTTATTTTGAAGCTTGCATACTGAAAAGTCCACACTCTTTTCCACTTTGCTGGAAAACTAATAAACACAGAGAAAACAAACAAACAAACAACAAAAAAAAAACAATCAAAACAAACCCCAAAACCCCAAGCAATCAACCAACCAGCCAACCAAGCAAACATAAACACATGAAAATGAAGCAAATTCTTTCATCTGCTAAAAAAGAGGCCTAATCTTTTTTGAACATAACTATATCTTATGTAGTTGTGAGAATGATCTCAAGGATTTGATCTGCCTCAGTGAAGAAGAACTTCACACACCAAAAGGAACAAGTTGTCTGAGGTGCCATCCCAGGGAAGAATGGTGCATTGCTCTTTTACCTCTTTTAAGAGACAGATGGAGATTTGAGAGACTGAGTGTGTTCAGCCAGAAAGAAATATCTGCACATATTTGCATGTCAGGCTCAGTTCAGATCTTAGTAGAGGTTTGCATCTCTTCTCAAAGACATGAGAGCTTCCCAACAGGTCACTATCTCAGCTATTAATGCATCAAGGAGGAGTAGCTGGGGTATAATCCAGCTTCATACTGGATAGGTTCTTGATCCATGGTGGAATCTGATAGGAATGATCACAGTGTAGGGAATACAGATACTGCTCAGTAATGGCAGCACGTGGGATTTAATACAGAACAAAGAAGAGAACAGAGAAACAGCATCTTACACGTGGCAGAATGGGTGGATTTCTGAAGTCAAGAGGGGAAGCGTTCGTCAGTGAGAAAACCTATGGAGATACAGTGGGAAAAAAAGACACTGTGATAGCCCAGCATTATTTCTTAGACAACTGTTTGCTTGTGTAAGATCCGCATTCCTATGATGTGTAATTTACACCAGTTAAGGTTTACATAGAAATGTTAATGATGTGAATGGCAGAAGAAAGGAGAGATATAATGAGTGTCCTACCAAATAAAAGATGAAGGCAGATTGCTGCTTGATGTAAATCATCATAAATCCATGAGAGTTGCTAAAAAGCTGTTCTATGCTGAGGGCACAGCCCTAATGTCTGCGGTTATTGACTGATCAAGTTTCAGTGTTCAGAGAAGAAAGTCCTCCAGCAGTAATGGGGAAAGAAAATGGCAAAGGCATTGCAGCCCTGTATGAGTTCATGAAGCTCATTTTGAAACACATCCTTTTTTAATTAACAGTGGTGAGAGTGGAATGTCAGCCAGTACCACAGCAGGGTCTTTTTCCCCTCATATCTTGATCAAAACTTTATTTGACTTCTCAGACTGCTCAAAGTACAATTGAAGGAAGAAAAAAGACAGTAAAGACAAAAAGTGTGTTCAGTGACACAAACTAGCAGTAAAACTAGGAAAATGAACAGTAGCACCTATTTTGCTGTATAACATTACCATTCAGACTAGCTTTGTTTTTTTATTTTTATTTTTATTTTTTAATTGAAAATCATTCTTCTGCCAACACTACAATATTTAGAAACTATATTTTGGAACAACTTATCTGTGGGAAACTTTAATGTTGCACAGCGTGTGACTGATAATGTGAAAATACTAATAACATCTGATCTCAGTGGCATTTCCCACAACAAGCAGTATCCTTGTGCGGCTTCCCTCCATCTTGTTGTAACCTCAGACTCTCACAGGGGCAAAGCAGGCCACCCTTAGCCCCTTTGAGAGGTTGGAAAGGGTGCTGGATGGTGGCCCTGTTGGGAGCAGCAGAATTCCTGCCAGGTTGCATAACACCTTTTGTTTCTTACTCTTTTCAGTGCAATATAATGGATGCCACCTGTTATGCTGTATCTCCTTGAGCATACACAGAATCAAGCCACATTTGCTTGTATAAGGATATTAAAGTCAGATCCATTAAGATCAGTCGTTTACTCATACAGGAAACTGTATCATAAAATTTTTCCCATAAATGCATCAAGCCCCGTATGTAAACACCATGAGTTTGCTTTCCCTTCTCCAGTGGAGGCTTTTTTCTTGCATCATTTTATCTTGGTTTGTAGCATTATTTTAATTCACAATCTCAATGTATTCACCTGCAGCTAACACTCATTGTTCCTTTAGCTGCTATACATTTCCCCCTTCCCTGCCATTTACTTCCCGATTAATCGACAGCAATCGCATTCCCCCACAGCTTTCATTTCACTAGGCTGAGCAAATCTCATTTGCCCATTTCACGGCTCCATCCTGCTGGTGGCTTGGAGTCATCTCATATACCAGAATTTTTCCCCTCTTTAATTGGAAGCAAATGAAGAGCTGCTATCTCAAGGCAGATGGTTCTATTCATTCCTAAGGGTAGGTTTCACCTCATTTCACTTGGTCTAAAGTGCACATTGTCAGCTCCCTCAAATCTGCTGACTGCTTTCCAGCCACAAAGCAACCCCTAGCCCAAGCCTTTCTACAGATCCAAGGAGATAGTAGAAGTTTGGGAACAGTGCAAAGTCATGATAGCCTTGGATGAGGCTTATTTTGAGCCACAAGTGTATTTAATTAACAGTGGTGAATGTGGACTGTCAGCATATAACGCAGGATGGGCCTTCTTCCCCATATCTTCAGAAGAAGCTATTTTGAATCCACGCTTACATAAAGAACAAGTAGCTCAGCTCTGTCTGTAACTTCTGATAGCTCATCCTCAGCACACACACACTTTGACCCACCAGTCTCATTCACCCCTCACTTCTAACAGAACCACCAGTAATCCCAGTAGTACCAGTCCACCTGCTTCACAGAATCACAGAATGGCTTGGGTTGAAAGGCCTCAAGGATCATGAATCTCCAAACCCCCCGTCACAAGCAGGGCCACCAACCTTCCCATTTAATACTAGACCAGGCTGCCCAGGGTCCCATCCAATCTGACCTTGAACACCTCCAGGGATGGGGCATCCACAACCTCTCTGGGCAGCCTGTTCCAGCACCTCACCACTATCTCTATAAAGAACTTCTCCCTGACATCCAACCTAAATCTTCCTTCCCTCAACTTAAAAATCATTTCCCCATGTCCTGCTGTTATCTTTCAAAGAGTTGATTCCCCTCCTGTTTGTAGGCTCCCTTTAAGTACTGGAAGGGTGCAATTAGGTCACACCACAGCCCTCTTTTCTCCATGCAGAACAAACCCAGCTTCCTCAGCCTGTCTTCATAAGCTTCATCAAAGACCAGGTGAATACAGTCTACTACATTAATCTTTCCTTGAGAACCACTCTATATCTCAAATACACTTTTTCTTGTTTAATCTTCTTCTGGAAAATACAGGTTGCCTTTTATCCAACTAGCAATGTATCTCATGTTTATCTCCAGATCTTAATGTTTCCTTCTGAATTTGTTCTACAATATGACACCATAAAAATCTTAGATTAACTGCCCTCCGTGTTTTAAAAGAAATTTCCTTCCAACTTCCTCAATGCAGGTTATAATCTAAATGCTGCATCCATCTGCTTTACAGAAAGAGTATTTTCAAGTCTTTGAATTCTTTTGTCCAGCTCTCATTTCTGATCATTAAAGCAACTCCTTCGTTCACCCAACTTTGGCCTTCTGGAATCAGGTACTTGTACTTATAATCTTGGTTTTATCTAGACATACAATTTAAGTAGAAAAAGGTCACAATCAGTTACTTCACAGTCATCCGTTATGACAAGTCCTTCCATAGCAGCTGATTTGTTAACATCAGGTAGAAAACAGCACTGTGGATAACTTAATGCTGCCTTAGTAGGTCTGCAGAGAAATAACACAACCTAAATATTTTCCAGTCTACATCTGGGTGATTTAATTTTTCCAGACCATTTCAATTTCTAGACTCTTTTTTTTCCCCTCTAGTAGCATCTCAGATACTCTGTTCTACATGGAGCTCCAAGCCTGTGGGTTAACATCAGCACTACCCCCAGCCCCACCGCTCAGCTGTATTCCCTGGAGCAATCCTGTCTACACCATTTACCCCTGCTCAGCTTGTCCCACCAGCTGAAGGGATTGGGCAATGTTATCTCAACACTTACACCTGGCAAGACAAAAATCTCTCTATTCTATGTAGCTTATTACGTTGCTTTTCTACCAATGAGCATAAACGTCGTTCCACAGTAAATTAAGCTGTGACTAACATCTGTCAGGTGTGGCTCACTGTTCTTCTCATTGTTTTCCTAGGGGATTACTTCCACACACAATTAGTGCTCTGTTTTCTTAGTGTGTTTAACTTAATATAGCATGTAGAGCCCTTGTAATGCGTGCAGTGTCCTTTGAGGGAGAATATTTATCTCAGAAACTGCACAGTAGCAGAGTTTGCGTGCTTCTGTGACATTCAAGAGAGATGAAACAGTTAGCTGGTACTGATGAGACAAGCACACTAGCCTGACTTTGAAAAGGTTCTTCTGTGTTACTGTATTTATTTTGTTTGAGTCACAAAAAAGAAAAAAAAAAAGAAAAAAAAAGAAAAAAAAAAAAACACTCTTGTCAAAATGTTTCTTTAACAGGCTTTGCTTGCCATTCTTCTTGCCGGCTGGAGACTCAAACACAGACCTACTAGACACTTCAACCTCACCAACATTTGTTTTCTGAGTCTAAACCTAATCTCACCTTCCAGTTTACTCCTGATTATCCTGGGGGTAGTTGCAATGAAATGAAATGAAATGATGCTAATAAATACGCAATCAGTTAATGCATCAGTTTTCAAGTCTTCAGCTGGGAACAGATGAAGATTTTGAGCTGAAGTGGCTGAAGCACAGTAGGCCCCTGATGCAGAAAGGTAAATCAGGTGAATTTTACTCCTGACCCTTTCTGTAGGTGACGTCTGAACTACCAAAAACGGTACTTTATGTTGGGGAGATCGTGCATGTTACACGTGTATAAAACACTCCAAATTTTCCACGTGAAGTTAACCTCCTTTATTCTGACAGATGTATTACAGTTTTATCTAATTTATAATATCCTTGATGTGTTTTATTCCCATCTTCTATTCATTATTTCTTTTGAGCTTTATATTGCTCTTGCAGAAAAACAACAAAAACCCACAATACTTATCTGAGAGTATAAAAGCAAGGCAGTATTTCATAGCTAGGATTGTTTTTTACGTAAGTTTGCGGAGGGCTTGGCTTGAGATCCAGATTTGCTGCATATTTCTGCTAATCAAGCTTCTGGTATTTACTGTGCATATTTATGTGCTACATCACTGAAATGTTTTTCTAACTTTCCTAGATATTCACTGAGAGCAAGTTGTGCCATATCACAAAATGCTTTCATATCCAGTGCTAAGGAGTCCTAAAAGCTAAAAACATTCTCTGTACTATAATTTGATCTCAGAGGAAAACATGCTCTGATATGAAAGCCATCTCAGATGCAGTACTGTACACACATGCTGAAATCACCAGTCATGCATCAGTCCCACTCAACCCTTGCAGACTTCTTGCTATTTGAACTCCAACATCAATCAGAGAAAGGTGTTGCATGGTTTTTTATGTTCTTTCCTCTTTGTTTTTAAAGCCCTCCAATTCCAGAGTCTAATTTTGGGCATTTTGAAGGCTGAGGACTTGATCTAAAACCTTGTTTCAAACCTCTGAGCAATTCTCAGGAACAGATAACCAGCTGCCATTTATATGTTTTGGATCAGAGGACAGGATCACAATTACACAAAATCCAAAGCAAGATAGGACGTAAGTCCCGTGCATTGCCTGCAAAAAATAAGCCAACACCTGAACCAATTGTCATCAGATACTTCTAAAAACTTTATAATCTTGTTTTTATTATGTACAAGGGCTTCTCCAAAAGTAATGCCTCCTATTTTACTATGCTGTCCAACAATGTTGGAGGCAGATGTTGGTGATATGGCAATAGAGGTTGAACCTTCCTACCAGTATCTCTTTAAATTTTGTTGCAGTGTGACAGACAGACAGCAGCAGAGGGGCAGAGGGTATGAATCCCAGAATCATAAAATCACTGAGATTGGAAAAGACCTCCAAGATCATCCAGTCCAACCATCCACCTATCTCCAATACTTCCTACTAAACCACGTCCCTCAGTACAACATCCAAATGTTTGTTTTGCACTTCCAGGGGCAGTGACTTCACCACTTTTCTTCATGAAGGAAAACCGTGTCATTTAATTCCTCCACGAGGAAAATATGGCACCCACTGACATTCATGGATACTTGCTGAACGTCTACAGAGACCAAACAGTGGATGTGAGCATGGTGAGGCAATGGTAGTGTATTTCAGCAGTGGCAACAGTGACAGTGACAATGGGTCACCTCCAATGGAGCAGATTCTTATGAGTGCAGAATGCATGCTCTTGTTCATTACTGGCTGAATTGCAGAGCTAATGGTGGTGACTATGTTGAAAAATAGTGTTTTGTAACTGAGAATTTGTTCTATCAAGTGGTGTTATTATGCTCTTTGTATCTGTTGTAGTTTCCATGGAGATAAGTAGCATTACTTTGGGAGTGACCCACATACTTACTGCACTTATGAAGCAATGTATGCAACATAATGGCAGTGCCTCTTCTACATTCAAATAAAGAATACCATTCATTTCCTCAGTGGAAATAACATACATAGACCAACTGTCTCTCATATCAGTCAGAAAAAACAAGTGGTGCAAAGTTCTGTCACGGTCAATAACCCTAATGTTTACAAAGTTTTGAAGTATTTAATCTCCTTCACAGCTAAACATAATAGACAATAGGTGTCTTTCTGTACAATACATTATAAACGTGTATGATTAGCTGCAATAAAAATATACAGATTTAACAGTAAAACCATCTGTGTGGAGTTGGCGTTGGACTGGAGACACTGTATTTCTCTGTGGCAGGTCAATAATATCAGTTGTGACAGCAACCAGGCGGCATTTCAGTGTGTAAAATGGTTTGCATCAGCAGTAATAGTGGGGAAGCTGAGGATGGGGCATTTGTTGGCCATGCTCCCACTTACCCCCATTGGTAGCATGGTTTAGTGGATCACAGAATCATAGAATCATTAAAGTTGGAAAAGATTTCTAAGATTGTTTAGTCCAATCATCAACCCATCACCATCATGACCACTAAACCATGTCCCTCAGTGTCACATCTACACACTTATTGAATACCTCCAGGGATGGTAACTTCATCACCTCCCTGGGCAGTCTGTTCCAATAACTCATTACTCTTTCACAGAAGAAATTCTTCCTAATATCCAACCTGAACTTACCTTGGCACAACTTAAGGCCACTATCTCTTGTCCTATTACAGTTGCCTGCAAAAAGAGGCCAACTACCACCTCACTACAACTTCCTTTTAGGGAGCTGTAGAGAGCAATAAGGTCTCCCCTGAGCCTCCTCCAGACTGAACAATCCCAGTTTCCTCAGTCACTCCCCATAAAATTTGTGCTCCAAACCCTTTACAGCTTCATTGCCCTTCTCTGGACACTCTCCAGGGCCTCAATGTCTTTCTTGTAGTGAGGGACCCAAAACTGAACACAGTATTCAAGGCGTGGCCTCACCAGTGCAAGCATAGGAGGATGATCATCTCCCTGCTCCTGCTGACTGCAATATTTCTGATACAAGCCAGGATGCCATTAGCTTCCTTGGCCACCTGGACTCACTACTGTCTCATGTTCATGCGGTTGTTGTTTAGTACCTCCAGATCCTTCTCTTCTGCACAGCTTTCCAGCCACTCTGCCCCAAGCCCACAGCAATTGGTGTTGTTGTGACCAAAGTGTAGGACCTGGCACTTGGTTTTACTGAAGCTCGTAATTGGCCTTAGCCCATTGATCCAGCCCATAGCACTTAAGTTTCATTGCGAATATTTTGGAGAAAGCCAGCCATTCTGAATGACAATTTATTTACACAGGCAAGGAGAAATAGCTTCTTGGCAACTGTGTACAGACCAAATGCTGGTTTTCTATTTTAACTCCTTCTTCTTGGCCAAGACACAGTGGCAATTGGCTTGTTTGAAAGATGGCAAGTTACCTACTGCAAAGAGCCCAAATGTGGAGAAAGCGAACACAAGTCCAAACTGCACTCTCAACTTACATCTCATTGAAATTCATAACATTGGTTCTGGTCCTGAAAAGCTTTTAAAATAATCAAAATAATTTATTTTAATTGCAAATCTGGATTTACTATAAAATAGACATGACGTGCTGGCCAGTCCAAGGAAATAAGGAAGTGCGTGGACATAGGTGTGTCAGACTGAAACCCGTTCTGACTTCAAGCATCTGCATCATTGGTTGCAAGCAGCCAGGAAAGGACAAGAAACAAAGCCAATCAAATGTGAATCATTGGGTACTTACCAGCAATTAGCATCATTTTTAAAACTGCCAAGAGTGACTAAGCTGACGTTCTAAGCACTACATTGTTTAGGAAGTTAACAGGAGGTTGGCAAAAAAAAAAAAGTCCAACCTTAAAAAAAAAACCAACAAAGTCATCATACTGTGAATGTCAGCGTCTCTCAGCTCCTCCTCTGCCACCACTTGGGTCCAGCCCTCTTGTAGTGTGTCACTGAGCAAACTGCAGCTCCTCTGGGATGGGGTGTTTTGAGGTGAGTGAGCCCCAGCTCTGCCCACATGTGGTTCACCATTGTGTAAGGGGAGAAAAGAAGTGAAACTGCTTCATTTCTCCTCTTTTCTGATCAGTGCCAGTGATAATGATTTCCCTGTTACAGCTTGTAGACATCAGCACACCACTGTGTCAATGCATAGGAGGGCTCAAATCTGAGTCTTAAATAAAAAGGGTTTTGGTTCCAGCACAGCATGTTTGTGAAACATGTACTGACAAGACAAAAAAAAACCAAAACTGTTCTACATGGCTTGTAAAACATATGTTAAAAATTCTGCATCATAGACCAGCTTTAAATTATTCATTTTTAATTCCTTCAGCCTTGAAGAGCCTTTAAACAATCCTGCCACTGAGGGAACAGCTATAAAATAAAATACTGGCTACTTAAAATTATAGAGAAAAATGCTTTACCTAGACACGGTTTCTGAATTTTAAGATATGAACAAAGGGCTGGATCCCCACTTGGTGAAAGCTGATAGAGCTGCTTTGATGTCTGCATAGCAATCCCCCATCAGCAGCTGAAAGCCCTGGCCCTGAGTTTAGAATAGATTGCGTTTATCCACATAAGAAGACAAGCAAGATTTGCATGGTTAGTTCAAACTATTTCATATCCACTGAGCTGTTGAGGAAATGTTGTCTGTGAAACAAATCCTGGAGTCTTTCCCAAAAACATCTAAATGACACTTGGTAGGGAAACGCTGATATAAAGGGGAGCAGATCCAACCCTCCAGGCTGAATCCTGCTGTAATTACTCCTGCATTAACAGAGAGCATTTTGCTACCTGCACACACACTGGGGAGCATCAGAGAAGTTACAAGCATCCAGAGAAGTTAACTGATAAAACAAAGAGAAGTAGGTTCTATGCTCGCTGTTGCAGGGGGATGTGGTCTTGTTCTCTCTTCCTTGCTCAGATTCTTGGTGTTTGTGGTGGCAGTGGCTGAGACCTGACCTCCATGCCCCACAAATGTCCTCCTCCATGCCTCATCATGGCACTTCTCCACACCCCAGCGAGGCCCTTCTCCATGCTACACCATGGCACTTCTCCATGCCCCAGCAAGGCCCTTCTCCATGCTACACCATGGCACTTCTCCATGCCCCAGCGAGGCCCTTCTCCATGCTACACCATGGCACTTCTCCATGCCCCAGCAAGGCCCTCCTCCATGCCCCACCACGGCACTTCTCCGTCACCTATAAAGGCCCTTCTCCGTCCTCCATGAAGGCCCTTCTCCATGCCCCACCAAGGCCTTTCTCCATGCCTGACCACAGTGCTTCTCCATGCCCCACCAAGGCTCTTCTCCATGCTCTGCCATGGCACAGATACAGGATATCATAGAATCAGAATGGCTTGGGCTGGAAAGGACTTCAAAGACCACCTAGTTCCATCTCTCCATCCTTAGGAGATCTCATCACTCTCTCCATAACCTCAATGTTTTTTTAGGTGGGATCCCAAAGGCTGCTGTATAGTCTGAGAGCTGGCAAGCCGTTCCCAGAGACTTCCTCACAGACAGACCCACTTACCCACAGTCATCAGGAAGCAAATGAAGCAGAAAACTCAACCACTTTGCTTGAAGGTATAGGAGGGTTACAGAAGCTGTCATGGTTGGTCACACGGAGTTCCCTCAGGAGCTATCCCACCTCCAGCAGCTCTTGGAGAAAGAGCTAACTAGTACTGTTTCCCCCCAACAGCAATTCTTTGTCTTAATACACTCTGTGTGAAATTTTGAACAAAGTATTTTTTTTTTCACCCTCTTTACTTTTAACTTCTTCCACACCCCACTTAGGAAGGACACAGCACGATGTTGCTCTATGGCACCCAGAGGCAGAGTTGGGATATGGGAGTCCCCCTGTGGGTTTATGAGCTAGTTTATGGATCTGTGGGTAAATGGGTCCATGCTCAGCCTGTCACAGGTGCTCAAACCAAATGCAAATATCTGCAGAGTGGTAAGCAACGTGGCACCGGTCTGCAACCACACTTTACGCCTTTAACTAATGCAACCATGGAAATGAGCTCGGCAATGATTGATGACTTACAGCTCCTACATAGCACCTTACAGCTTCCAGTGGAAGTCAGTTGTGCTGGATGCAATAAACCAACAACGTGGGCAGTTTGGGTAAATAAATTAATAACTGTAAACTCATATGCTTCACACAGCTACTTATTTCCCAGCTGCCCAGCATCCTTCAGAGCTCACATACACTGTGGATGTGTATCTTCTATAGCCCACAGTGGGATCGGGGAGAGGAGCAGAGCGGTATTTGCTTTTCTGGAGGTGCTATAAACTCTGCGCTTCTCGGCTCGGCTCCAACCCTCGCACACCAACACTAAAAAAGCCAGCATTATGTTGTTAAATAGTTAGAGCATACACTTTATCAGTTGAATGTATCTGTCTGGGGTTTTCTTTAATGACGCTTTTTAATTCAACAGCATTTTATAGCAGTCTTAAAAATGTCAGATGTGGGACACAAGGATGATATTATTTACGATGCACACTTTTTTATTATTATCATTAATGACGCAAAACACACTTTCACCCCTGAGGAGCACTGAATTTCCTTCCACTGAATTTTCTTCCCGCTGCCATCACCTCTGGGATCCCTACGAGGACAATCTTGGTGTCCCAGCGATGGGGGTGGATGGAAGGCACTTCAGGGTGGTGATCTGGGGAGCAGGTAGAAAACGTCGAGTAGGGGAGAGGGCGGTCTCGGCACCCATCGGACAGGGCAGCCCCGCGCACAGCACGCCGGAGGCCGGCTGCCCGGGTATTGCCCTGCCCAGCTCCGAGGAGGAGCCGCGGGGGCTCTGCGCCGTCCACGTGGCTGGCTGGGGGCGCGCTGTATGAGCGTGCAGGAGGCCGGGCGGGAGGGAAGGGGAGGGACGGGGCGCCCGGAGCGGCTCCGCGGGCAGCGGAGACAGCAGTAACAGGAGCAGCAGCAGCAGCAGCAGCACCGCCGCAGCGCCGATCGCCCATCGCCGGCCATGGGGTTTGGCCGCCCGCCGGCCTCTCGCGCCCCGCCGTGAGTACCGCGGGACCCCTCTGCCTTCCTCCTCTTCCTCCTTCCCTCCCGCTTACCTGCAAATCCCGCTCACACCGCTGCAAACGGCGCGGCGGGAGCCAACACCCCTCCCCACTCCTCATTAAGTTCTTTATTTGGGGGTTATTTCTCTTCTCGCCCAGAAGCAGAAAGAGCGGCTCCAGCGCCGCGCCGCTCCGTTGCGGGGAGGCAGCGGCCGCGCAGCCGGGAGCGCCCCGCGGGGAGCGGCCGCGGGGGCGGCGGGAGCGGCGCAACTTCAGGACATCCCCGGGGCCGCTCCGGGTCCTGCCCTCCGCCTCCGAGCCGCCCGCCTGCCTCAGTCCAGCACCCGCCTGTCTATTATGATCATTATTATTTTTTCTCTTTTTTTTTTTTTTTTTTTTACTCGCTCTGCCGGTGTTGCTCCGTTAGAGGAAGGAAGCGGACCTTAGGTACCCGCACATCTCCGCCGGCAGTATTAATTTCCAGCGCAGTGTAAATAACTAATCTTCGAGGTCAGCAGTTTGTCAGCTGTTCATATAGCTCTTGGTGTCTCTCCTAGCCAACAGTTGGTGCTTGCCCTGGTGGATCTTAGCTTTGTTGAAAATGAAAACAAAATGGTCAAAATTGCTTTGGTGTGCGTTGACTCATTTGAGATGTGTGGTTTTTGTACAACTCTTTATAAAGCTTGAGTTCCTCTTGTGTTCAGTACTCCAAAATAACTCATTGATATATAACCTTAAGACAGAATTATATTTTTGCCTGCTAGGCATGCATGTGAAGGGAGAACCTCCCTGGCTATGGATCATTTCGAGGAGATTGGAAGGGTGACAAAGCCGTTGTAATCTTCTGGGTCCGTTTTCATAAGCTCCTGAAGCTCTCTTGGAAAAGGAAATTAAATTTCAGCATGGAAAAGAAACAGGAAATGTGAGGATATGAAAAAGAAACTCCACCTTTTATTTCGATCCCATCCTTGTGCATTCCTCCTGAGTGTTGGTGCTCTTGGCTGACATAAGGCACAAAGAAGCATTGCCCCTTACTGGAGCCTTCCTGCCACTTGACAGCTGAGAGTGCACTCTCCTCCTGTTTGTTAGGCACATGGCTTTAGCTGGAGGGCTGGCTCTGTGCAGAGCATTCGCTTTGGAATAGTTGGGTCCCTACTTGGTCTCCACTTGGATCCCTGCTTAGTGTCCCATGTGATCTTTTGCCTGTATCTTCACCCATTCTCAATTTTTATGGCCTGACCTACAGCCTGTGGGACGCTGCCCGCTGTAATGCTTTGGCAGAGCTGCTCTTGTGTTAGAAGCTGGGGTTTGCCCCAGGCTACCTGTCCCACTTTTAGCTGTGCGTCACGTCCCTTCTGGGAGCATAATGATTTTGAATGCTTTTGAATTTTCAAGCTTATAAATGGTTGGGTGTGAATTAAAAGAGTTTGTGAGTTGTTTTCTTGTTTTGCACTTACTTTCTTGGTTATCCTGGAGGCGGCAGATCCTCCGTGTAGGTCCGTGGGGAACTTGTTGCTGTATCCCCTTCCCACTTCCTCACTCTGTTTGCTTCATTTGGGTGCTGCTAGGAGGTAACATTTCAGCAGGTTTAAATCCTAAGTAGCGACAAAGCTGCACTCTGTAGCCCAACCCAAGCAGCTTGTGGTCTCTTCACCACCAGGTTTTTCAAGTACGCTTCTGTCAGATATACTTCTGTTGCACTTTTCTGCTAGGAGCACGTGAGAGCACTGTCTGAAAGAGCAAAAAGAGAGAACAGTTCAGTTCCACATTTTTTGGGCTTGCTATTTGTGTATGGTTTGCTTGTGCATGGGAACACTGAGTTGCTCTGTTTGTATCAATTTTTCACACATCCCAACCGGAAGAGAACTCTCAGCCTGGATTGCAGTTTTTCTTCCAAACTTGATATTACTAACAGTACAAGAATCGCAACTGCAAAGGTAACTTTTAACACTAAACATCATTTTGTTTAAGACTTTACTTCACCTAATCAGTTTGCTTTTCTGTTGCTAGAAAACTGGGAGTAATTTGAGAGGAAATCGTGGTCATGCAGATGGAAGTTTCATCCCCTTGGCTATCACAGCGTCCTTTATCTCAAATACATTGCAAATGCTGCTGTTAAATGATAGCAGTAATTCCTTTTTTTTTATTAAGGATGCCTTGCAGAAGTGTTTTCAGAAGTGTAGTGAAGCAGAAATGTGCCTCTAAGAGCAGATCCGGCTCCACAGCAAATTTAACATGCTGTTAATCCCACCACCTGGTGGAGCTTTTTATGGCGCCAGCTGAGGAACGCTGGATAAGCACACGTTTTTGTTTGGGTTTGCTGGCCAGATGCCGTGAGTAGAGTTGCTTTAACTTTTTCCTTCCTCGCACCAGGCTTACTTTTCTGTGCATTCTACTTATTCTATACTTTGTAGAAGGGAGCACGAGGCTGTGGGTGTCTCATCTGAAGCAACATTTCTGTGCAGACAGTTAAATCAGTGACAGATTTCCTTCCTGCCTGCCCTTCTCCTTCCCTTACAGCGCACTTTTTTTCCTTTCTCCTTTTTATTTCAGAAAGATGATGTTGGCATAGATCACAACTGTAAACTGGGCGTCCAGAAGCTGCTTGTTTTCACTTAAGGGGCAAAAACTACTTGGGGAAAGTATCTGATCAGGAAGAGAGAAGCAGCAATATCTTTTTGCTTATCTGACATTACTGGTAAAGGTTAAAGCATGGGAGTGCATGTAGGAGAAGGGATTCCTTTGCCCCTGTCTGACTTATGTAGTCCTGCTTGATTGAATCAGAATATGTAATGTTTGTTATCTGCACAGTGAAGATGCTGATAAGTCAGAGGTATGCAAATTGACAGCTCATACATTAGAGTGGAATTAGGTATCGCAGTGTGAAACTTTTTGTTAGCAGTCCCCAGAAAACATCTGTGTAGGACAAGGGAATGAAACATGCAGACAAACCACTGTTGTGTGCGTTTATGTTGCTTTTATTGCCTTCATGTCTGTGTCTGAAGACTGACCAGGAAGTGGCAGCTCCTGTGTACCTCTCAAGTTCTGCTGTGATGCATCTGGTCCCATATCTGGTCCCATTTATCCCAAGGTGGATAAATGCCTTTGCAGTTCATCCATATTCATTTAGCCTTATAAGTATCTGCTCCAGTGTACTGTGCGAGCCATGTCCCAAGCTTCAGGATCTGCACGTTTGATCTCCACAGAGCATAGGGGGAGTGCAGTTGTCTACGTGTAGGAATCTGTCTTTCAGCATCTTGAACACAATGTGGTTTTTAAGTACCAAACACAAATACTTAATGGAAAATACAACAAGCTGGTGTTGATTGGGTTTGTCCAACGTACATTGCTGGGAAGTGCAGAACATGAGGAGGAATGGATGTGGTCAGCCCACAGGGACCAAATATGACCTTCCCCACATTTTGCTGCCTGACATAGAGCTGCTGCTGCCATGGAGGTACCTGCATGTACTCTGGGTGTCCCTAAAACTGCTCTGAGCTGGAGCCATTGTTATCCATCCTCTCGGAGGATTTTTCTGCAGAGTGAAAACCAGCACAGGGAAGTTTAAGTATTCAACTGAATGCTGGAAGCAAGATTAAAATGCCTCTGGACTGAATAAATTGTTACTGAAATTTTCCCAAGATTGGTGTATTTCTTTAAGTTATTACTTTGTAGCTGTTGATGCACTAAAACAAAGGTTGTTCCTTTTAAAGGACACGACATTATTTCTGGAAGCTGGATCTTCAATCAAGGACTTAAACTTACATATCTGAAATGCTGGATGTGCTGACACATCACAGTGCTGCACCAGCTCAACAGAGAAATCTAATTCTATCAAATCTGCCAGCTCAGTTAATATGACCCTGCTAGGGAAGTGTAAGGTGTCACCTCTTGATTTTTAGGTAAGAATCAGGTTCTCTATCTCCAGAGTCAGTGAGTGCTATGGGTGGCCAGAACTGGATTTATTTTTAAGGTACCTGCTTACAGCGTGGCATGCAAAACTAAAGATCAGGTTAGAAGATGTCGTCTGAGTATTAGGGTCTAAGTACACCAGTTGGAGTCCTACAGAAAGTCCCTGCTTGGGCTCAGTCTGGAAATAGAGTACTTTGGTCTGAGACTTCTACAGAATTGTATGGAAAGAGCATGGTGTTGAGCTACCTGCAACTCGAACTAGAGCTGACCTCTCTGTGTGAGTCTCTTGTATGGTGCCCTGCAGCTATCAGGGTGCAATAAGGACATTCATGCCTGTATCTTAAGTTCCTTTAATCTGATGGGATATAGTGATGCTTTTCACATGATCTGCCCTTGGGCTGCATTAGTGTGAGCCTTTAGCTTTATTGCTCCATGCATGTCATATTTTCTCTTACTAATTCTTGCTGAATAGGTTTGTGAAGGTGATCTGGCTTAGCTTTTGGTTTGGGGGGGAAACATAAGCAGGTCAAGATAATCATCAAATCATAATTTTGGTTATGAAAAAAACAAGGCATTCATGCTTTTTGGTTCACTTGAACTTAATTCTGTGTCAATTTAAAACGCTTTGAGATAAAGCAAAGAATTTTGACAAGAAGAACCAAATGGAAAGTTTGCCTTTAGAAATATCAGGATGATTCCCATGGCTTTGTCCACATTTCTCACTGTGTAGCTCTCCTGCTTGGCAGCCAAGTGGTCCAAGGTTTGCCATTTGGGTTTCTAACACAAAATGTCAATATTAGCAAAAAATAGCAACACTTTTGTGATAAAGAGTCAGGCAGTAGTGAAATTCCCATGTCAATTATATTCAGATTTTTCAGGAAGCATGAACTATGGACATGTGCTATTGTGCCCTGCCACAGTGACACACTGTGTGTTTGGATCAAAGTTAAAATATATTGGGTGGAGTCGGTGTAGGTTTTTTTGGTTTTTTGGTTTGGTTTTTTTTTTTTTTGGTGTGCCATCTGCCATCAAAGCACTGGGTGTGTGAGAGGCTGAGAGCTTCCCTGAAGCTTTGGGGTGAGTCTTCCTTATTTTCTCTCCATTTATCTTCTTTATGATCACATACTGAAATGTTTTTCAGTCTTGCCTTTCCAGTACCCTTCCGCTTGTCATCCTTTCTTTTACATGTGTTCTTCCTCTCATCAGACCCTGTGCCACCATTGCTCCTTGTTAGGGGAGAACAGACTATTGTAGGCCATTTCTGTCTCTCTGCTACTCCCTTTCCTCTGCAGAGTTTTGTCCTTTAAGAGCCATGGTCAGAGCAAACTGAGACATCAGGAAGACTGGGGACACTTAAGCTTTGCACCTCAGGTGATGTCCTGAGTTTGAATCGGAAAAGTCCGAGTAAATATGCAGCCCAATGGACAGGAGATCTTTAGGTCTGCAGTGATTCACTGTCAGCCACTCCACTGAATAATGCAGTCATTGGTGTTGTGCAAAAGCTTGGCAGCAAAAATCATTTGAGCTTCTGCTATGTCTGCTATAGTGGAATACTTGTATACTTGTGCTGCAAAGTTTGTGCAGTTTGGTATTTAGTCTACATGGCTCCTGGGGCACTGCTATTGTGTGGAATCGGTGTGGATCAATCGCTAAGGATAACTGATGTTTTCTCCGAGAAGACAGCTAAGGCGCTGGCGTGCTTTACCCCTTGACTGCCTCGGATGGAAGCCATCCCGCTGTGCTCCTGGCAACAGCTGAGCCCAAGGTGCGCCCTGCACGGAGCGGCACGAGCAGCCCCGGCCTCCTGGCCTGGGAATCATCCCTGGCCTCCCGCCTCTCTCTCTCCCCCCCCGTCTCTTCTAATATCAGCCCTAGCTCCACGCTGCCCTGGTGGTTGGTCACGCACCTTCATGGGGCTCTGTGACCTCACAGTTCATGGTGTGATCAGATTCCTGGATACACAGGAAGGGTGTTCAATAAGCACAGGTTTGATTTACACATATCATAGCTATGCTTTGTCTGTATCTGCAGGCACACACCCCACACACAGGCACACATGTAAAGATGCTTAAATATCATAGGAAAGAGGGATGGCACAAAGGAGAGGAACCAACCGATGGATTAATGAATTCAAGCTTTATTGGGAGACAGAACGTGGAGACTGTCCCACAGGAGCAGCAAGGGCCGGTGGAGTGGAGCTCTCCTTACCGATTGAGGGCTGCAGGGCTGACACCAGCAGTTGCCACGCTCCGGCCGAGTCCCCGTCCTGGCCTAGAAGACAAAACAGCCCTCCACCACCACCTGTGCCCAAAGGTTGCTCACACGTGGTGTCTCCGGACACAGGTGCGTGACTGGGATGCAAGAGCCCGCCCCCCTGTCTCTTCTAATATCAGCCCTAGCTCCTGCCTGTCCCTTCTAATATCAGCCCCTGCCCCTCCCCGATCCCTTCTCACTTCAGCTCCTGCTGCCCGCTCTGCTCTGGGCTGCTGGCTCGCTGGCAGGGCCCTTTATATACCCACTGGGGCGGGTTCCACTGTTCTAGCCTTTGTGACGCTGCTGCCGCATCGCCATGGTGAGTGAATAGCAGGAGCTGATGGGAGGCCCGCCCTCACCTGCCTGCATTGGAATAAGGCCTTTGCTTTTTGCAGTTTTAATGCAGGAGTCAAATAACCCAAGCATAACTTATTTTTCACTGATCGTAAAACACTGTAGCTTCAACTCCAAAATGTTTAATAGACGGTCCCATACATACAAAGCGTTTCAGCAGTTATTTCTTGAAAACCTGGTACAAAACCACCTTGAAGAAGCATCGTTTTGCTAAAAAGTTTAGAAGGAAAAAAGATTTTGAGTGGACCCCACATTATTCTGGAAGCAAATCCTCTCCTAATTGTTCATCAGCAAAGTCATCTTCCTCAGTTCTTTTCCTTGCTGCAGTTTTAGGTCTTTCTGCTTGTGGGCCAAGTGGGTCTGTGTAGGAAGCGTCTGGGATTCAAACAAGTACATTTGAAACGGTTATCTGCAAGTACTTTAGCTTGGTTTTAAACACTTCTAATCAAACAGGAGACTGCTTTCTAACATGACACGTCTGTCAAGGTATCTTCTTTGAAATGCAGAGTAGGAAGATCACTGAAGGAGGAGAAGATACCACATTTGGATTTTTAAGATATTTTTTCCTGATCAAACCTTGCAGCAGAAAAATAGTATCATTGGGCCACGTTCTTTAATACTTACAGATCCTTTAAAGTGAGCTCTGAACAATGAAACTAACATCATTCATCATGATTATTTCATGGCGAAAATGCTTTCCTAATTGTGTAATTATTATACTTGCTCTTCCAGTAACATCATCTTTCTTGTTCCCTTCTCTTTGAGGGTCTGGAAAATTGCATGGCATAAGATGCCCACTTGCCTATTTCTTTACTGCTGCTGCTTTCATAGGGTTCACTTGTTCCAGGTAAAGCTTTTAGTTCGACACTCAGTCTTTCCCCTTTGCTACCACCAGCATCTGGAAGGCAAAAAAAATCAGTGAAAAGGCAAGGAACTTGCTGTCATGTGCTGTGAAATCATGATACAAGAACAACATAACTTCAGCTTTCTTTCCAACAAGATTTAACGAGACCATCCTTTCATGATGGAGTCAGTACTCAATTGTAACAGTAATTATTAAAACACAGTAGTCACTGTGTGTGATGTCTGTTGTTTTTTTTACTTTGGAGTAAACATATTAAACTATTTCTACTTCCAGTGCTGACATGTCAGTTGCTTACAACTAAAGTAATATGCTGGAGCTAAAATAATCATGATAAACATTAGCACGGTCACGCTGCATCCAGTTCCATTTATAAATATAAAACATTTGCTTAAGTGGTTGGTTTTACATGGCAGAAAAATTAATAAAACAACATGCTGCAAAAATAATCCTATCTTGGAATAATCCTATTTAAAGGAGTGATACCTCTAGCAAAAAAAAAATTAAATTGTTACGTTTCTGTTTGTCCAATTTAGGAAGATACCCATGTGTACAACAATCCAGGCCATTCAAGCCAATATATTTATGTTTATATTTTTAAAAAAATGCCATCACCTTCAATTGCAATGATGATTTTAATGCATCAGAAATTGAGCATCACACAAAGGACATACATTAGAATTTTTAGTTTGGCAGTCTGCCTTCCTAAAGTGTTTAAGTAATGAAGCACACAGTTAGCCAATGCTTTTTTTTTTTATTGCTGGCTTGATTCTTGAGATCCTGCAGGGCGACAGAGAGCATCACTCTTTGTGACTGCCACAAAGGATTTTATGTGAATATTGCAAAAATACTTATGTAAAAGTTAAAAAGGAAAAGCTTCAGACCAGAAAAGTTAGAGGAAACAGTGTAACCTCGTAGCAGGATGTGTGACCACGATAAAGGTTTACGGTTGCTATAGCCATCTCCTCTTCATTAGGTTGCTAGGGCAGTAACATGCATGTGTCTTGAACATAGGAAGTTCCATACTAACATGAAGAAGAACTTCACAGTAAGGATGTCGGAGCACTGAAACAAGCTGCCCAGAGAAGCTGTGGGGTCTCCTTCTATGGAGATATCCAGGACCCAGCAGGACACCTACCTGTGCGATCCTGGTAGGAACCTGTAGGGGTCCTGCTTTAGCAGAGGGGTTGGTCTTAGTGATCTCTTAAGGTCCCTTCCAATGTCTGCCATTCTGTGGTTCTGTGTGTATATTGGGAGATAACATAATCAAACTCGTTGAAGAGTGTGCTGATTACAGACTTTCTGCAAGCCAACATATTAAGTTTGATAAGATTTGTTTACATAATTGTGTGCAATATTCAGGTGCTCTTTGGCCACTCTGAGGGACTGGAAGTGTTTCATTCACCTGTAAGATTTGTGCACTATAAGATATTTAAGGACACTGGAGAACTGTGGTATATAGTCCAGACAGAGGGAAACTTGGGCTGATTCAGATCTCTCACAACTGGGAATTTCCCTCCAGTTACAGGAAAGAAATGTGATTCAACCAGATACTTTCTTCTGTATTTCTCATGATCCTTGAAAACCATGGAAATTATGATCAATATATACAAGCTTTCCAGATGTTGCTGTGATTTAACATAATGTTCACAATTCAGACTAGGTGTTAGGAAATATATTTCCTTGTGGTGAGGGTCAAACACTGGAACAAGCTTCCTAGCAAAGTGATCCATTTCCCATGACTACTGCTGTTCAGTAGATAGTTGGGTAATGCCCTCAGTAATATGCTTTAAGTCTTGGTTAGCCTTGAAATGGTCATTCTTTTGAGCTTGATCTTTGTAGGCCCCCTCCAACTGAAATATTTCTACTCTATTCATAGTTAAACCACACCATCATGGGTTGAATGTAGATGTCCAATTGAGCCTGCCTGTAAAGGAGTAAAGGAGCAGGAGATCACAGAATCCCAGAATTGAAGGGGTTAGAAGGGACCTCTAGTGTTCACTGACTTGAGTCCGTCTGATAAAGGAGGTTTCCTATAGCAAGTTGCACAGGTAGGTGTCCAGATGAGTCCTGAAAATCTCCACAACCTCTCTGAACAGCCTATTTTAGTGCTCTGTCACCCTTCCTTTGAAGAAGTTCATGTCTGTGTATTTATGTGGAATGGTGTTCCAATTTTTGGCCATTGCTCCTTTTCCTGTTGCTGCACACTACTGGAAAGAATCTGGCCTCATCCACTTGCTTCCCACACTTTAGGTATTGATAAACACTGACCAGATCCCCTCTTAGTCTTCTCTTCTCCAGGCTGAACGGACCTGTCATCCACCGGAATGCCTAGGTCCTCTGCAGACCTCTCCAGCAGGTCATCCTCTACCCTGTACTGATGCAGGACTCTATGCTTGCTTTTATTGAACCTCGTCAGGTTCCTCTCCACCCAACTATTCATATGGATGCTGGCTGTTGAAAAATACAAGACAGTATACAGTTAACTGCAGGATTTTTTAAAGCATTGCTGGGTAGAGTGGAAACAGAGGAGTTTTTGAATAAGTTACCTCTGTGCAACTCAGGAGTCTCATGTCAGTACTGGGTTGAGTGTAAATATTGGCTGAGTAAGCTACTATGTAAGTGTGATTCATTTTGGGATTTTTTAATAGGGAAAAAGTGGAGGTTTGGATGGAAAAGAATCGATAGGCTGCAATTACCATCTCAGCTTGTTTGGAAGGGGATGTCTGCCTCTGTTTTGCACAGACAGAGGAGAATAGAATGCTTTTTTTCTTCCTCTGTCCTATTAGAATAGAAGAGGGGCTCATTAGTTGTGTCTGCTTCAGCTTGCTCATAAGCAGGGCATGTTTATCCTTTACATATAGCCCTCAAAACAGTGGGTGAAGAATGCTTTGTTAGGCAAAAATATTCCCAGATGAAGCCAGAAATGCTCAGTGCGGTCACTGCCTCTGTTGTTTCTTGGCGAAGAGTTTCCCTCTCCCCCAGTCTAGACAATAGACCTTTGTCCTATACGTGGGGACTGTCATTGCATTAACTGACCAACAGTCCTATCAAGCCTCATGCTTGCTCCATTTAAAGTTGCTATTTTTGGGAGAAGGACAGTCCTCTTGTGGGAGTGAGCCTGACCAAGAGTTAGAAGTTAGAGCAGCAGGGAGCAAACCTTGGATCCTCATTAGGCGAGCCATCAGGGACGTGAACGTCCCAGCTTTCTTCACTTGTGTGAATTTCGTGTGAATTTCTTAATGAAGCTTTGCTCAAAATGTCAACTCCCTAATTTATCTTGCCACACTGAAACTAAGGATTTTTCTGCATTTTATGAAAAAAAAAAAAATGCGTCAGAGCTTCTCTTTAGAAACCTGCATTTCATCAAGCTGTCAGTCTGCCCCAAGATTGTGCCTGTGGAGCCACTAACCATGCTTTCGGCATGTCTCTGAATGTGGAAATTAACACTGGGAGTCCGACTGTAATCTGCCAGCAAAGTTTTGTGCCGTTGCTGTCTTGCTTAGAAAAGTACAGGCTGTGATGCATACATGCAGGAAGCACTGGGGATGTATCCTCAGGGAACAGACCAGAGGCAGAATGCGAGACCCTGCCCCCCTTTCCTCCTTGAACTTTCTATACATGCTTGAGATTTGATTGGCATAAATGCATGTATTAAGGGTTAAATTACCAGGGTGGGGTGGAAATCTTTTCACTATCAGAAGAAGGTAACAGGCTTTTCAGGACAGGGTGAGGTCTGCTACTTAAACTTGTACTGCCTATTCCTTTGCCGCTGACAGCTGTCTCATTTAAATTATGAGATTTTACATTCAGGCATCAGTGCCTGAGGGTCATATCAAGGATACAAGCAGGTGAGACTTGCACATTTTTGAAAAGCATCGCTCTCTGACCTCCTCACCTCTACCAAAGGAGCTGCTTCAAATTTGTCAAAGCCAGGATCTCTTTTTTATATTCTTGTGTCTAATCTGGTGTTATTTGACAAGTGTAGCTCTTAGAGATGGAAATTCTGTTATTAGGGCACTGATGCTTTCCTGAATATTAAAAACCCTCTTGGCTTTTTACAGCTATCAAAAATCAATCTTTCTGATCTCCCTTTGAGTTGCTGTGCTTTCTTCCAGGCTGACTGCTGCTCCTGGGCAGGTGCTTGGCAGCATCGCTTTGGCTGGCACTGACAATATTGACTTACAAGGAAATTAAGGTGTTTTTGCTTCTAGTACCAACTACTGCTTTTGGTTTTTAATCCTCTTTTCCATCAATAACAAATGCTGCATGACAATTTCACCTCTTTCTCCAAGAAAGAATAGGGTTGTGCAAAGTAACCTTGAATATAAACTTGTCATATCTAATGAGCTCATTAAGACTTGATCTGCTCATTACCTGGGGACTCTTTTGAGCCTGAAATGTGTTAAGGAGACAGAGTGGGTAGGATGCTTCTCTCTGAGTCAGCACAGGGCTATTGCTCAGCACATGTGTTAGAATCGATTGCTGAAAGTCTCATCTGCTTAATGAGACTTGCAAAGCATCTCAGTTCTCATAATCTCTGGAACACATGGCACTTTTTTAAACAAGCTCATTGATGCTGATTTCTTTATCCAGTTCCAACTGGACTGTTTTCAATGTGTCTAGCAGAGTTATTTTCCTACGCATATCTGCCATCACTGTCCAAGAGTGTGGTTAGAGGTAAGAAAAAATTTCCTTTCTTGCAAAGTAACCTCATCAGATTTCCTCCCCTTTCCAAAGGAGATTCTTTTGTTGAGGTGACAGTCCTTGGTACTCTGCTTATAGCTTCTATTGAAATTCAACTTCCTGTCCAAAGTAGTTGGGGTGTGAGATTGTTAAGTTTGCCTTGAAGGATGCTAAATCCTTGCAAACAGTGCATGGTAGAAGATTTCAAACCTAATAAGTGAACATTAAGGCATGCCACAGGGACCTGCAGGAAGCAGCTTGTGTGTTGAAAGAGTTAGAGAGTAAAGAATTGGTTCTTCTTGACACACTTGGCATCCAAAATTGAAGGTGTCCGTCAGTCAGGCTGCTCAGCAGGCTGTTCTAGGAGGCATAAGCACAGTAAGCATCACAGCAGAGAGACTGAACTACTCCACATCAAATGAGAATAGTGTTAATGTAGGCTCATGCTGTCCTCAGCAGGTAACTTCTCAACCCTCACAGGAAATGAGGAACCGTATCTTGATCTAAATAGGAAAGAGACTTATGTCTTAGTCTATTACACCAGGTTTTCCAGTGTGCACACTGTGGTGCATTAGCACAACCATGGATGGCAAAACTTGTATACTTCTGACATAGTGGTACAGGGATGCATAGTTTTATCAAGACTGTTTTTTTGTTGTTGTCATTGTTGCCTGAAGCTTCAGAGGAGAAGACGAAAGGGGAATAAGTATCAGATAACCCTGCATTCCTCTGTAACTAGTGCATTCAGCACTGGAATACCTGTTGAGATGCTTTGTAAGGAAGTTACATGCATCTGGCTAAAAGTCCTCTTTTGTTTTCCTTTGATATATGCCTGGAACCAGGGACAGATACTGTAAGTCAAGGTAATTAAATGTGTTGGTTTCTTGTAAAAGATAGTTACTGTCATTCATTTCATGGTTCAGGGGTCAGGAGGGATTTTAAATAAAATGATGCTCTTCCTGTGTAATTCTTAATTTTGTTTTTTGTTTTTTTTTTCAAATTGCAAGGCTTGCTTAATAAATTTGCAGGCAGAAGTATTTTGCAATAATGAATGTCTTCTGTTGGGTGTTATCAGGAGCACTTCTGAACCTCAGTTCACAGTGCTTTAGGCAGGATGGATGGGGACATGCAGAAGGAGAATTTCTTTGTGCATAGAAGAATTAGAATAAGCCCAGCACATGGTTTCTACTTAACTCTGCGAGCCTGAATCTGATCTTCCTTTTACTAATCTCTGAAGGGATTATTCCTGATTTACACCATTCTCAACAACATCAGAATCTGGCCTGAAAGCCTCCTTGTACTTCAGGCATTGTCTCTAACAGCTGACCAGTGAGTAGGGAAGAAGCAGCTTGGCTCCCCACAAGTTAATTGTTTTAAACTTGTCAAGCTGAGTGGACTATAGCTTGTTTAGCAGGGTTTATTTTAAACTACAGGATCTTTATCCAGGAAACTATTGTAAAAACTCAGGCTAGAATCCATTTACTTCTATTGGACCAGCAAGAGATGGTAATCAGAGCACACTCTTTGGTACATCACAGTGCTCTTTATTTGCATACTTCCCTTCGTCTGAGGATATTAAATTAATACTTCATTGCAATTCTAGAAGCTTCTCAGCCAGATAAGTCTTGTTAATGACCTGAAGTGACTGCAGTCGCTAGCAGTGAAGCAAAAATAAGCTATTGCACTAGGTCTGTGCTCACAAGTGACATCTGGAAAAAAAGGTCTTCAACCAAGAGGGGAAGGAAGCTGATAGCTAAAAATATGGGGATTGTGGAATAAAGATCATGGCATGCCTGTTTGCTTTGGAGAGAACTGGAGAGTGGCTGCGTTTATATCATACCTGTTTGTATTGTCATGAAAGGAAAGTGGAATACAACTTTTCCTAGGGACATTGGTACCTCATGCAACTTTGCATATTTCCAAATGAACAAGTCACATTTGTTTTTGCTGTAAGGAACAATTTTATTGTAGTGATACACTTATACACTGTTTGAACTGTATAAATACAGCCATATAATGTCAGGAAACAAGGTGAGTGGCCTCGTGCAATGTCTCTGTTTCTTTTGAAAATTTTCTTGCATTCTGTTGCCAGCTTTGTTTTCCTGGGAACTGTCTCATTGCCATGACTATTTGAGATGCTCCAAGCTTTAAATTACAGTAGTACTACATAGCAATCAGGGTCATTAATATTTATAAACACTAAAAGCATGGGTGACCTAAGTGACTGAATCACATGTCCTGATTACTGTCTTTGCGACAAGGTGGTAAATGACTCTCACAAGACATGGAATTGCTTAGATGACCGTAGGGAGTCATGTGTTTATGGACCAGATGATATCTATAGCCTGTAATTCACCCAGCATAGTGAAAAACACAGAGTTCTGGGTCACCTGTCCAAAATGCACAGTGCAGGAGGATTTTGCTTATGTACAAACATATGCTCCTGGCTGAAGGCATGTCTGTGTGAGGCTATGGCATTAAGTATGTGCCACTATGTAATAAACTAAATTTGGTATGCACAGCCATTTGGCTGGAGAATACTCTTAATTTTCTTTGCAGTGAGTACAGAAGTCTGCTGTTTCGTTGGTCATAATTTACCTTTGTTACCTGTTGTTCTGAACTGACAGCCAGGAGAAACTGGATTTTCTCTTGGAGGTCTAGCCATTTGATTGAATTAAGTTTCTGTGGACAAGGGGGAATGGTTTTAAACTAAAAGAAGGGAGATTTAAATTAGATATTAGGAAGAAATTCTTTATTTACAGGGTGCTGAGGCACTGGCACAGGCTGCCCTGAGAAGCTGTGTGTGCCCCATCCCTGGAGACATTCTAGGCCAGGTTTTATGGGGCCTTGGGCAGCCTGAGCTGGTGGGTGGCAGACAGCCCATGGCAGGGTGAACAGGATGGACATTAAGGTCCTTTCCATCCCAATCCATTCTGTGATTGTCTTAGCCTGTATCTCCTCTGTAGAGTAAGAGACATTTTTTCCCAGTTTCTCTGCTCTCAGATGGTCCTGCTAAGGCATTACAGCAGATGTAGGGGTGGAGAAACTTGCAAATGCAGCATGTGCCACATATGAACTCTGCTGCTTAACCCAAGTGGGTAATGTTGCTCAGCTGACAATTTTAAAACGTAGAAAAAGCTGCATTTTATTGGCCAAGCACCTTGTAATTTTCTGGTATTTCTAAAATGGATGACAGCACTTGGAAATATTGAGTAATTTTTAATTGAAAGGATATGATCAGTAGGTGATTAGTTTGTAAAGTGCCTTGGATGCATGCTGTGTTGTAGAGACAAGCCATCTGGAGCAAGCCTGTGGTTTGGCTTCTGTAATGAGTACCCGCAGACCACGATGCCAAAAATGAACCAGCTTTATTACGTATATATGAAGATCTTGAGTAATTCAGTTCATTTTCATAGATATAAATGAACTAAAATAGGAACATAATTTGGCCCAAACTATTGATTTGCTGCTCTTAACCATTAAGTCAGAATCATCGATGTATCTTCCAGTACCCTTAATAAAACCAGCCACAACAAATCAGACTATTGAGTTGCTGCTTCAGTCTGTAGCTTTACCAAATTTGCTATGATCAGGATTTCACTCTGTTTTTTTTTAGTTACAGAACTCATAACTTGCATTACTGTGAGATACCTGAGTTGTTACTGTTGTGGGTTACGTGTGTGGAAATACAAGGATTCTACATTTAAAAAACGTTGACACTTCTTATCACAGAAGTAGTTCCAGAGCTGAAAAGAAATTGTTAGAGCTTTGGATTGATCTTAGAATCGTTCCGGTTGGAAAGACCTCGAAGTTCATCTAGTCCAACTGTCGACCCATCCCACCATGCCCACTGAACAGTGTCCTTCAATGCCACATCTACACATATGCTGAACACCTCCAGGGATGGTGATTTCACTTCTTCCTTGGGCAGCCTGTTCCAATGCCTCTCCAGAGTGACATTGTCACTAACTTAGAGGGACATGTCTTGTGACCCAGAGACAGAGTGCATCTGCCATCCTCTCTTTGCTCTTTCTCTATCTTTTTCTGGACACCAGTGATGTCCATATGAGAGATATGGAACACATATGAGAGATATGGTGTCTCTTGGGTTCTATAGCTCTTAGTGAGTACCTGCAGCAGTGCTGGCTTTGTTGTAGCTCTTGAAGCAGCTGGAGTTAATTACTCTGAAATGGAGATTGATTTGCAGCATCACACCCAAATTAATCCTCCCTCTCTCTGAAATTATCATTACACAGTCGTTCTACTGAGGTCCAATTAATCATCCTGATGTACAGCATTAAGACTCAAACACGAAGGGCTGCCCTGTACCTGATCTGTTAGGTGGTGCAAGAAGGAGCGAGTGAAGGGAGAGATAGCAAAGAAAAAAAATCCTTAAGAAGGCTTTGGTCTGAAGTCAGATGTCTGTGCCCAGCTGGGGAGGGCACTTGTAGGAGAAGGGAAGCAGATGAATTCTACTTGATGTGTGAGATCAAGGCGTCGGAGCACTTAGCTGCTCATCTGGCCATCTTGCACATTTTTCCTCTTAATTCCTCCCTAGTGTTCAGGAATTGTTTTTCCCTCTAGTTCTGTGAAGCATTCTAATGCAAAGCCCAATCTCCTGCAACTCAAACAAGCTGTTTGTAGCATAGGAAGGAGGTGCAGGACTTTTGGCTTTGTACAAAAACATTTTTTTTTTTTTAATCTCCTCAAACTTGTTATTGAGTGAGCAGTACTTTAATGAAGCATTTCATGGAGGAAAAAAATGCAATTTTTTTCATGTAGGTCTTTTCCAGGTCCACAAGGGAAAGATTATCTACAGATTAAAGTCCTCACTGTTTCCTGTGTCACTGCAAAGCAAATATTGAGCAGAACTTGAAAAGCTCTGCTATCTCCTGGCTTGGAGTGCCAGCCCCTCTCAGAACTTTAGAAATGCCAGCATGCTTTTGTGGTACCAGATGACTGTGTTTTATAGTGGGTTCTTTCCTGATTTAATGCTGCTGGTGATCATGTGAGCTGGATTGAAAATGTATGTACACGTTTAAAATCTCAGCTTTTGTATTTGAATGTAAATCTTACAGGAAGAACCCATTTGAAACGGAAGCACGGGTTTAAAATCTCTTTCCTTTTTTTCTTTTTTTTTTTCTTTAATTGCGACTTCTTCAAAGCCATGCAATCCATGTAAGATTACAGATCAGGAATGACGTTCTTGCTGTAAGCATGGATGTGTGGTGTGCTGGCACATGACAGACAGCCAGCAGTCTCTCCACAGAAGCTGAGTCACTTGGGTAATTGGGGATTTTCTTTTTTAAACAGCAGCAGTGAATTCATGCTTGAAGCAGCCTTATACAGGCAAAGAAGAGTAAACTTTAAGTTTAAATCTTCTGCTTTGTGTCATTACTTTCTCGTTCCTTTTTCCCGAGCAGTGACAATGTATCAGGTAACAAAGGAAAAGTGAACCGTGTCATAGGTGGGAATAATAAGAAGCAGCAAAATCTGTGGGATAAAGGTCGCGAACTAAAACAAGAAATGTAGAAGCATCTAACTTCTAACAAATTGGAAAGAAAAATAGACACAAGTTTATATCGAACATTTGGAGAAAACTGTTGTCTTACAGAATGAAAGTGTTCGGAGCACAGGTGTAGCAGGGAGGTAACTGTGTTCCTTTTGGAACAGAGCGTTTTCCTGTCCTGTTCTGGGACTTTGCGTAGACTGTGGGATGCAGCTCACCAAGTGCATCTGCTATGATGAACAACATAGGTGAAAATGTACCCAGCCATTGTCTTTCCAATGCCTGACACGGCCCTGTAGATGGACTCTTAGACCAGAGAGGTCCAGGCTGAGGGAAGCCTTCAAGGATTCCCACATCAGAAATCAGCTTCCCTTAGTATTGTATTATGTTAGTGTTGTTCTTGTGCTGTACTTAAAAAGATGCTTTCAGCACTCTGCCAGGGTACATGTGTTAGCCTTTTTTTTGTTTTTACTGGAGTGAAAGAATAACAGCATTTGAACTCTAGTGAGGTATTGCTGCTTTGGCAATGGCTGACCCTGAAACTTGTCACTGCACTCCAGGTTTGAGTAAGCCAGAAAAGTACGAGGTGTGTCAGGCACTGAATCTCATGCTCTGCTCTGTACTGCTGTCTCCTAAAGGAGGAGATCCTTTCTACTATCTTAAAGGGCTTTTCACAACTTTCTGCGGGTTATCTGAAGCACCAATTGCTGCTGATAACCTGAGGAAGGAATATATTCTGCAAAAACATCTGATCATTTGTAATTTCTGTGGCAATCTCCCTTTGTTCACACCATTTAGAAGCTTTTTTGACATGCTTTGTAGCAGAGCATGCATGAGCTCTTTTCTCAGTGGGATGCTTCTGCAGTGCATGCAAGTCACCAGTGATATTATAACAGGTTAGCCTTTAATTTGGTAGCCCTGTTGATCTTACACATGTTCACTGTCACTGCAAGAAAGCTTTTATTGGCTTTTCTCAGGAAGAGATAGGGGGATGCAGGAGGAAGATTTCTCTAGTAGTGAAACGTCAATTCTCCTCTCTGCTAATATCTAAATACATAAAAAAATAAGGCTAAAAATATTGATTGAGCTATAGAGAAGTAAAAGGACTACTTGCTTGCAAATGCAGCCATGGGATGTGAAAACATGATTCTCATTGAAATTTTGGATTCTTCATCACACTTTTGCTTTTCAGAGCTTTGCTCAGTGTCCCTCTATGTGTTCAGCTTGTTTGGAGTGTTTGTGATGAGGTGGACAGCTACAGCCTTAGATATGATGTAATCTAAAATCATCTGAAATTCTGAAATAATTGGAGGAAATAGAAGACATGGCTGAAGAGTACATGAAGTAATTACATGAAGTAACTGGAAAGTCTGACCACAAAAAGCTCAAATGTCTGCTGAAGGCACTGTTTGCTTAATTACTTAATTTGGGTTGTTTAAAGCTGTGTGTAAAAATAATAATAAGTTGCAGGCAGTTCTTCTGAGGTCTAGAATGACTGGGATGGATGTATTCTTAGATTGTGGAAATACAGATGCATCCAGAAAAACAAACAAAATCTACTACTTTTTTTTTTTTTTTTTTAATAAATTATTATTGCTATAGCTTTTACATCAAGTTCACTGTCATTTTGAATTGCTCTGAATGCTAAGTCTGCTTCAGAAGGATGTTTTCCTTATTCTTGAGGCTTGTGCCGAGCCATTGATAAGGATCTGGTTTCACTCATCCCTGAACTGCTCTCTGCGTGGCTTTGCACTTGACTTACTTGCTGTATGCTGGCTGCTGCCATATCTCAATGCCAGACCCCAGGGAGTGATGACTTCCCAGCACAGAGCACTTGGCCTTTAGCTGTGCTTTTACAATTGTCCTATACGTTGTCTTTTTTCCCAGCCTGCTGCCAGTGGCTGCGTTGAACCTGTGCCCTCACATGTAGCCTTCCCATCCTGAAATCTCGAGCACAGGAAACATCTGGTAGTTCCATGCTGATTGGGAATTCTTTTAGCGGATTATTTCTGTTTCCTTCTGGCACAAAGCCCTGAAAAAGTCATTTGATGAAGCCAGGCTCTGCACATCACCCATCTCTCTTTGCTCATGCGATGCAATTCTTCTGCACACTGCCCAGGTGAACAGCTGCTGCTTGGAGCTGGCTTCTCAGGAGTCCCTCAGGTTTCCCCCCTTCTGGTTGCTTTATCATTTAGAAGAGAAACTGCAGGGCCCTAGAGAATAGCTGAATCAAAATAGATGAAACCACAGGAAGTGAAGTTTGGGACAAGGTGAAATTTTTTGAACATCTGCTTTCAGTATGGGTAAGGCAAGGAGTGGTATTCCCCTCAGCTCTGCATTTGCAAGTTTTCCATTAAGAGAAAAGGGAAGTTGGTTTCAGTTTTGCAGGTGTAAGAGAAAACAAGCGTCTATGGCTTCCTTCCGATTTTACAATGACTTTTTTTTGTTTGACATAACTGCCCTGTACAGGCTTGGCAGCTCCTCAGCCGTCTGTGCTTTTTTCGTTGAGTTAACAACAAATCCAGCCAGAGGAGAACAGCTTAATGATCTGTAATAATCCTCTAGCCAAAAAATTCCTCTCCCCACTGTATCGGTCCTGCTTTCATCCCATAGGGGATGGCACTTGTGTAGGCAGTGGGGTTTTGGGGTCCTTTTGCCCTGGGTTGGGCAGGCAATGCTGGTTTCGGACAAAGACCCCCAGCACCCCCATATTCCTGCTTAAGCCTTTTCTCTGGGTAATATATATTCTGCTACGTTCCAGATGAGCAGATTTCACTTTGACTTTGGAGCTGCAGGTTTTTACTTGTGGATTGCTGCTGTACTGAGGAGATTCATGTTGTTGTTATGGCGTTTCAGCAAAACATCGCCTTTCTAGGTGAAGCAGGAAGGTGGGGTGTTCTCACTTCACTTTTTAAAGTGAAAATGACTTTGTTACAGCAGGAGAAGCTTTGAGGTGAAGTTCCTAATGCTAAGATCAGAAGCTCTATTCAAAGAATAAAACCTCATGATTTCCAAGGCCTGCCTGAAGTGTATTTAATGTCTGGGGCTGCTGACATGTACCAAACCCCTCTGAGTATGCCTGCAAAGAATAAAAGCCTGGGAGAGACACACTAATTCATTACTATGTATGCTCATACATTATAAAGCTTAATGTTTGGTTGAAGCCTGGGTGACAGGGACTCCATTTATGCTGTGTTTGGCCTTTAATCATTATGATAATTCATTATACATCATTTTTGAGGGTAGATTAAGTCCAAGCTTGACAAAACCTCCTATTGGGTTGCTGCTGAGATCTATCTAATAAAACCGGTGTTGGGCTTTTCTTTAAAAAAAGCAAAATTCTTATTTTCCCATTACCAAACCATGCAATTACTTAAAGACATAATTTTTCTGCTCAGTGGAGAAATCAGCCCCCCAGATATGTCAGTGGGGTTACCCCTCTATCTGCAAAGGAGGCCTAGCAGCTTAGCAGTGCTTTGCTGATCCATTGCCTGGTGTGCAGCAGTCATTAGCAAGATGCTGTTGGCTTCTGGCAGTCCCCTGGCTGGATGCTGCTGGCTGTGCTATGCTAAGCATTATGGAAGTCCTGAAGCATTGACACCCCTGCCATCGGCACAGGTTGAAAACAGAGACCACATCCTGACGGAAGCCAGGCAATGCTGTTCAGTTCACAGCATGGTCTTTCTTCAGTTCAAGAATTTATTTTCCCGTTCGAGGCCCCTGGGCTGGCTTTTGAAAATGAGAACCAGATTTTGAGCTTTTGTTCCAGCAGAGTAGCAACTCACTTGCTCCTGTGGAACCTCTCCTAGGGCTGTAGAAGTGCGAAAGAAAATCGCTCTTGCTCACATGTTGAAGTTTACTTTCCATGTGTGCCTGGTGGGTGTTTTCAGCCGGCCCCATGCCCACAGTGCGGGCTGGCAGAACAGGAGAGGTCCCACGGTGTCAGTGCACACTATGGGTTTGCTCCGTGCCTGCAGCTGCCTCTGTTTGCTTTGTGTGAGATGTCTCTTCCAAGTGAGCAAATCCAGCTTTCACGGCGAGCTCACGGCTCCCCACGAGGGCTCCTCCTCCTCCACGCTGCTGTTTTGCTGGCGGCAAATTAAACAGATCTATTCCTATCTGACTGAAGCCATCGAGTTACTTAAACAGATTGACCTGACTTAGGCTTATCAATTTCTTTAATGAGGTATCCTCTGCAGCTTCTGCTTGGCTTTTAGCCATCCTTCTCGTTAAAAAAAGTTTATTTTGAGATCACTTTGTTCCAGGTGGGTTCATTGCCAGCCAGTTGGCTGACCCTTATCCCCTAATAATGCTTTAATTTTAGATTTCAAATCATGAGAAATTGAAAGCAGATGCACTTAGAAATAACCTTATTTACAAATTAATGATTTAAAGGACATTTTGATTAATTGTAACCTATTTAACTCATTTTAACCCAAGAAACAAGAATGGAGAGAGGGCTTCCTACTGCCAGCTGCGTGGAAATAATCCTGCAGAGCACAGTAGTTTCCAGATTAAGATATTTCATCTTGCAGCTTGGGTGAGATGACTTCTCATGATAGTCTTTGAAAATGACAGGAATGACAGATTCCACCCATGCTGGAGGACAGCAACTTCCCACGGCAACTTCTTCATCAAGCAAACCTTCAGGATTCGGATCTGTGAAGGGCCCACCCCGTAGTGTAGGAAAAAAGTCATTGTTAATGTTTAGAGAAACTGATGCGTTTCTCTAGGATGAATATGTGTGAAAAATGGCTGAATTCTCTAGATTTACTTGATAAAACTCATGTATGTCATACATCAGCCAGAGCCAGATCCTCTAAAAGTCTTCTGTGTGCATGAATTGATGCCTTTTTGAAGGCCTTATTGAGGGCTACACAGAAGCCACCTTCCCTGTGATCCAAATCCTTTGCCTTGAACCTTCACTCAAAGGTAGTTCTGAGAGTTACAACCCTGAGATGTAAAGCATTTACCTTACAAGCAGATCTGTTCCGTTTAGGAACACAATTATTAATCCAGGAAGTGAGGTATGGAGGTGGGAATCCTGCTGGGTGGAAGAGGACATTTAAGTTAGGAAAAATTTCATCTCAGAAGGAGTAGTGGGGAATTGGAACAGGGAGGTGGTAGAATCAGCCTTCTTAGAGGTGTTCAAGAAAATGTAGATGTGGTACTTAGGGACATGGTTTAGTGGGCATGGTGGGGATGAGTCGTGTTGGTTGGACTAAATGATCTTAGTGGTCGTTTCTAACCTTAACAATCCTATGATTCTAACTGCATGTCCTGCCTCAGCTGAGTGGTGGGAAGGGAAAAGTTCTCTCCATCTCCTTCTCAGGAAGACTGATGCCTGTGGTTGACTTTTCTGTGTGTTAGTCACACCTGCAATTGCTAAGGCCCCAAGGAATCCCTGATTTTTGTGTCTATGCCATGTGCAGTCATGACACAGATGCTAAACGCTCACTTGTTTTCAGATGCAGTGTGCAGAGACATTACTCTGGACACCTCTGGGAACCTGTTGTTATTATTTTAGGATTTACTGTATTCCTTTATGGCAAAATCCCCGCACAGCTTGGGGTACCAGTGTCAGAAGAGTGCTGCTAAGCAGAGGGTGTTAGACATGCAAGTTTGCACTAAGGCGTCTGTCTTAGTCTCTTTTTGTTGGTTTTAACTCTGACCTTTTCACTGGAGCAGTCTTATCAGAGCTGGCCAGACTTACAGGGACCACCACAGCTTCCCCAGCATGCAGTATGTATAGCACTGGCAGGATGCCAGTTCCAGCATAGCATCAATTACATTTATTTTGAGGTTTGCTCATTTATCCTGGTTGAAATAAAGCCAGTTTAATACAAAGTTGCTGGAGAAGAAAAGCCTTATGCTTTGGCAAATATGCTACTTCTGCTTCTGTCCCTCTCCAGCTTCAGGCACCCAGCTGATGTGCTGACACTATCTACATCTCGAATGCATGGTAGCAGGAAAACCCAAGATAAATCTTGCATAATAGATGCCTTCTATATCGAAACACATCTTATTCGCAGACAGGGAGAGGAGGAGGAGTGTGTGAGGCTCTCAGCCTGTCTCTGCACACCCAGGGAATTAAATGGTATTCAGGGAGCAGAGGCAGACCCACAGCACTGGCATGTTAGGGCACAGATTCATTCCATCCTTCTGGCTGCGGAGCAGAGATGACTCTTGTATGGCACAGCATTTATTACTGGCAGCTATTGGATTTTTATAGACCTGATTCAGCAGTGCATTTTCATCTGCATTATTTAAGTGGGAAACCCACTCTGTCTTTATAAAGTTGGATGTGTGCTTAAGTGTCTTGCTGAGCTTGGATTAATTTAGGGAAAATAAATAGCAAGCAGTCTGGGGCCAGCATTTGCAAGCTGACTAGATTTAGGATGTTTCGGTTCCAAGTACCCAACTTGAGATTCCTCAGTGCACAAGTTTATCAAAAATACAAGCATTGGTGAGAAAATCAGAGCCTTAGCTGCACTGAATCCCAAATGGCAGCTTGAACACCAATTTGCAGAGCGTTTTTTGAAGTCCAGACAGTTGGATAATGAATACAAAGCTGGCCACCGAGCTACGTATATTGGATCTGGAGGCAGTGTTATTGAATTGTGGTCAAAATGACCGCAGATAGACCTATTCTGACCCAAGTAACCCTGCATCAGTCTGTGTGTGATCCAGAATAGCTTGGAGAAGATGTTTCTTGTCCTTGTGTGTGCTCAGCAGATCCAAGCCTTCATTGCTGTGCAGGGTCTAAGAGAGCTCCCATTAAAATTAAAGAGATTTTCTATGAATAGGGAGTTGAGGCTTTATCACTCTGTATTTGAATTCTTTCTGTTAATTTTCCTTTGATTATTGGTACAACACTTCAGTTTCGCATAGTATAATATTTTATTAAAGGTACATTTGTAGTTAATAATATTTATGAAGAGGTGGCTTTGACTGAAACTGCATCTGTATGGCACTTAAATAATGAATGGGAATGCCATATATTCATTAAAATTTGAACAATAATAACTGTATGTCTGTTAGAACCCCCTTTTTTGGTGGATATGGCCAGCAGCCATCAAAATACAGTGTAAAACAAATTACGTTCCTGTTTGCAGGCTCACAATGGCTGATAATAACACTCTTGATAAGCAGTTGCAGCTCAAGACACTGACTTTACAAAAAGGATTCGTTGTAGCTAACAGCGGCTGTAAAGATGGAAATGTTACCATCACTCAGCTCAACTTCTTTGTTATTTTATAGTATATTATATTGTATGCATAAAGAAAGGATTTCACTTCATTGTCCGTCTGTAGAGTTCATTTTCTGCTGGTTCCTATGGGATGCCATGCAAGTTCCAAATGGGGTATTGGCCCATGTCCACAGTTAGCGTGAATTGGACTCAGAGGGAGACATGGGATCTCAACGCATGATGGTATTTGGTGAAGACGTACACTTTGCCCAGGCTTTTCACAGCAAACCATGCACAGACAGAATAGGTGGCATGCAGGAAGCACTGGGATGTGGTTTCAAATGATTTGGCACCTGATCTCAAACAGCTGTGACTACCATGATCCATAGTATAAATAAAACTGTCCAACAGACCTCTAAAACATGCCTGTCTCTATTCTGAGGACAAAGCAGCATTTAGCATCCTGTCCCCAATATGTTTCCTCCAAAGAGAACATATAGAACTACTCTCTCAGCCTACAATAGAGCATTTGTTTTATAGGAAAAAATCTACTTTTCAACCTGTTTTTAACACAGAAAGTTTTGTGGAATTCAGAAGTGGAAGTGACTTGTGGGGTCATCTCACCCATTTTCTCCACTCCTCCACTCCTACTTCCAAAAGTTTGTGTTTCTGGACTTTTTACTGTTTACAAATGCATTGCTATTGCTTCTGTTTCTCCAGCTGTATCATGTGTGGGTCTAATTTGGCTCTAACAAGAAGACCTACGCAGCACTTTGAAACTGGAAGTAAATATGGAAAAAGCAGCATCTGTCCCAGAAAGTGACTTTGCTTAGCTTACAGTAATCACAACACTGTTTTAAAAATACATTAACTGCAGACTCATGTAACTCTTTGCTTAGACCTCCGAAGCTGACCCTACAGAAGCAGTGTGCTGCAGTGGTTACGATGACTGACAGGCAGCTGACAGGCTTGTATGTTCACTTTGACCTTCAAAAAGTCACTTAATAGAGCTTTTCCTTTCCATGCTTGACCATTCTGCAGGGCAAGGTTTCTCTGAGCAAGAACCGTTTGCTAAGCATCAATACAGCATCTACAGGGCCAAGACCCTGAGCTTTATCTCTCAAGCCTGGTCAAATAAAAGTAAGTTGGACTTCTGAAGAAATAAGGCTTTGAGAGAATTTTGTAGGATTGGATTTTCAGCTGGCACAAAGGATTTGCCAAGGCATCTGAGTTTAGCATTTTCTCTTTCATCAAGGATATAGTCTGTTGACTTTGCTGATTCTTTCCCCCGTTCATGTGTTCAGTTCCAATCTGGCAGCAGGAACTGGAAGGCTCACATCCTTGTGCATTAAACAGGATGCAGTGCCTAATTATTATCTTGATTAAATTTTGTGATTAAGTGGTCTGTAATTGTCTGTAGGCTCAGACTTTCCAAGAGATTACTCAGAGCTGTGCTGACTGATCATCTGGTCAGGGCTGAGGTGGCCATGCATTGATTAAATCTTACTTGAAAAGGACATGGCACACTTGAGCTCTGTGGAATTTTGTTACATTTGTCTTTAGTGAGTAATATGTACAAGTATATCGAGTGCAAAGCTAGATAGGTAATAAGTGTTGAGGAAGAATGTGTGGAGAATGTATGGTGTTTTAATGACTCCTTGTTTAATTTCAGAAGAGGAAGAAATAGCAGTTTACTGATGGAAAATGTGCACAACAAAAACCCTGGAGAAATAAATAGATCGTAGCAACTTCCTCTTGATGATATAGCTACAGAATGTTGAAAACTAGGGAAGAAGCAATTGTAGGTGTGTTTAAATTGAAAGCACTGGTTTTGTATCCTTTCAGGATGAATTATTTAAAGTTTTGTTCCTTTAATATGCTATGGCATATTGGTTATTAATAAAAATAGTAACAGTGGTCTTTTTAACAAAGAATATGCAGTTTGGATATGCTTACACTTTTCAAGCTCCATCAGCTTGGACTTAAAGGCTAGAATATCACCCAACAATAACAGTGTGGAGATGCAGTTCACTTGGATAAAAAGTACAGAGCAATGCAACTTGACAGGCTGAGTCCTAAAGGGCAGTAGTCTTGGATCTAGTAGTCTCTCTCATTTTGAATAATTGCTGTTCAACCTCAAATTCAACATCTATTGCTGAGTACAGGCACATTTGCTCTCCCTGGTGACCCTCTGTAAGCAAATGTGCAATACGGTTTTATTAGGAGGAGTGCATTTCACACAAGCTGTTTGCTTTACAGAATTAAATAAAGGCAGACAAAGGACAGTCAATACGATTGTTTTGCCTTCTTGCATTTAAATGCTCTATCCTAGGTAGTTCAGTAGCACACTAGGAGAGAGTACTGCTCTGTCTAAATGGTTTGCACAGAGAAATTCACCTTTGAGGAAAAGCTCACAGGAGCACCAAAAACGAGGGGTTACTTCTCTGTAGGCCAGCAATGCATTCAGACTGGTGCCTTCATCTCAGCACCAGTGATTGATGGCTTTTGAGGATTAAGTTGACTGAGGAAATCTCAGCCAAAAAAAATTGTTTCCAAGCTGGAATGGTCAAGCAGTGGCCAAGCTTTGATTTTACTGCCAATGCAGAATTTGAAGAGTGAAACCATATTTGTGGCTGTGGCTGAAAGAGCTTCTGGGAGTCATTTTGAACCCGTGCCATGAATTTATGAACTAGAAACATTTTTCAGTGCACAGAAAAGAGGATGTCTCAGTGTTTGCCTTGGGAAGGGGTTGATAATAATCTTGTCTTTGGGTAGAGCTTGCAGTGAGGCAGGTGCCTCTTCAGAACAATTAAAAATAAAGGCATCTGGTGCCTCCCTTGTCACGATGACAGCACATTGCACTTTTGTGGATGGACATTAGGAGCCTCTTCAAATGCTAGCAAGTGCCTTATTGGTTGTGCTGACACATTCTTGCACTGCTTGGTCTTCCTGCTAGGAGCATATAAGGCTAAACGGGCAGAAAGGTTAATGTGTTCAGCTCCTGTCTTTGAAAGCTGTGAGCAAAGAAGGGTTAAATCATCCCAAAGCATGGAGAAAAGGCTGTGATATTGTTACCATAAAATCTTGAGACCCTTGCTCAGATCTATAGATGCAGCAGAAGCCCCTAAGTTCTGAAGTCTTCTCATTGTTCGTAATCTAGTACACATTGATGTTGTTTCTCACCCACAGCCCTGCCCCACCTTGTACTGTATATATATGTGTGTGTGTGTATAAAAAAAATACAACTATACTTTGTACAATGATAAGGTGAAGTCAAACGGAGGCACTATAAAATGTGTTTTGTTTGTGATTGATAACACTGCAGGAAAAGTAGGGGTAAATTCTGAAATATTGATTTGGCATTCAGAGACCTGTAATTGGGCGTTTTGAGAGCCTTTAACTCAAGAATATGAACACTGTATGACAGACATTCATACTGTACAACCACACTTTCCTTTTGCTGTTGCAGAGAATAGCAGAGAGAAGTCAGCAGTACTCTGCAAGAAACCCTTAGCTGCTGCAGGTCTGCTGGTGACGCAAAGATAAAAGTCCCAGGGGTCAAGTTCCCACGGTGTGCCTGATACAGGGGCACAAGTTTGACCCCAGGTCTAGGCATAGCTTGAGCTGGCTTTGTCCTGAGCAAAGAAAGGAGAGGGTGATGTGTAACATCAGCACGTGGAGTGTGTGATCTGGCAGAGGAATGCTCTCTGCTGACATTGCTTGTAAACATTCATGAGATGAGTAAAAATGAAGCATTACCTACAGCTGAATGAAATGGAAGCTAATGCAAAGGTGGTTGGGGGAGTATAAATGGACTTTTCTCTCAGAAAGGTGGGTAATTGGTGACCCAGACTTTCAGGACACTATCTAACACAATTTGATAACTGATTGTGGTCTGTAGAAATTCTCTTGTAGCTCAAAAGCTCCCAGTTCCTACTGTCTCAGTAATATGCTGTTGGGACAGGTAGAAAGGACTGCTTTCCAAAAATAAACGGATGTTATGCAATAAGCTTAGTTACGTTAATAACTAAAAGACAGATGTACTACTTACTATCAGCTTTAAAATCCAAGCAGGCAGTCATACTGATGATTATGGATTTTTTTTTCCCTGCTCTTACATAGGGAAACGTGCAGGGAATGAAAGAACTCAGAATTTAGCATTCTACTTTGGTTCTATATAGCAGCTTGATAATTGATGCCAGATCATGGTACATGCTGCTCTCAACTTTTCTGCTGACTTTGGGCTTTGAACCAGGTCTAGGAAGCCACATCAGGAATCATTCTCAGGTTCTCTGCTCTATACAGGGTGAGATTCTTGCAGGACCCGCTTCTGGAATTGTCAGTGAAGTGAATGGAGTAGATCTGGATAGAAGGTGGTCTGTTTGGTCTGTTACTTTCTATTTCTTCTGTCCTGATTATGTCAAATGTAAGAAGTGTCCTCCACCTAATGGCCAGTATTATAAGCATGAGACATCTTAAAATACGGCTGAGCTTTAAAAAGGGAACACTGGATTAAACAGCTGGTGGAAATAATTTACAAAGCTCATCCAGTTGTACTTGGTCTCGGAGCAGGCTCAAGATACAATCACAAATTCAATGGTGAAAAAGTCTATGTTTTTAGTCAATAAATCTTTCCCCTACAGTCTGGGTTATGCACACACTCTGCCTGCATTAGGCTGTTAGTTTGATGTCTAAATTGGGAGGCTGGTAAATGAGAGGGCAAGGGGAGCCAGCGGAGGGAGAGCCTCAATATGAGAGTTGCCCAGCAGAAGAGTTTGACTTTGAAATTACAAGTGTGAGTTGAACATTTGAGATGAATCATTGAATCATAGAATCATTTGAGTTGGTCACGTAAAGGTCATCTAGTCAAACTCTCCTTCAACAGACGCCTTCAGCTAGATCAGGCTGCTCAGGGCCCCATCCAGCCGGACCTTGAACATCTCCAGAGACAGAGCTATCAACTCTTCTCTGGGCAACCTGTTCTTCACTACAATTACTGTAATAAAATCATTTATTTGTTTCAGTATTTCCTTGAAGCCAGTCTAAATCTCCCTTCTTCTAGTCTGAAACCCTTTCCCTTTTTTTTATCACAAACAGACCCTGCTGGACATCTGTCCTTTCTAATCTGACACACCTTGACTGCAATGGATATCTGATTTATATCAGCAGTGTATGTGTTTCATTATATGTATATATGTAAAAAATCCACACAAACTGGGCTTCTCTGATAAGCCATGACTAAACTTTTGTAGGCAGCACAGACAAGGAAGCTGTGAAAGTCAAAGCCCACAGCCGGGCAGCACCAACCATAAACAATACTGCTTCTAATACTCTTCTAGGCCATGTAGGCTTGGCTCTGGATGGCTTTGTTTCCAGTACAAACATTTTTTTTCTCATTCTCTCTCTTTGCTTTTCAACAGATGGCACTGAAGGACTTTTACCTTTTTTACCTATTTTTTAGGCTCTCCCTGCCTTTCCAGCTTGCATCTTGTCATGGATAATGGCCCTGACCATTCAGTCCTACGCTAGCAAGCTTGCTTCTCCAGAAACCAATCTGTTACAAGGCTTCCGATAAATAACCCTTCTCCTGCCTCAGGCAGCCCCCCTTACCCTGCTTGTCCTGCAGGAGACACAGGGATGGTGCAGACGCACACTTTGCAGTTCTGTGGCACATGCAGCCCAGGCTGAATGACTGATGGTAAAGCCAGCTGAAGCAACACAGCGTTCCCTTCATCGAGCTGTTCTCACCTGGCGTCTTGGAGCTGATCATATTGGCAGGGGCCATTGTGTTTTTTTCTCTCATCCTTGTCTTGTTTGTTTAATGGTAAATTAGAGCAGGCAAGCGTGCCATCTATTAGGCTATAAATGCTGCTGAGTGTTTTGGCTTTGTGCTAAATAATTGAGCGTTTTATTGCTGTTTACACGTTCATTTTCCTGGGCAATAAAATGCAAGCTGCAGTCCCTGGTACTTTTTCTGTCTTCTGTATGTATCGTGACGGCCACATAGGCTTAAGCAGCATCATGCAGCCTGCTGCCTTAAATTCCCTGTTATTTGAGAAGGTCTAACATTTATTTATAATTAAAGTCAGGGATCTTACATAGTAATGCCAATTATTGATATTTTTTTTCTTTAAGGAAAAGAAATTACTTTTTTCCTTATTACTACCATAGCAACCCAGTCAAGTTGCAGTGGATAATCTTGTCCAGGGCCATGGGAGAAAAGGCTCTTGGAAGCTGGTGATAAAGTTACAAAAGCAACCTGTGAACCTTAGCACTGGGGTCAGTGTAGGTTGGCAATATTGTACTGGGGAGGTAGTAACCAAAATGAGCATCTCTGATGGTAAATGTCAGTGCAGGCAGGTGGCAATGGGAAGGTTCTGCTGCAGTCACTCAAACCACAAGCCTGTGCAAGTGGCAGTGGGTTTAGATGTCCCATGGCAGGATGTGTCCCAGGCTCCTGATAATTTACCATTTGCTAGGCTTTGCAGTCCCCTTGACTGCACAGGGGACTTTCTTCTGAGGGTTGGATGCAGCTCTCGCATGCACTGCAGTGAAATACAGTTGAAGTGGAGAGGAGCCATGCACGCATGCACAAAGCTGCATATTGGGACCAAAGAAACATTAAAATTATAGAATCACAGAATGGCCTGGGTTGAAAAGGACCACAACGATCATCTTGTTTCAATCCCCCTGCTACGTGCAGGATCACCAACCATCAGACCAGGCTGCCCAGAGCCACATCCAGCCTGGCCTTGAATGCCTCCAAGGATAGGGCATCCACAGTCTCTCTGGGCAACCTTTCCAGTGTGTCACCACCCTCTGTGTGAATCATCTAGTCCAGCTTGTCAGCCCACCCCCACCATTCCCACTAAGTCATGTCTCAGTGTCACATCAACACATTTCTTCAACACCTCCAAGGACAGTGACTCCACCATCTCCCTGAGCAGCCTGTTACAATGTTTGACCGCCCCTTCAGAGAGAAAATTTTTCCTGATATCCAACTTGAACCTCCCGTGACGCAACTTAAAACCATTACCTCTTGTCCTATCATTAGTTACCTATCTGCCACAAACCTCAAGTGCATTAAATGGCTGCAGTGAGTGCAAAGGCCAGAGTTACTTATTGATCATCATGCAGCTGATTAATGCCACTTGGGTTTTGTGATCTTCTAGGTACATGTTTTCATTATGTTTTTGTTTTGACCAGGGATATTAGGGTTCTCTTTTCGCTAGCTCGTCATGAAGACAGGTCTACTGTAATTTCTGAATTGGTTTGGTATTTCTGCACTCATTTAAAGATGCCTGGCCAACTTGAAGTAATGGGCACACCTGTCGAGTCACAGGCTTGGCACATCAGGGCAGGACAGTTTGGAGATGGGACTTTGTGTGCATTCAATCAGCCATGTATTATGGGCTTGAGGCAGGCATCACCCGTAGGAACCTTACCCTCTTATATTACTGATGGGTGCCTGGGCAGCAAATTCCTCCCTGTGGCTCAGTTGGGGCTGCAAAAACTTCTTCATCCCTTTTGCTGTGACAGTGACAAATGGGCGAGTTAACTCCATGTTTTCTTTTACAGCTGTTTGTAAAAGCTTTGCGGAGTGCAGGGTTGAAGAGAGTACCTGCAATAGCAGCCAAGGAGAGAAGAGAGCTGATTCTAATTCCTCTCCTTTGTTCAGCATTTAGCTTTGAGGAGGGTTTTATCCTGGTTAGAGTTTGCTTTGGTTCAGCCCAGAAGGAATTTGGACTGTGGGTAGATGCGTGTGTAACTCCCTGCATCCTTGCAGGCAGCAGCACATACCACCTAAGGGTTAACTCCAGCTGTAAGCTGTCAGCATGGCTGTAAGCTTGCTCTCAGACCCTTCCTGCTCCCAGCTAATCCTAACAAATCCTCTTTCCTTATGCATTCTCCTCTTTCCTCCACAACCGTGGGGTAGAAAGAAGGTGGAGCTGAAGAAAACTTAAGGAAACACGCTTTAACTATTTTGTTTTGTGCATGAAAACAAAATCTCCCTCCATGTACAGCAGCCTCTGATATCCCTATGGGCTATGTACGTTTGGCTGTGTCCTTCCCAGTTGGCTGCCTGGCTCAGGCATCCCAGAAGTTTTCCTACAGTTATCAAAATAATGTCATATCCTGTGAATGAGGCAAGTGATCCGAGGCTGAAGCTGTTTCCCAGAGGGGTGTTCTTACTCCTTGCCCCTCTGCATCACTGCGGTGGCTGCAGTGTAGCTTCTGCAGCAGATAGCTGCTCACCAGAACTGTAGAATGATAGAATCCTTCAAGTTCGAAGGGACTTTTAAAAGTCATCTGGTCCAACTCCCCTGCGATGAACAGGGACACCTATAGAGCACCTGTCCAGCCTGACCTTGAATGTCTTCAGAGACAAAGCATTCATCACCTCTCTGGGCAACCTGTGCCAGTGCTTCATTACCCTTATCATAAAAAATTGTTTACCTATATACAATCTAGTTCTCCCCTGTTTTATATTGAAATAATTTCTCCTTGTCCTGTCACAACTGACCCTCCTAAATAATCTGTCCCCTTCTTTCATGTTGCTCCCCTTTGATATTGAAAGGCTGCTCTAAGATGTCCCTGGAGCCTTCTCCAGACTGAAAAGCCCCAGCTCTCTCAGCCTGTCCTCATCCCTTGGATTGTTACCATCACTTTTGTGATGAGCTCCTATAGGTGCACCCCAACAGGTCCTCATGTCTCCTGTATTGAGAACTCTGCATCTGGTCACAGTATCCCAGGTGAGGTCTCACCAGCGCAGAGTAAAGGGGCAGGGTCACCTCCCTTTGATCTGCTGGCCACGCTTCTTTTGCTGAGGAAAAAAAAAAAAAACTTGGAATGGCAGAACAAGCTAGACAAACATCTCACAAAATGGCTATATGTCACTGGCTGGTTCCACCTTCACGCCTTGCCCAGCTGAGCCTCCTTCATTTCTATGAACGAATGTCCAGAACCAAAGCCAGACTGTCTGCGTTCCGCCCAAATCAAAGGGCCAGCCAGGAACTGCACCTCGCTGTGCAACTGTGAGGGCTGAAGCATCCTCCTCTGCTGCTTTTCTGGGTGGTGGAAGTGACTGAATGTATTTGTAAAACTCAGGTGAGGTAATTTTGCCTTCATATTCCGTGTGCTGTCACTATGAGCCCTGGTGCTGCCTGTCTCCCACACTTTCTTCGCTGTTTCTCATACAGATCAGCAATGCACCAAATCTGCCGTGCATGTAAATTGGAGCAGGGTTGATGAAATTAAGTAGGAAGCACAGAAGGCAAGAAAATGAGAAGAATTTCTGTCAGTTGCAAGTTTGGAAATGTCTGTGCAGTGATGATGCTGATCTCTAGGAAGGAGGTTTTTTAAACGAACAGCTGGGACCTACGGGTATTTACTGCTTGGATGAGAAAAGCCTGGTAGCAATAGCTGCCCATTGCTGGATGAAGCTGTATTTTGTGAAACTGCTGGGCTGAGAGCTCTTGACCCCTGTTAGACCAGCTTGGAAACAGCAATGTCCCTGAGCCAATGCTGTGTTTCCTGCATAAATCATCATTCATCAGTTCTCCTCTGGGAATTTATTAGGATTGTTTCTGGGATCATTTATTCTGGAGACGAGGAGACTCTGAGGGTAACTTAACACTCTCTACAACTCCCTGAAAGGAGGTTATGGAGAGTTGGGACTTGGCCTCTTCTCCTGGGTGACAGCGATAGGGCAACAGGTGGTGGCCTCAAGTTGCAGGGAGGTTCAGGTTGACATTAGGAAGAATTTCTCCTCAGAAAGAGTGGTGAGGCATTGGCACAGGCTGCCCAGGGAGGTGGTGGTGTCACCCTGGATGTGCTCAAGAGACGTGTAGATGCATCACTAACGGACATGGTTTAGTGGGCATGGTGGGGATGGATAGGTGGTTGGACTGTATGATCTAAGTGGTTTTTTCCAACCTGAGTGATACTGTGATTCTATGAAATTCTGTTTGTAGTGATTTCCATCTCACATTTCAGTGAGAAAGACATCTTAAAAAAGAGGGATTAAAAACTTATCATACCTATTTAAAGCCAAGCCAAACAGAACAGTGTGTTTTCAGGAGTTCACAATATATACATTTCCTGGCAAATCCTTGAGACATTTTAATTAAAGGTGAAATGACTTTTCTTTTTCCTTTGCTTAATCGAGGCCACACAAATAAAGATCCTGTAGCTCCCACTTGCAAAGCAAACTTATTGACTTGAATTGATTGCTCATTTAAAAGCAAACCCAAAGCCCCAGGCCACGGCTGTGGTTGCAGAGACCCTTATTTTCCTTTACTTTTTAGTGCTGTGCCCATTAAAGCATGCTCAAGTTTTAATGCTAGATCAAGTGGTGACATTTTTGTAAGTTGCATTTTCAATGACACTTTTCATGGGACTGAGAACAGGAGGCCTGAGACCCCACTTTGACTGTAGCCTTTCCTGGTCTGAAACAGCCATCCTTCTTTGGGAGGACAAGATTGCTTTTTATTTCTGTTGGAAACTTTTGTGCACAGTAGCAATATTTGTGTGCATTGCTAAGTAGCTTCTGTGTTGCATCCCAGATGGAGCCTGCTTTTAAGCTTTTCTTTAGGTGATGCTCCTACATTCACAGCTCTTGGAAGCTGCTGAGAAGTTTTGACACTTAGAATCATAGAATCGAAGAATCATTAAGGTTGAGAAAGACCTCTAAGATCATCTAGCCCAGCTGTCCACCTGCCACCAATGTTGCCCAGTAAACCATGTTCCTTAGTACCACATCTACATGCTTCTTGATACCTCCAGGGACAGTGACTTCACCACCTCCCTGAGCAGTGTCTCCCTTCCTCTCCACATCATTGACAAAAAGGGAAATTTCCAGCATCTGACCTGCTACAGTTTCATTTCTGAGTAGGATCATAGAATCACAGAATGGTTTGGGGTGGAAGATCATTTAAGATCATTTAGTTCCAACCACCCTGTTTTAGGCAAGGACACCTCCCACTAGACCAGGTTGCTCAAAGCCCCATCCAACCTGGGATGTGGCTTGGAGCATGATGTGTCTGGCAGCCCTGCATAGGGTGAGACCAAAGTGCTGATGCCATATGTGCAAAATGGAATCAGTGACCATTGTCTTGTGCTAAAATTTCTGCTTTTTTTCTAACTCAGTGGACTCTAGTATGATATTCAAAGTTCAGAATTTCAGTACTAAATAAACAAAATTTTTCTCAGCTAATTATTTCTTCATGGGGCATACTTTGAATTTCTCTTTGAACCAGGAATCCCTTAAATATTCTAAGGGCGCTGGCTACCTAGCTACCTTAGTACTCTTTCTTTTTATGTTTTAACCATCCAAGTAAGATAAGTGGAAATGATGCCATAGGTTTGTGCTCATCTGTGTGTATTTCTCCAGGATGCAATTATCAGCATCCACATACTTCAGTATTAACATTTTTAATGCATTTCAGGATGCCCAATCAAGCTGCTGTATATGCAATTCTGATGTATGCAAATCCATTTTGCATGCAGCTCTTGACGTATTTTCATATGCAGGATTATCGGAAGCCTGTTCTGTGCCACTCTGATGTATGCTAACCTTTGTTTCCCTACAAACACTTAAAAAGTCCAGACAAAAAGACAGAATTTCTTTGCTGAAATACTGCTGTTTTCTCTAGCCAGGCTGGCACACAATCCAGAGCAAAGCTTCCACTCACAGAACATCATAGGTGCTTATTCAGATTGCCTGCTCCGGGCATAAGCTTCTATCCAACAGGTATTAGAAACAGCCTGAGATCTGGCAGTCCTCTGGACAAAAGGCAGCCTGAGTCATTCATTTCTTTCCTGTCATTGTAAATGTAGGGCAGAAACTGGCCTGGGAAGATTCTTGTGCACAGAGGCTGGGTGATGTGTGAGCACAGTGCGCTTGGATCCAAATAGGTCGAGTGCTCCTCTTAAGGGTGTACAAATGATCGATCAATTTAAAAGACCTGCATAATGGCTTTGCAATTCTGGCTTGTAGCATGGTGTATTAATTACCACGTGCATTACGTATCTCTGTTATATATTTTCTCAGAGGCATGCACAGTAAATGGAAAACTGGACATTTTAATTTGTATGTTCTGTATCTTGCATAGGCTGACAAGTTCAGACTGCACAGATGCTAAAACCCCTCTAGATTTTACTGTGGGCTGTCCAACACCTATGCCTTCACTAGGCTGAATTCAAATCCCACATTAATGAAGGAGCAAATCCCTGTGGTGCTATTAGACCTTCTCCAGCATGAGTGCAGCGTGTCTGATGAATAAATGTTTAACACAGAGCTGCACTGGTCGGTGTCATTGATTCTAAGAGATAGGCTGTTGGTTTGACAAGGAGCCCTCAGTGTGCATGCAATGAGTTAATGAGCCTGCAGTGCCAAAAACTGTTCAGTAGTACTTCTAGACAGAAATTCCAGGGGAGACAGTGAGAGATGCTCACACAGGCCTGAAAACATGTTTCCTAGATTTGGGGGATTATTGACAATACTGTTATCATTATTATCTAACCTTTCTCTGGATTTAGAATTACAGTGCTCAGAGGCATTCTGCAGCATGTTAATCACACTATTAGTATCATGAAATGAAGATTCTTCACAATATATTCCTTGCAGCGTCTTCCATATGAACAACTGTATTTGGACTCACATCCATTTCCCTTGGTATTAATGAAGAAACAGCCTGCTGACTGTCTGGAGCTGGTGACTATTTGGGGCTGGATGCACGTAGACAAATTAGCAAAGCACGTGCTGTCAATGTGATTGAATTCTACCTTTAGTTTAGAGTGTTCCGTAATCTGAAGTAATCCTATATCCTCTCCTGTAATCCTATAAAACTGAAACTAATGCATGTACAGGAATTCTCTTCTACAATATTTTCAACTTGCCTCTATTTCTATTACTGCTGTTACCACCATTAATTTGTCTTTTTGTACTTGGATTACCTGACAGTAGCATTCTTACTGGGTCTGGAGAACTGATGCAAGATTCTTAAATATGTATATATACATAGAGAGAGAGAGAGAGAGTCAAATCAATACGTAGTGAAACCAAAATGAAAATGTGAAAATTTTTTGACTCTTCTCCTACCAGGAGTGAAAATAGAGCCTAGAGTTTTTCATTTCAAATGTCAAAGGTTCTTCTCTTTTTTTTTTTTGAAAGTTTCCTGAAACAGAAAATCAAGATGGAAAATTATTTTATCTCCGAAAAGTTTCAGTTTTGGCAAACTGATCAACTTCACCCCAGAAAGTAAGAAAGAAAGAAAGAAAAAAAAAAAGTTAGGAAGGAAAGGAAGAGAAGAAAGGAAGAAAGAAAAAATGTAGGAAAGAAATGAAAAAAGAAATAAAGAAGGGAAGAGAGAAAGACAAGCAAACTATTCTTGAAAAGCTCCGTGAGTAGGACTGTACCTATCATGAGCTATTGAAGAATTGCACTTGGTGGAAACACACGTGAGTGTCCTGAAAATCCCTTTGACAGCTCCTGATCTCCCAAGCAAAAGCCAGCAAAGCTTGATCTCCGATTAAATACCACCTAATGGCATGGGAAAGATTTCAGAGTACAGAAGCTCTCTGTCCACCGTGGTCTTTCTGTCATCAAAGGGTGTCAAACAGCAATTTTTAATTGGCCCAGTCTTCTAGTTGGATGTTGTTAAGAACTGTTACTAGTTGAACAATTCAGAGACAGATGTTACGAAGGAATTTTAGGTTTTGATTTTCACTGTGGCGTTGTTGTATTTGTTGCTTCAGCTTTGGGCTCTTGGTGTGCCAGCCTGTATAAAGACAGCACCAAAATCCCGGCCCAGCCCAGTGGTGTGTGTTGCCCCACTGCAGAATAGCCTTCCTAGTCCAGCATTTTAATCCTGAGCCTGTCTAACACTGTAGACTGCAAGATGAGGAAGGAAAAGAATATTTTTAAGAGTTTCTAGTGATGCATTTTCTATTTAAAACATAAGATGTGTACGTGTGAAAGAAAATTTGGAATATATGAAAGAAAATGAGGTACCACAAGGGAAGCAGAGGTCCTGTTTTTGAGTCATACTGTATGTGGAAAGAAGTAAGACTACTCATCCAAAAATCACTTTTTAGTGGGAGAATGTTGCTTCCTACAGCATGTTCTTCCCCCTCTGGTTTCCATCACAACCCAGGGGAGACCTGGGAGCCTCCCACCTCACCTTTGGCTGTAATCACTGCTGCTCGCAGTGTGGCTGGATGGCTTTTGCTCTGGTGCTCTCCTTTTGTTTTAAAGATGCTTAAACTGAGGGTTGAGTCAAAGAAATGTCTCAGCAGTGGAGTTGCCTGTAGGGTAGAATTAATTGCCCATCTCGGTGGTCTCTCCCAGTTTATCTGATGGAAAAGATACTCAGGGGCTAATTTGATCATGGTTTCATCTTCACAGTTGCAGTCACCTCTGTGTTTTCCAGTAGTAACTGGGACCCGAGGGGATGTCAGCCTTAGACAGCTGGCATGCTCCTTGCAGCTGTCCCTTTCACCCCAAACCCAGTTTCACTCCTTTCAAGGATGAAGACCGGAGGGTGCAAAGGGATGGTAGTAGGTGGTGTGTTGTTTATCCAAAAGGTGACGAGTTGATGGGATCCTGGAATGATTTTGCAGCATCAGCATCTTTTATTGGGATCAGAGAAGAGAGCAAACACCTAGAGTCCAATCCAAGCTCTGCTGCTCAGAGCAGACTTTGTTTCAGACCCACTTCTGATTCACCAGCTCCCTGCTGTCCTTTATCCTTAAAAAGGTTTTATTTGAGCATCTACCTTTCTCCACACCCAGTTCCCCATGTTGACCTCTGCCATAGACACGACAGCAGAGATGTTGTTCAGCCCTTCCCTCGAGAACTGCAGTAAAGATTCCACTCCCAGGCACCTTAGTAACATTCCTGTTAAAAATTGCTAAGATGAAGATTTATTTTGAGGTAATAGAGTGCAACTACCGCACCCAGATTTCTGTTAATATTGTACACATCTTGCACAAAAAGCTGTTTGTGCATGTAGGCAGGGAGGGCTCTGTTAGTATCAAGGAGATCTCTGACCTGCCTGGACAGCCCAAGTGTGACAGATAAGACACAGGTAATAATTTTTTTCAGATCACTAGCACCTAAATGCCATGCACTTACGCTCCATAAACCACCTCCAGTTTTTTTCCTATTCACTGTGATGGATGAAACAGTGCCCAAGGTCTGGCTTCAAATTCAAGAAACGTGGGGGAGTTGCTGTCTTGAAATCTGAGTAAAGCAAATTTTTCTCGTAGCTTAAGTGTTACCTAATGTGTAATTTTACTTTGTTTTCATTTGATTATTTTTTTTTTATATATATTTTGTTTTGTTTTTATGTAGGCAGTGTTGATATGATCAGCTGGAGTTACTTGAGGTGAGCATTTTAACAAATGTGAGCAGTATTATCAACATGTTAGACCGACTTGGATATTGTGACCCTTTTTGGCAGCAGTGGTCAAACAGGCTTGTTCTTCACAGTACCAGTCAGAGACGTGGCAGGGGAGTTACAGATTAAAACTTACTGATTAAAACACAGGTGTGACTTGGAGTTGCTGTTCAGTGCACACAGGACAGGAGCACCTGCGTCACCCCTATAAGGATGGGCAAGAGCTTCCAGTTAGCTCTGAGAAACAGAACACAGTTTGGTGTTAATTAACTTGTGGATAGAAAAGAATGAATTCATGGAATCATAAGAATAGTTTAGGTTGGAAGAGACTCTTCATGAGCATCTAATCCAACCCCCTGTCATGGACAGGATCATCTCTCCCTACACCAGGTTGCCCAAGGCCCTCTCCAACCTGACCTTGAATACTTCCAGGGATGGGGCATCCACAACTTCTCTTGGTACTCTTACCACCTGGTGCTTTTCCAAAATAGCATCCCTGGCGGCTTTTGGTGGCAGAGGCAGTGATACCTGTGTTGCTGGGGCATGGGCAGCATCCCCTGGTGTTTGTATCCTTTGTGTGGTCCTTGGTTCTTTCTGAGACTGATCATCTGGAGGTGGAGGAGATGGCCTAGAGGTCTTGCATGGGCTCCCAGCATTGTCTGTGTGAGGGAGATTCGTGTTTAGCTCTGAGGAGTTGTCAGGCTGTAATTGCTCAATCCATCTCACATAGCAAAAGCCTCATGCTCAGAGGTCTCTGGCAAGGTGTCAGACCAGTAAAGTGTTTCTAAATGTCAGCCAGCTGCTAGCAGTGGGAAGGAGCCAGCAATGAGCTGGGGCAGGGCAGACGAGCCTGTGCTTTGGAGTAACAGTCCCATCCACTGTTCCTTTCCAGGATTTAGCACAAAACTGAATTGAAAAATTACACGTTTTTCCAGGGACAAGCTTTCTGCTGCCCTGTGGTGATATCTTCCAAAACATTTGGGACCTTCATTTCTACAGATTTCATTTTGCATCCTCATGGTGCATCCAAGGATGGAGCTCTGAGACCCAAGGTTGGAAACATAGTTACTCAGGAGGAGTATGAATGGGAAAAAGTCTCAAAACAACAGGAAGCATGCTTGAGGAAATACAGCTTGTGTTGCCAAAAGGCTTGATAACAATGTATTGTGAATGCAAAGCACCTGCGAACCTTTGAGCTATTCAGAGTTTGCATGGAAAGCTGGAAATGTCTTTATACAGGGATGTTATTTTTGTGTTGCTTTTGTGCTGTTCTGACAAATGTGCTGCATATGGAAAATGCTGATGACATCAAACCAGAGAAGTTTGTTTTACACCTAGGTTTTAATGTGGGCTGTGGACCAGGAGGCTGGATCCTGAACTGTCAGCATCAAATGAAGGCTGGCAAAGATGTCACTGATGTGCTGGCAGTTAGTACTTTCCTGCTAGCAAACAGGCATTAGGAAGTGGTCAAACTCAACCATAAAAGTCCATTTACTTGGGGAAATGATTATTTTCATTATGCTTTTTTGTTTGTTTGTCTAAGACTAAGAAAAAAATCAAGAAAAGAGGCATTCTGCGAATTTTCACAGAATCATTAAGGTTGGAAAAGGCCTCCAAGATCATTAAATCCAACTGTCAACCCGTTACCACTATGAAATACTGTCTTTAACACACACTTGAATATTTCTACACATTTCTTTCATTTCTAAGATAATTCAGAATAATTTTGAAAAAGAATTTGCAATTTTAGAAACAAAAGTCGGGAAGAAGTGATATTATTGTAAGCAACATTAAGCGCACAGGTTTGACCTCAACAAAATGCCACTTGCATAGCTCAGATTATTTTCTGTCATTCATTCTTGAATGATATTTTTGAAGATTTGTATTTCCAACGAAATTACCTGTGGTGTGTGGCCAACGTGATTTGAAATGACAGAGTAATTCACACTGCTGTTCTGACTCTGTGTTGTTAGGGGACAGTTGGTCCAGATCCAGCAACTAGGAGAAGGTGAGGCTGGGGCAGTGCCATGCCTGGATTATAGAATCATTGAATGGCTTGGGTTGGAAGGGACCTCAAAGATTATCTAGTTCCCACCCCCCTGACGTGGGCAGGGTTGCCAATCACTAGAGTAAGCACCAGATCAGGTTCTACTATCCCCAGATGCTTTTCCCTTGCATCCCATACTGTGCTCTATGCCACCAGGCAGGCAGAAAGTGCTTTGGTGTTGGCTTATCTGCGTGAGTTTCACACCTGGACAGTGGGGCTGAGGCTGTCATGGGATAGCCATGGACTCAGACAGGGTAGCTCTTTCTCTGAGTCATTATTTCACATTTTCATCTGCCCTCGTGCCCCTGTGCTTGAGGAAATGGGCTCTGATGGGTTGATGGCTCCCTAAGATGAGCCAGGAAGCAGCGAGACAGGGTACTGTTTGGACTTCCCACCTGTCCATGTCTCTCTGTGCTCCTTTGTGGTGTACAGGTGAGCTTTCTTCACGTTACCTGACAAATGCAATGAGAATACACTGCATTACAAGGTGGATTTATTAAAAAAAAAAAAAGTATTTCCTGAAGTTCTTAGGAGTTTCTTTTATTAGTCTATCACATAGATTTGATTTTATCCACATTCCAAGTTGGCAAGGACCAAAGTGTTTCTTCCGATTTTGCAATACAAATAAGATCTACCCTAGGAGGAAAACAAATGTATTGATTTTCCTTCTTTCCAGAATACAAGAAAACAATGAACACAGTTAATTGCAGTGGATTAGTCCCAGGATATTTTATTTCAGTTCATAAAACTTAGAGGACTAAGCTCTGCCCTCCTTAATGACCATGGAGTCGCACTGGAACCACTCCTGCACTTAGAACCCACCACGAACGAACCTGCCTCACTTTTGATCTTGCCTGAGAAATGCAATTTTGCATTTTCTCTGCATTGTATGCCACTGTGTATTGCAAGTTCGCTGCAGAATTAAGTTATCTTAGCATGTCCAAGGGTATTTTACATGAGAACAAGAGTTTACGTAGGAAGCAGGAGGAAGTAGGAAGGAAGCAGGAGAAATCCAGACTGCAGGTAAGACCCAGTAGCTTAAGATAGCTTAACCTGCTGACAACAGATAAAGGTAGGCACAGGCACAGTGAAGTTCAACCCCATTAAACTGTTGGTGCATCATAGCTGATCAGGGCTGGGCACTTAACCTCCACATCTTAAGTTCTCAGGAATTGTTCCTTGGTCCAATGCCGAAACGACCTGTTTGCAGATATGTGAATGGCAAGGTCACAGTGAGTTGTGTTGATAAAACCGTGTCTGGTTGCACGCTGCTTCTCTGCAATAAGTTAAATTGACTAGTACAAATAGTATAGGGAGATGAAACAACTCCTCTAGAGTGGGGGTTGCAGGCGCTTAGCCCAGAGCCAGGTCTCACATCAACAGCTAACATAGGGCTGGCTGCTACTTTGGCACTGCCCCACTCTTCTTGCACGGTGCGTGGTCTCAGATGCAATGGAAGCCTTAGTGCAAGGAAGAAAGAAAATCCTGATCTCCGGGTTCGATCTAATTTGTGTTAAGAACAGAAAAAAATGGGCCTGATCCAAGTCACAGCAAAGCCAATGAAAACTTTTTCTATTCATTTCAGCATGCCTTTTCCTCAGGCCCTAAGTCATATTTATAGTCCCGAGAGCCTTTCTGTCAGGATATATTTATATATATATTTTCCTATTCTGAGCGCCCATAGGAAACACGAGCATTCCTAAGTAAACGGAAATAGTCAGAATTAAAATAGAGTGTGTGGTGTGCGTTTCCACGCTGGAGAAGGGCCGTGGGAGTTCTGCTCTTTTCTCACCTTCACCCTGTGCTATAATGGCTGGTATGGTTACAGTTTGTCACTGCAGTTCACTGCATAAATACAGCATTTTTTTTTTTTAATTCTAAATATAAGTTTAACCACAGATGAGTTAAAAAAAAACATTGTGAAATGGGTGTTTGTTTTTGAGGCTGCAATTGTGTTCTTTTCTGAACAATACCCCATTTTATGGGCTTTTCCAAGAAGGTCCCCTCCCTCTTCCACTTAAAAATAACTGAAGAGCAGCAACTGTGTTGACAAACAGTGATTTGGCTCAACATTAACAGCAGGAGGAGTTCAGCCAGCCAACATTGCAGCTTTTGAATTATCCGGCCCATAAATGGAGAATCAGTTTGTTTCTGGGAGTTGGCACTTCCTGGGGAGGTTGGGGGCTGTGTTTTTGTTTAGACTAGCAACTGCATCCATACCAGTAAAGCAAACAGATTTGGGACCGCTCTCTGGCACAGAGACCAACTGGTGTGGACAGGGCTGTTAAAATCCCATTCCTACTCTCCAAGGCATGGTGACCTCATCCCCAGTGCCTTTTGGAATGTGAATCCCAAACTGTACCCAGGGAGGTCTCTGGTTAGCACCGAAACTCACCACAGGTCCCTTCAAAATATTCATTTTAGAAACAGGCACACAGGATTGCTCTCTACAGTGTAATTCACTGCCTGAGCAGCCTGGGTTAATAAAGCCTTTCGTTATCCAGGTTGACCTGCTTGTCAGCCTTGGTTGCATTTGTTTGGTCCAGGCAGCAAATAAATCTCAGGGCATTTGGCAAGCAGCGACTAACTAGGTGGCACGCACTGCCCATCACGGAGGAGAAACTTGGAGCAGAGCAGGGGTTCACAACCATGATCGAAGCTCCTGCTTTCAGGTTTGGCTTTACAGAACTCGGTAAATATTTAAACAGCACCTCTGAAAAACTGTGCTGTATCTATGTCCAGCCCTTTGGAAAAGCAGTTTGGCCTTTAGGGTGTCCCTGCAGATTCCCAAGTGAAGAGGCAGCAACCTCTTTCCTTTGTGTGAAGGAGCTTGGGGGGGGGGAGGGGGTGAAATGGGAGGGAGCCTACAAGGATTAGTTTAATATGGGAATTTCTGACAGATAACAGTTGCTGTTTTGCTCTTTGCTGGCTGGATGCCTGAAGCTAAGTCCACAAGACTTTGTTTTCTGGGCTTTTGCTTTTTCACAAACTGCCCGTATTCTAATGCAGACTCTTCTCCAATGTTTTTCCTTTTTTTTTTTCTTTTAGTTAAGAGAATGCTGATTAAGCGATGACACTTTAGAGGCCTTTTTTTTTTTGCAAAGATCTAAATTTTAAAAAGCCACAAGACACCTTCTTCCCATGAAACAGTGGTGTTGTGGGAGGAAGGATCCATTATTTAGCTTTTAAAGACTTGGTGCTTGCTTAAATCCCCCATCCGGGCTGCTCAGCAGCCCCCAGTCCCTGCCTCTCTGCCTGGCTGGGATCTCAGGGGAGCCTCAGAGATCAAAAGCTGGCTGTACCTAGCCTACCTTGGCAGTAAGACGGAAAATAACAATAATCCATGCAAAACAAAGGCCATTTATCCTTTAACTTCCTCCGTCTGTCCCAGAATATATGAGCTATTCTTGCTTAGCTTTCTCTGAATTACAAATCCAGCCAGAATGCTTAGGAAATGAAGCCTGTTGGGGGAGAAAGAGAATGGAATGAACTCTTCTTCCTTCCTGTCCTTCCCTCCTCTGTCTGGCGCTTTTTGTTCAGCTGGATCATGTTATGCATACTTGGCTTATCTGGTGGCTATCAAGGTCAGCCTAAGGGAATAAGGTGTTTCATTGCTATTCAAATGACTGACCTGTAATTCAAACAGGGCCAGAGAGCTGTGGCTGACTCAATATAAAGGGGCTCAACGTCCACAGGTCCATGTTCTGCCCTTTTGGAAATTTCAGCCTGAAGCTCCTTGGTATGCATTTAGGGCAGCTGAAGTCATAGCTGGTGCTGTGTTGAGGGCTCAAGTTTTGGGATGGGCGGTGAAAAGCATGGAAACTGACATTTGTTTTTCTCTTTTTCTATGTGTGTGTCTCCAGGCTGCGAACTGCTCTATATGGCTTAAATGGACATCAAAGTATGTTTCTCAGCTGGAATATACATCCCCTAATGATCTGATCTTTGGTGAACTGTCTATAAGGAAAGAAAGAACACGGTCTGCTTTTTACAGTTTGGGTCCTGCACAGAAGACCTGGAATGTGAAAGGATAAGGATCTGTCTTTGTTGAAGCCATAGTGGAAGAGATTTCCAAGCACCGTGAATAGGGAAAAGAAATACCCAGCTCTGCCTTTTTTTAAGCCTGTCTGGGAAAAACGAATCTTCTTCCCCTATGGACGGAGGTACTGCAGTTGTAGGTATAGCCTAGGCCCCAGGTGGTGAGCAGCCCTGAGAGGACTAGCAGCAGCCTGTCCGTGTTGCCTTAGCTTTCCCACCACGTCGTGCTCCACCAGCACCAAGATGGTCACCGTCAGGAAAAGGAACGTGAAGGTCTTCACATTCGCCTTCGTGCTCATCACAGTGACGTCGTTCCTGCTGAACTACAAGCAGCAGGTGACCATGACCACTTGGGATCCTAGATACATCATCACTCAGTTTTCTGAGCAAGTCCGAAAACTCATCAAATTTCCTAGGCGGCCGTGTAGCTGTAGCACCTGTATTTCCGAGCTGGGACATTCCCTCTGGTTCGACCAGAGGTTTAACTCAACTATGCAACCTTTCCTGACCTCACAAAATGCCTTGATCCCAGAGGACAACTACAGGTGGTGGCTGGTAAGTGGAAGGTGTGCTGGTGGCGGGGCGGCCTGCCCTTGGTGTGTTGAGATTTAGGACCTCGGGTGATGCTGAACAGGTGGTGGGAGGGAATTCCTGCTGTAAATATTTGTGGTCCCAGTTAACGAGGCAGTCAGAATAGGGAGAAAATGAGTGTTTTTGCTGATGTTTACCACACAGGTACTTGTTGCATATGTTCGTTGGCTGCGAGTTAAGAAAATCAGCCTTTCGGAACATGTTCAGAGGAGGGCCACAAAAATGGTCCAAGGGCTGGAACACCTTCCCTATGTGGAAGGCTGAGAGAGCTGGGGCTGTTCAGCCTGTAGAAGACAAGGTTCCAGGGAGACCTGAGAGAGGCTTTTTGATATCTGAAGGAGGGCAATAAGAGAGAAGGGGACAGATTATTTAACAGGATCTGTTGTGACAGGACAAGGAGAAACAGTGTCAAACTATAAGAGAGGAGATTTTGACAGGATATAAGGAAAAAGTTTTTATAATAAATGTGGTGAGCAGTGCAGCATGTTGCCCTGAGAGCTGGTGGATGCCCCATCCATGTAAACATCCGAGGTCAGGCTGGATAGGGCTCTGAGCAACCTGATCTAGCTGTAGGTGTCCCTGTTCAGTGCAGGAGAGTTGGATTAAATGACCTTTAAAGGTCCCTTCCAACT